>NC_033643.1:520081-887098 GCF_001540865.1 Ananas comosus | reverse complement strand
GCGAAGCCGATGAAAAGATATGAGCAATGTAGGATACGAACTTCTAAATTATGAAGTTACGGTGGGATGTAATATGCAGATTTTAATATAAAAAGAAATAAATAAAAATAGTATGAGATACTATTTTTATTAGATTTAGAGAAGTGAAATATAAGTCTGGAATGACCCGTGTTGAAATCAGAGCGAAAACAGAAGATTTAGATTTTCTGTGAGAAACGGGCAGATAAATTGCAGAAAATGCACAGTCTCAGAAAATTATGAAATTGGCAGGATGCCAAAAATATTTTAATGAGGCTAGATTTAAAGTTTCATATTTTTCTGACACCCGTAGAGTGAGGAATAAAATCCGATAGTGATCTGATAAAGATTACAGTTCGGTACAGGTTTCGGTGACCAAACAAGATCGAAACTGAAAGATTAAAATTTTCTTCGTTAAGTTAAGCAAACCGAACATGACTGTCAAATTTGAGCTCAAACGGATATTCAGGGAGCTCCGGCGAAAGATATCAGATTTGGAGCTGCCTGATGTGAATAGTGTATGCTACTATTGAGGTGTTGACTATAAGTAGAACTACTAGGCTTCTTCCTCCTCAGCTGCAGCAAGCACCAAGAATCACACGCACATGGTGAAGGAGAGAAACCCTCTCTTTCTCTCTCTAAATATCTCTCTCATCTCTCTAGATCTTTCGCCCAATTCGCGGCGTTGGTGAGATCGAGCTTGCGAACGCGTTGGGAGCGACGGATCGAGTTTTCGTGCGCCGTTGGATTGGCGTGCTTCCGTCTCGACATTCATATTGGTAAGCTATCGGATTTGGCTTAATCCTTAAGTTTAAGTGTTCTAATAGCCTCTAATGTGAAGTTAGCTTGTTAAATCTTATATTTGGATTGTTTGGAGCACATGTTGAGGCTAAGTGTGAAAATGGGGGTTTACAAATTAGTGGGGTTTGATCTAATTTGACCCTTCGTAAACCTAATTGCAAGGTAAACGAACGCGTTGGCGAAGTCGGTTCAGCGATTCGTCAAGCCATTGTAAAGTTATTAAAGAAACGGTCGTTTAGGCTTCGTTTCCGCCTGGAGGGCCGAGGCGACATCGTATACTCATGAAAACGGATTTGAAGCATCGTGGCACATAACCGAAGACCTTTAATTTTCGGATCGTGAATTGGAGGTGAGTTCCTGCGATGATGGACTTAATGTGAAGCAAGTTAATGTGGCGAAACCCCCGGGCTAGCCTTAATGATTAAAGAGCAAAGAGTAAAGAACAAAGAGTAAAGAACAAAGTGTAAAGTGCAAAGAACTAAAGAATTTGCATAATCTGCATTTATTTAATGTTGAGCATACTCCTTGCTTTATTGTTCAGGCATATTAGTATCATGTATAGATTGGTTACTATTTCAGCTTATCCTTTCTATTATGCCTAAGTTAGTCCTAGTGGAAAAGTCGGTGATGTTGAGGCCGAACCCACTGGGAACTTTGTTGTAGTTCTCACCCAACTATTTCCACAGAGCCGGGACCGAGCGAGCCGGCGAGCGACCGAGGTAAAGGTATCGCGCCTTAGTCAGAGGCCACCAAAGTTGGGTTACATTTTGTTAGTAGCTACCCCATGCTCATCTTTTGTACTTGATGATTAGTGATGTAAAGAAAAGAATGTAAAGCTTATTTTGAGGTAAATGTGATGTAGGAAAGAAATGATGAAATGTAATGTAAGGAATTCGAAAATGTAAGAGATGGACGCATGTATATGATCAAAATGAATCATAGTACAAGTGAATGTTTAGTTTTCTTTTTCTTTCACTTATGGCTATTGCTTACCCTCGTGTAAGCCGTTTGTGTATGTTTCCGCTAGTGCTTTTCTCTATTGATGAAAATGTACGTGTGATGAGCCTTGGGCGGATAGGGGAAACTCTGTCCGTTCGGCGTCTGTTTGACGTGCTCGGGTCGGGCCAAATTGGCATCGGTCCCGGGGCGTGACATGACCAGCCAACAAGGCTCAGCGACAAAACACGAAGCAACCAAACACAGTCGGAAAGAATCTGAACCGAAACCGCGTTCTTTCGGCGAATTTTGCCGAAAAACGCACCGAAATCGACCTACCGATTTCCGCGAAAGCTAACGGACCATGGACAATCAGTCCAGCGGTCATTACAAACTCCAACACACTGCCCACAGTAGCCACGCAAAGCACAACTGCATAACAGACCCTCTAATTACATAAAATCTCATCATTTTATGTAATTTGAGCGATCAAGCGGCTCGTTCACGCAAATTGAGGACTTCCGAAGTCCGCAGAGACACGTACTGACAGGTCTCGACGTACCGGAGTCCGTGCTCATGATCCGGAGCACAGCGGCTCGCTGTGGGAAGCGCGGGAGCAACCCGAAGGTTCAGCGAATAGCGCGCAGTCAGGGAAGATCGCGCCGAACAGAACTAACCGGACACTTCTGATCCAAGGGAAGGTGAGCATTGTGATCAGCACTGACCAGCGGTCACCGTGCTCACCTCCGGAGGCATCGGAACAGCCTCGGATCGCCGGAAAAACAAGCACAAACCCGAAACAGCAGCCAAAAAGGCTGAAACGGAGCGACATCGCCAAAACAGCGGAACGGGGCCTTCCCGACAGAAACCAAGGTGAGCACGATGATCAGCAACTTGCCAGGATCATCGTGCTCCCTTCCGTAGAGGTCGGGGAGGCTCGAAAAGCCCAGAACAACAAACACCCCAAACAAAGTCCTATTTCGGGCTTGGCCGGAGCAACCTTGCTCCGGCCGGCTTCCGGCGGCACGGCGACGCGCGCGGGGGCCAGGGGCGGGTGCGGGGGAGGTGAGGAACACCGTGCTCACCTCGGTTGGCGACGAGAAGCGGCGGCGGCGTCGGCGGAGCAACCCGAGCCCGCAAGAGAGAAGCTCGGGCTTGGCGGGTTTCTCGGGCCACGGCGGCAGCTGGGGAAGGTCGGGGACGTCGGCGGCGGGTCCCTAGAGGCCAAAGGAGGAGGAAGGAGGCAGCCTCGAGCGGCGGCGGCGCGGGAAAGAGACCGCAAACAAGAATCAACCTGGGCTCGGCTGGGGCGGCCGCGGCTGGCCGAGGCGGCGACGGCGGCGCGTCGGGGCGGCGGCGACCGGCGGGAAGGGGCGCCCGGGCACGGAGGAGTCGACAGGAGGTGATTCTAGGCGGTGGCGGCGCGCTGGCGGCTGTGGCAACCCGGCTCGGCCAGGCTCGGCCTGGGTTGCAGCAGACCGCAGGAGCAGCAGCGGCGGCACCCGGCGATGGCGGCGGTCGGCGGGGGAGGTCGCAGGAGCACGGTGCGATCCAGGGGGAGGGTCTGCAGGAGGCGCAGCCCCGGGCCTTCACACAACCCGAGAGGAGAGAGGGAGAGAGAAAGAGATGGAGAAAGATGGAGAGTGGGTGGAGAGGAGAGCTCCGGCAGCCGGCGGCGTGCTCAGGTGGCCGGGGCGCGCGCAGGGGGAGCAGGGGAATGTGGGGGAGGCGGCTAGGGGGCTAGGGCAAGGCTAGGTTAGGGTTAGATGGCTCCAAACCCTAGAAAACAACTATATACAGGGTGCAACTAAGCGAGAAAGCCCCTCAAACATCGGAATTTCAATCCGATTCCCTCACAATACGACTAAAACGCATGAACGCCCCTCTACGTGCGATCTCATGCGAAACGGTACATAAAATATCGCGACTTTTGCGAAAATACCGTTTTGCTAACACCGACCTCTCCTCGATCAACGCGCGATCTCCGCAGATTCGTCCGTCATATTTGCGAACGGAATGCACCAGTGTGATCAGCACGACGGAGACAACAAAGCTGCGATTTCGTTTCGTCTTGATCGACCACGGATTCACGACAAAATCCAACCTTCTTCGAATAGAAGGAAATACACACATAAATACATATAAAACATGTATTTTTGGATTTTCTCGAAATCCGTGCGTCAAACTCAAAATCCGTCAGCGCTAGTGGTTCCAGAACAGCTGACCCGGTGGAAACTTGGACTGCTATGAACAGAGTTCGGTACGAGCCAGAAGCCAACTTCTCACCTCGGCTTCTCCGGAAAATTGAGTTACTATTCACTTTAAGTGAAACTTGGAAATCGCATAGAATTTCCGTTTTAACTCGTTTTCGCCCGAAACTTGACGAGTGCTTTTGTAATTAAATTACACACAAAAACATCGTCAACTGAGAGTTTAGCTACACTGCAAAAATCTCAGTCCTTACATCCAGCTTGTGTTCGGCTCGTATTCGACTCGTTAATAAACGAGGCGAACACGAGTTGAATTTTTTGGCTCGATACGTTAATAAGCCCACCCTAGCTCACTCGTGTTTGGCTCATTGACACCCCTACTATATACTAACTACCACCGGCCCTCCACCTGGGCATAAAATAATCCTACACTATTCTAAATAACCATCACAAACTAACCTTGGTATAATATGTCCAAATCTGAATTTTATACAATCAACTAAAAATACTATATAGTTCAAATTCGAGGAAAAATCAACTGTCAAGTGTAGGAGCATTATTGTTCAAGCTAGGCGACTATATATAAAATCTGTTTTTAAGTGAAGTAGCATCTCATACAACCAGCTAGAGACTAACATATATGGAAAACTCATGTCTAGATAAACAATGTTCAGCTCACTACTTCATCAACAATTGATAACAATAATGCATGCTGAAATTTCTAATCTAGACAAAGAAAGAAGTCCGTTGTATCCGGTGAACTAAACCCGCTTGAAAGTACGAATCCAACAACGGAAGGAAATGAAGCTCCAAGAACACCTCCTCATTGCTCTAAACCAGAAGGAAACTCTAACACAAACTCCAAAGTCACCCAAAAATCCAGCAGCACTACTACCTAAAAATCCGGAATAAAAACTCCAACAAAAATCCAATTCCAACTCAACAAGTTACTCACAAATTCAAACCAACCTACCTCAGTTCTAGTGGAGGAGTAATTAATGAGCTCCCCTCCTCTCCTTAGCCACGAATAAAGCTTAATTTGGTTGCCTACGGCTTTTATGTGCTGAGCTGCCCAAGCTCCAGTTGGTGCTGTTCGATGTTTCATAGCCAACAAAGAAAGGAGAAGAATAAGCTAGGAAGAAAAAGGATTGGAGAGGAATTGGCCAAGTCCATGGGTGTGGAGGAAGTGAAAAGAGCTGAAGTGGATGCTTCCTAGTCCTTTTATAAAGCAAAGAATAATTGTAAAGGAGCCATCAAGAAAATAGAAAATAACTTACATCAACTAAAACACGCATTTTAGGCGCGCAAATGCAATTTTGGGTAATTCAAATTCCCTTGAAATTGCGTCCGAATTCACTGGTGGGCGCTCGATGAGAAGCCCAGGCTCCGTCCGAAAGTTTTCAAGCGCCCGAAATCCAGCACCTTGAAATCATGTGAGTCACTGCGCACTTGTCACTCCAACGGTCCAATCTCACCGACTCACTTTCGGGCTGCTACACTCCTTCCAGGTGTCCGGAAAGGTAGGATCCAAAATCATATCAAAACCTGCATGCACTATAAATTCAGGCAAGCAAAACATCTTTCGGACCTTCGAATGTTCTAATTAAAATCTTCAATTCTAGCAGATTTTGATGTTCCGAGCCTGTTTTCACATATATTTGTGCTAAAACAGCTTCAACTCAATCGCGCGAACACACTACAAACATGTTGACCAGTTACTCGCATTGCATCTAGACCCAGTTATTGAGCTCCACAACACTACAATATGTAGGTTACATTTTTCTATATATATATATTATTTTCCTACTTATCACTCCATTCAAGGCAAGAGGTCCACCAATCCGGATCTATTTGCATTCCTGAATACGAGCCCTATTAAATTGGGTTAAATTGAATCAACATAAATATAAGCCGTAAAATTGAACAGGCCAAACAATTAAACTTGGACTAAAATAAATGAGACACAAAAGCTTGCATGCACTTAATTATTTCTAGGCTTGCATGAAGCCCATGATTCAAAGAACCTGAATTTGTCCCAACAAAGTGAAATCTTTACTGGACCGAAATAAGCCCACCGAATTGAACGAGCCCAAAATCACCGAAGATCTAAGGGCTTGTTTGGTTCATCCATTTTGGATATGGAATGGGAATCGGTTTGATCAAATTCGGTTAATTTTGTTTGGTTCGCAGGAATCGGTTTGAGATTCTTATTCCGGACTGAAATGGGAATTGCCCATAAGCCTTCAACTTGATTCCGGTCTTCTAGTCCGGATTGAGATTTTATTCTCGAAGCCCACTAAGTTCCCAAGGTCCATGTGACCACCTCACGCTCCTCTCCTATATACGATCTTTTCACCCCTCTCTCATCAAAAAAAAAAAAAAAAAAAAAAAAAAAAAAAAAACTATCCTCTCCAAAACCCGGCCTATCCCTAACCCCACATCAATAAAAGTTTTTAAAAAAAATTTGATAATTTTTTGGAAAACTTATTAGAGAATAGTATTTTATTTTTCATAAATTTTAAATAATATAAACTTATATTTGAGAGTAAAATTAGTATTATGGTATCCTATAATTTTTAGTTTATACGAACAAACAATAGAATGTGAATAATTCATTCCAATTTCCAATCCACAAATGACCAAACGTCTGGGGAGATAAGTCAATCTAATTACTATCAATTCATTCTCATTCCATTATTTATTCCAATTCCACCTTGAACCGAACAAGCCCTAAGGGTGAATGGGCCGAAATTTGACCCAAACCCCAAAATGATTGATTAGGCTATCAAGACAAATTCACCAAATTGAGTATGCTTGTCATATGCTAAACAAATTATTGGGTCAACCATAATCTCTCCTTCTCTTATTCTTTATTATATATTTTTTTTGGTTATCCCCCCCAGCCCCCCCCGCCCCCCCCCCCCACATACATCACTAAACTATATTTTTAAAAATTTAATAATTTAAGAATTTTCAAATTTGATTTCTACTCATTTGATATGATGGTCCCGAATGGAATTTATTAGAAATGTACGTAACAGTACTGAATTATCATCATCGAAGGTATTAGAACTAAAATCGAGAAGATCTAGTTCGTCGGATGCGAAAATACCAAAAGAGATCCGAGAAAGAGAGAAGAAAAATAAAGCACACAATATTTATGTGGTTCGGCCAACGGCCTACGTCCACGGGCAAAGATGGAGTGAAAATCTTCATTAGAATCAAAATGGTGTACAAAATATGCCTCTCTCATAAAACCCTAATCCCAAAAAATACACCCATATTTCCTCTCTCATCTTCCGCACTAAATCAATAGCAGAAAGGGTATATTTATAATAGTGGCTAAATCCTAATACGATTAGGAATACAAACCCAATAAGATTAGGAATATCTCAATAAAATTAGGCATAATCTAAACTTAACTTAATGGGATAATCAAAACACAATAGGGTTAGAAAACCTTGTGGTACTAGAATTCGAGACATATCTAACAGAAGGTATAATGAAAAAGTCATAAATGATTTACAATTCAGTTTGTGGATAAATTTCAAAAGTTATGAATCATTCTGTGAATTTTTTCTTTAGCCTTGTAATACAAAATTCAGCTTAGTAAAAACAGATTAATGGCTCTTCTTAGTGCCAGCTAAAATTAAAATCGTAATTAAAATTTATAAACCAAAGATTATTGGGCTAAAAAATTTTATCTCTTTTTCCTTTTTGTTTCAATCTAAATCTCGATTTCCTTTCCTTCACTTTTCTTGTTTATTTATAAAGAGAACACTGAGGTATAAATAAGCCATCAATTTGATAGAAGAAGAATAAGCCTGATCTTGGAGAAAATGGGAGAAGAAGATGATTATCTGGAGGCGACTTTTCTTGCAAAGAACTTCCTGGCTGAATCTCTAATGGAGGAGACATGACAAATAAGAAATGGAAGAAGAAGACAAGAGAAAGATGAAAATGATAATAATAATAGGAAAGATGGAGGAAGCTGGGGAAGAATAGGGAATGTTGAAGTTTGAAGTCACCAAAAACTGATCAACAGTCATAATTTTATTTTATTTATTTTTTATTAGATTTCCTAACAACTTTTCTTATAAGATGTCCTGCCGAGAAAAATTCTAATGTTAAACAAGCAGAATCCTAGATCTAAAACATGGCCAAATATAAGAACTTATACAAAAGCATTAATCGATCTTGTATATATATATATATATAGAACTAGACCGAAATACGTACTATCAATAGCACCAAACTATTAATACTATTAGTTTTTTAGCTTTTAGATTGAGAAATATACGGTTAGGATGATGTGAGCTTCCTAGAGTTGAGTGGGTGGTTTGTTGAATAGTGTAATCTAACGGCTAAAAATATTCAAAGGATTAAATTTAACGGTGGAAAACTCGATAGCACTACTATAGATAGTATCCCAGCTAGAAAACTTGATAGCACGATTCTCCTTAATTTGCTTGCCAGTAGTGCTAACTAAGGAAGCAGATGCCTACTTAATTAAGGAGCCGACGGAAGAGTAACTAGACACTTTATTCCTTCATTCCATTCTATTCGTGTCCCTTCGATCTAAGTCTCCTTGTAGGGTCCATTGTCTCCCATTTAATTAGGGGAAAATATATCCATATATGTAAATGTGCATCCAGGGAAACGCTCCCAAGGTGCCCGCGTAATTTACTATGTTCCTCAGAGGTTAGTGCAAAAACCCCTCATATATATTATATATATCGTGATGGCTGGTTAACATATTGTTTTACTTTTATATATGCTGCATTACTGCCTTTCGAAAGCGTAAATATATAGCTAGTGCACCATTCTTTCATAAATTATCGTTTGCATATATAGTGTTAATATAATAAATAATCTTTTTCTCTAGTTTGAGATTTAATTAATTTGTACACCATATACATTGTGCTTAATTTTCTTTGTGAGACATTATATCTTTATCATCTCCTGATGCTCTTACGCATCAGTCTCCGATGATGTGGGTGCATTTCCACGACAAATGCATGCAACACGCACAATTTGATAGCTAAAATCCCAACGTGCTCTCAGATACAAATTATTTGGAGTTGCGCTAGAATACTATCGATCGGTAGCAAACGAATTTCGTTGCCACCTATTTATTTTCGATGATGGAGCCTCCAAATCGGCGACCGGCACCGTTGAACTTGATCTATACCATTTAAAGTATCTAGAAACCAAAATTTAAATCTTTTCGACATCATTGACCTAATGATCAAAGGGTTTCAAAATTTATAATTCTGATGATTGATATGAGACGTTTTCTCGTTTAATGGTGTAAAAATATCCAATCAATTAAAATTTGGTTAGAAAATTTTTTAAACTATTTATAACAAGATCTTACTCTCGATCTTGATTACAAGATTTCTATCATCACTTTTTAAAAAATATTCATTTTCAGCCGTTCATTTTGTGTCCACTTGATGGACAAGAGAACAATACCGGAAAAACATAAAATTTGATTTCTAGATGTTTCAAGTGGTATGGATCATATTCAACGATACCGATCGTCGATTTAGAGGTTTAATCATCGAAAATAAATGAGTGCAATGAAACCCGTTTACTACCGATAGCATTACAGCTCAACTCAAATTATTTTTTCTCACTTCTAAGAATGTGTATATGTTGTTGGAAAATAATGTTCAAAACTTTGCTTGTTAGAAAATAATTTTCAAAACTTAGATTGTTAGATCCATCCCCAATTTTAGGGAGAATGGGAAGTTCACCTAAAAATTTTATTAATATCAAGAAATTATATAAGTTGTTAATCAATCATCGACGGCTGCTCTGATACCACAAAGAATAATCCGGCTAGCCACTCTTATTAGTTACTTACTGAGGCTGACTTAATTAGTTGCATAAATAAATTTTGGGATTTTTTTTTGAAATCGAAACCAAAAATATCCCAAAATGTGCGCAAACCCGCCACAAGGATAGAGCCTTCTCTGTATAAACAATCAAAATCTCTCCTATAAGTGCACGGTGTAAGAACCTAGAGTAGAACAATCAACCAACACAATCAACCACAACAAGAACATAAAAACAAAAACAACAACGATGGATAAGGATGCAATATCAACTATATATGGAGAATATAAGAAATACTAAACCACATCTACAATCATGAATGATAACTAATGATGAAAAGAATCTACAACCAAAAAGGTATAACTGGAAATTGGGATCTCCACGAAGTATAGAGGAAGCTAGAGTGTTCGAGACGAATGAAGGGCGGATATTTCAAAAGGATAAGCATGATAGCTAGATATGAAAAATAATGGCAATTGAGATAGCAAGGAAAGAAATGAAGAGTAATTGAAGAGTACATGAAGAGAAGAGAAGTTGGATTGGTTTTGATAGAAATACAAATAGGAAGGAGACACTGGTAGAGATGCGCGCAAGATATCATAAAGTAGTTTGAAGGAAATTCAATATGTATGTATGTAACGAAAAGAAGAAGTGAATAAAAGAAAACAATACTGTGGTAATGGGTACCGTGCATAATGTAGGGGAAAATAAATTTTTAATCCCCAAAACTCTTTCTAAAAGATTCAAAGGCCTTATTTATACAATAGAAACACTAAACATCCTCTTAATCAAATTCCTTGATTTTGAAAAATTTTCTTGATCAGTATATATCTAGTCGTATTTCAAGAAACTCAAAATGTGAACAAAAAAAGTCGGTCAAATATCTTTGTGAGAGATGGTGAGCTCCCATCCGCTTCTTCCCCTCCCATCTGTCCCCTACCTAGCCCCCCACTCTTCCTTTCCTAAGTCTTCTTCTGCCAACCAAGGAGAATCTAGGGTTCGCCAAGGTTTAACCTTTAAGGATGCGGCTCTGGCCCCACCTCTACCTCGCCCCCCTATCAACTGTGCTCCCAGTCCTCGCATTTCCAACCCTGCTCTACCTCTCTACCCACCCAAATTTCTCCTCAACCCCTCTCTTAAGGGCTAGTGCTTCAGGTGTTTTGAACGGGGTCACTGTGCGGCAACCTGCAGGGAGCCTCGCCGCTGTCTACTGTGCATGCGCATTGGCCATTCGGCTTCTCGCTGCAATTTTTGAGAGCCCCCTCGGCATTTCCAAATGGAACTTGGCCCATCCTCTGATCGCCCGAATTCCATCTCTGCTTTCCTTCCATCTAGAGCCCCTTTGGCTGGACATCCCTCCCTTCTGGCCTGTATTGCCAAGGTGGATTTTATTGGCCCCCACGATGGCAACGTCAAGGAGGTTCTCTCGCGTGGTCTGGCGGCGAGATTCGGAGGCTCAAGTAGAGACTTTTCGGTGGCCAACCTCCATGCTTCTACCATGGCCATGTTTTTTCCCAACTGGGTCGCGCGTGAATCGGCCATTCGTCGGAGTCCTTTCAAATTCGACGACTTTGTCTTTCCCTTCTCCAACTAGCTTGAGCCCGGGGAGTTAGCCAGGGGACATCTTCAGTACAAGGCCTCGATCCGTCTTCACCACTGGCCGATCCTTTGCTGGAACAAGGAGTACGTCAAAGCCGCAGTTAGTGGCTTTGGTGAACTCAGGGATATCGACCCTCTCTCCGACAGGAGGGTTGATGTTTCTTTCTTTAGGGTTCTCATTCATTGCGAGCATGTTCGGTGCATCCCCGAATCACTCTTTCTGATGGTGGAAGATCGAAGATTCGATCTCGATCCCTATAGAGATCGAATCTTGGGAAGTGGCTAACCCCATCCTTCTTGGTGAAGACCTTGATGGGAGGCTTGGCCTTGTTACGGCGGATGCCCAAGTATCCTTCATCCGTCAAACGGGTTTTCACTCCATTCCTACCATGGAGCCGTTCGGTGGGCCTCTTCGATCCCAGGAATTCTTTCACTTTGGGGATTTTCGGCGTTTGCAGGATGATAGCGTTTCAATTTGTGGGAGACAACCGGTCGCCGGCGGCAGCGTGGGACAACCGGTCGCCGGCGAGCTTTTAATTTCGAATTCGTTGAATTCCTTCCAACCCCCGTACGCTGTGACAGAAGCTTTCTGCCAGATTAGTGACAGGGGAGCAGGGGCTTCACTGGGCCAGCCGTTGATCGCCTTTGACACCTCGAGATGTCCTCCATCCTTGGAAACTAGCCCCAAGCAACTTCTTCATGCTTCGAATTCAGAGGAAGGGACCCATCATCCTCAACTTGTTCAACTCCAGCAACCCGCTATTGAGTCCGACCTTGCTCTTGGTGGGCCCTCTGCCCTTGGTGGGCCCTCGGGTAAGCCTGATTCTTCGGGTAAGCCTGTGCCTTCAGGGAGCCCACTACACTTTACTTCTGCCATGTTAGGTTCTAGCATGATCTGTGCTCCTCTGGCCCCGCCCCCCCCCCCCCCCTCCTCCCCCCCCACACACTTCAGCAGGCCATGCCCATTGGGACTAATCTCTCTGCCCTATCTAGGCTTTTTTCCTTTAGGCGCAGCCAACGCCTTGCAGCCAAGAATAAAGGTCCAAAAACAAATTCTTTTCATAGGGCCCAAGAACGCTTGTGCAAGAAACTTAAACATGTGAGATTTGCCTCCAAATCATCTCGCTCTTCTTCCTCCATGTCAGCAAACTCTGCGCCTATGAATCCGCCTCGGTTGGCTGCCACCAAGATTGCGGGGCTGCTGACTGCCCCGTTTGGTGTTGCACCCCCTAGAGAAGGGGTTTTAGACGGTTGAGACCGGCTACCGTCTAGCCCTTCTTGTATTGTTGTGATATTTGCTTTCCATGGCTAGAAATAGAGTTTTTCGTTTCTTAACGTGGAACGTAAGAGGGTTGAATGACCTCGCTAAGTGTTCCATTGTTAGATCTTTTATTCGCAATTGCAGGGCATCTGTATATGTCTTCAAGAAACTAAGCTTTCCTCTACCTCTCTGGCCAAGTTTCATTCTATATGTGGTCTTAATTTTCACGATTATCAAACTTTGGATGCTGTAGGAACTAGCGGGGGCCTCACAGCTTGGAACTTCTATCTCTTTGATTGTGTAAACTACTGGATTGGCGACCATACGCTCAATGTTCTGCTTAAAAGAAGGATTGATGGGAAGGAGTTTCTCATTACAAAAATCTATGGCCCCATTTGTCCTCTTCTCAAAGTCTCTTTCTTTCAAGACATCAGGAGCATTTCCTACCGTTCTCATAGTATATAGGCGGCCCTTGGCAACTTTAATGTCTTACTCTCTTTGTCAAACAAAAATGGACTTTCTCCAAACATCTTGGCTATCCAGCGATTTAGAGAAGTCGTGAATGATACTGGGCTCATCGATCTCCCTCTCCTGAATAAGGCCTTCACCTGGACTAATGGTAGGCGCAACCCTACGCTTGAACGCCTTGACCGCGCCCTCATTTCACATGACTGGTTTCTTTCCTTCCCTTGCTCCACTCTTCGGGCTCTTCCGAGACCTCGATCCGATCACACCCCACTGATCCTCTCTGCCTACACCTTTGTCCCTACATCCCGCTTATTCAGGTTCGAATCTTTCTGGCTTCGCTATGCTTCCCTGCAAGAGGTTGTGTCTAACGCGTGGCATTCGGCTCCACCTTCTTCTAAACCGATCACACGCTTCGCTCTCAAAATCGGTAAAGTGCAATTAGCCCTTCGAACTTGGAGCTTAGGACTCAATTCGGCACTTAAGAAGCAGGCTTCCATTTGTCTTCACTGGATTGAGTGGCTCGACATTGCTGAGGAGAAAAGAGTTTTATCGCCTCTAGAAATCACCTTGAGACCACAACTTAAAAGAAGATACGAAGATTTGTGCTTCTTAGATGAATTAAAATGGATACAGCGATCTCGCGTACAATGGCTTCGAGCTGGAGATGCAAACACTAAATTCTTTCACCTTCATGCGAGTTGCCGCAAGAGCAAGAACTTCAGATCGCATCTCTCAGATGGAAATGATCTCCTCATCGCTCCTGTCTCAATTGCTAACCATTTATTCTCTTTTTTTCAGAATCAGTTAGGAGTCGATAAGCTCTCTGGCACCTCTATTGATTTCTCGACGATCTTTCATGACGATTTGGTCGACCTCTCTTCGCTCCACTCCCCATTTACTATGGACGAGGTGAAAAAAGCCGTTTTCTCTTGTGCCCCGAAAAAAGCTCCGGGCCCAGGCGGTCTCCCGATGCTTTTTTATCAACATTTTTGGTCCGTATTGAAGGATGATGTATTCGATGTCTTCAACAGCCTCTACTGTGGTGATCCTGATTTAAGGGACATTAATACTAGTTGGACTTGCCCCATCCAGAAAAAGGCTAATGCCATCTCGGCGAGGGATCTACATCCGATCAGCCTTATGCACAGCTTGTCCAAAATCATTTCGAAAGTCCTTGCTGCTCAACTACAATTATTCATGAACCAGTTGGTCAACCCCTATCAGGTGGCTTTTATCAAAGGGCGTCACATCCTCGACAACTTCTACTGCGCTCACATTCTCATTCACCATCTTCATTTTTCCAAACAACCGGTTGCTCTTCTTAAGATTGATTTCGAACGCGCTTTTGATCACATCAATTGGAAATTCCTTCTAGAGCTCCTCCAAGCCAGGGGCTTCGGCGACAAATGGATTGGGTGGATATCCTGCTTGCTGAACTCGTCCTCTACGGCGGTCCTCCTAAATGGAACCACTGGTTTGTCCTTCCCCTACAAACGGGGACTTCGACAAGGTGACCCCCTATCTCCCATTCTTTTCGTCTTATGCATTGATGTGCTCTTTAGATTGCTGCAGCGAGCAGTTTCCTCGCTCTCCCTCCTAGCAGTAGGCATTGGAAAAATCAAACTCCACTCCCTCCAATTCACAGATGATGTTCTTCTCTTCTTTGATGGTTCCAGCAGATCAACGGATATTATCAGGATCATTCTTGAAGCCTTCGCTGGGAGCTCGGGATTAAAGATCAACTTTAACAAAAGTTCTATTATTCCGACCCACCTTCCTTCTCAACAGGTTTCTAATTTAGCCATCTTTTTTTCTTGTCCTAAGCAGAGTTTCCCAATCTCCTACTTGTGCCTTCCCCTATCCCCCAAATCACTTCGTAAAGTCGACTATCTGCCGCTTATTGAGAAGATAGACAATCGCTTGGCGGGTTGGAAAGGCTCCACGCTATCAAAAGGTGGCCACCTCATTCTTCTCAACTCGATCCTCTCTTCTATCCCCACTTATTTCTGCTTGGCCTTCTTACTACCAGCTTGGGTCACTGTGGTAATTGACAAGGTTCGAAGAGGTTTCTTCTGGAGGGGGAAAAAATTATCTAACGGTTTCCATTGTCTTGCCAAATGGGAGCATGTTTGCCGACCTAAGAGGACAGAAGGGATTGGCATCCGTAACCTCTGGGTCTTGAATTCGGCATTATTAATGAGTGGGGCTTTGGAAGTATTATAACTTTCAATCCTTGCCTTGGGTTCAACTTTTAAAGCAAGAGCACTATAAACGAAGACCGGCTACAATTGCCACTTCAAAACCTGTCGATAGCTGCCCCATCTAGAAAGGTATGTTAAAGCTCGCTGCCCCTTTCTTTGCTTCAGTCAACTTCACTATTGGAAATGGAAAAGAAACCCCCTTCTGGGATGCCCGATGGTGCGGGGACTTGGCCTTGCGCAACCGGTTTCCTTCTCTCTTCGCTGCGTCACTTCACAAGAAACTCACGGTCCATAGTTGGATCCATCGTTTCAATTCCCAAGTTAATGCGGACTTCTTTTTACCTCAAAGTCCTGAAGAACTGCAAGAGATTCTTCAATTAGCAATGTTGACCTGCACCTTCGTCTCTAATGCTCCGTCTCTTGATTCGATCTCTTGGAGATGGAGCTGCTCAGGAATGTTCACAGCTCGCAGCGCGTATGATCTTCTTATATATGATTGAATTAATGATAGAAAACTCCTTTTTCTCGACCAACCAGGTCACAGATATCACATGTAGATAGAACTGCTCTACTCCTACTCATGATACTAGGCATGAAAAACAACTGAGTAGAGTATAATGGAAACAACATAGGCGCAAGGCTCAACACTATATATAAATGTATATGCAAGATAACAACGAAAGAACAAGGATAAGAAGATGTCACCGAGCGTGCACCACTGTACCGACTTCGGGTCGAAGTACCCACCTGTACGAATACGGTACTTATCTTCCGACTGCGGAGGAAGTAACAACCGGACCTACGAAGGGTCAAACGGGTTAGCATCTAACCCACAAAAACGAACCACTAACTCACAATCCCCACATGTAAACCCACAGGAATCGGTTTCCCAAATCGATTGCCGTAACACACCGAAATTCCCGAAAATCGCACCGGGACTCCGCCGGGACCCATGAATTATCCCAAAACTCACCGACTCGTGCTACGAGTCACCCGTTGCCACTAAATATAATTATTCATGCGACTTGGCAGCAAACACACCGCCTCACATCGAAACAATTATCGTCGGATAATTGTTACGATCCAGGTTTTCGGAAGTATCCAATTCGACATCGGAACCCACTGTCACTCACCCGTTGCTTTTGAACCCTCGAAACGACGCGGGTGACCAGCCAACAAGGCTCAGCGGCAACACAAATTATTGTGAGGCACCGTCAGAAGAATTCCGAACCGAAAATGCGTTCCGTCAGCGGATTTTGTCGAAAAACGCACCGAAAATCAATTTCGATCTTCGTAAAGGCCTGGGGTCTTGGACAACTAGTCCAGAGGTCACCCACTGCCTGCACACGCTGCCAACAACGACCACAAAAAGAACAAATGCATAGAAACCCCTGCGACAACATAAAATCACATTATTTCATGTGATTCTCGGGGTTTTACGGCTCAACAGCGCAAACCGAGGACTCTCAAGCCTGGCCGAGACACCCGCTGACAGGTCTCGACTTTAATCTGTCACGCCCCGGGGTCCCTTTTCAGTTTATTTGGTTCAGTTTATTTACTTTTCAAAACAACCTGTGAATGGTGTTGTGGTTGTAACCTCTCTCTGATACCACTTTAATCTGTCACGCCCCGAGGTCCCTTTTCAAAAAAAATTCAGACGCTTTTTCGCTTTGTTTTAAACTGAAAAGGGACCCCGAGGCGTGACATCTCGATGTGCCGGAGGCCGTGCTCACACTTCGGAGCACTGCCGGCCACTGTGGCAAGCGCGTGACCGATGTGAACTTAAGCAAAACAGCGCGCACAGCAACTAAATCGCGTCTAACACGCAAATCGGGGCATCGATGACCCCAATGGAGGTGAGCACGATGATTAGCACGGATTAGGGATCGTCGTGCTCACTTTCGGGAGCGTCGGGGTGCCCTCTGATCGCCGGGAAAACTGAAATCAAACTTACCGGGGCTTGGTGGAGCATAGGGTGGCTGGCGGCGGCTCGGCAGCAGGAACATCGGCGGCAAGCAGGCGCGGGCGATGTAGGAAAGCCAGGGCGCGCGTCGGCCAGCGGCGGAAAGCGGCGGCGGCGACGGGCCCTAATGCCCTAGCTGCAACTACCTGTGGAGAGCGCAGGCCAAGTCCGGCCGACAGGCAGCTCCGGCCGCAAGGTGCCGGCGGCAGACGAGTGCGGCCGGCCAGTCAGGGCCGGCGCTCACGCTGGCCGACGGCGGAAAGCACTGGTGGCGGTGCTAGAGCATCCCGAGCCCGCATGGGCTCGGCTCGGGCTCATAAAGCAGCGGCGGCCACGACGACGACCAGGGGAGCTACTGGGCGACGACGACGGGTCGTCGGAAGTCAGAGGGAGGCGGCGGGGGCCGACACTAGGCGACGGCAGTGCGAGGAGGAAGGGAGGTCCCAACTTCGGCCCGTATAAGCCTGATGCGACCGCAAGCTGCCAAGAGCGGCGGCGGTGGCCCGCAGTGCCGGCGATGACCGACCAGGGAGGTCACCGAGGGTCGGGGAAGGGCGGCACGGCCGTCCCTAGGTTGCAGGCCAAGGGTAGTGATGGCCACGGCCCGCGCTTGGCTAGCTTGGCCGCAGGTTGTCACAGCGGCAGCGACTACGCGCGGCGACAGCGGCGACCGGCAGGGACGGGTCGCCGACAGTCAGGCATGGTCGAGGGAGAAGCCCGAGGGTGAGGGTTCCCTCCAGCTGCTGCTCGGGCAAAAGTGATGGTGACTAGGTCGCAGAGAAGGTGGAGGAGGGGCCGAGCCCAGGTTTTCCGGCGGCCGGGGCACTCATCGGCTACCAGGGTGCGCGCACGGCTAGGGCACGAAGGAGCTGATGACGGCTAGGTTGGCTAGGGACCAGGGTGGCTAGATCTAGGGTTTTGTGCAAGGAAAACCCTAGTGCAATACTATATACATATTGCACAAATTGTGAAACAGTCCCCCAAAGCTCTTTATTTTCAGTATAGCCCTTGCCAGCACGTGTATTTTGCATACTCGTACCTCGACGTTCAAAATCCCGCAAAACGGTACATAAAATATTGGGTGTCACGCGAAATTTTTGTTTTGCCATCTTCGACTCCTCAGGGAACTTTTCAAGATTCCCAAAGATCCGTCCGTCAGATTTTCGATCAGATCACACCAGCGCGTTCAGCATGACTGGGGCATCGAATCTACTATTTTGTTTTGTCCGAATCGGTCGTCGATTTGCAACAAAACCAACCCTCTCCAAACTTCAAAAACCACACCTATACATATAAATCCAATAAAACTCTTTTTCTCGAAAATCGTGCATCAGAACCCAAATCCTTCAGTGCCATTGCGTTCATGATAGTTGAACCATTGAAAATGAGCTATTGGATCACTATAAACGGAGTCCAATATGCACCAGAAGCCATCTCCACTCATTGGCTTCTTCGGAAAATCGGAGTTACTATTCACTTTAAGTGATTAGTACAAGTCACGTAACTTTTCCATCCTAACTTATTTTCTCCTGAAACTTGACGAGTACTTATGTAATTATATTAGACACAAAAATATCATCAACAAAGGGTTTATCTGCACTGCAGAAATCTCAGTCCTCACAAAAATCCTAATAGACCCCTCAATAACCAAGAAGTTGTACCTTGTGTGAATCAGCTCTGCACCATTGAGTACCGGTACATGAATTGGATTACCGGTAACTAGGCAATTCTGGTATCAGCGGTTCAGTTTCGCAAAACGAAACGTTGGAATTTTCGGTTTCTATTGCGTTTCGGTACCCGCTCGAATCAGTATCGGTACAACTTGAGTTAGTACCGATACTCAGCTGAGTTCCGTAAAACCCGAGAGCTGCTCAAACCTGCACTCTACTGAGTTGTGGTATCCCATTCCCAGTACCGGTACTCAACTCAGAAACTCCAGTTTTGGAGTTCCGAAGTTCATTTATATGCTTCTTAAGCCTCGAAAATAATCCTATGCTCTCAAAACTCAGTCAAAATCCCTAGAAAAGCATAGAATATTATTCTTACTCTAGAACTCCATAATTTGCTAAAGTTTAGTGTGCTATATTATGCCTATCCCTTTTAATTTCAATACCAAGAACATATAGGCCTCATCTAAATCTTTCATTTCAAAATTTAAGAAAAGAGATTTTTTGGTGTCATGCAATAGCTTATGATCATTACTAGTAAGCAAATTTTATCAACATAAAAGATTAAGAAAAATTTTTTCCTCCCACTAACCTTCAGATAAATGCATTAATCAATAATATTTTCTTTAAACCCAAAGGCCAAAATGGTTTGTTTAAATTAAGTACTATTGTCAGGAGGCCTATTTTAGTCCATATATTGATTTATTTATTTAATTTGTAGACCAAGTGCTCCTTTCCCTTTCACGATAATTTTTTAGACTGACTCATATACACCTCTTCATAGTGATCTCCTTTTAAAAAAGCTATTTTAACATACATGGGTCGTAGCTCGAGATCGAAATAAGCAACCATAGCAATAAAACATGAAAAGTTTCCTTTCTAGATATTGGAAATAAAGTTTCTTTATAGTTAATGTCTTCTTTCTGAGTAAACACTTTTGCCATAAGACGGAACTTTTATCTCTTTATATACCTTCGTAGTTCCATTTGATTTTATAAAGCCACTTGCATCCTATGGGTTTAACTCCTAAAGGTAATCAACAAGATCCTATATCTTATTGTAGTTAATGGATTCAATCTCATATTTCGTGACATTATAACATTCCGTAGCATTACTGTTATTTATGGCTTCGAAAAAACTAAAGGATCATCTAAGTTTCGACCATCATTAGATATAATCGGTCATCTCTGTCTTGGGATCTTCTTAAATCTATCTGATCATCGACTTCTACATCTTGATGTGGATTATCCAGTTATACATTTTGACGTGAATTATCAATGATAGGTTTACTATTACTTTGTGGTTCCAAAATGTCTTGTTGTTCAACTAGAATTGGAACCATCAAATAGCAGGTCTATTCTGTACAGAATATGAATGCTCTTGAATTTTTTCAAATTCAATGAATCAAGGTTCAAAGCTCCCACTGACTTTTTCATCCTCAATAAATCATGTCATTTTAGTTTCTGTCAATCTTCATAGGAAGCGATGGACAGTAAAATTATACCCTTCGGACATTTCTGAATAACTAATAAAATATTTTGATATGGTTCGAGAGTCTATTTTCTTTATTTATGGGTCATATAATTTGGCCTCAGCTTAGCAACCCCATGTATGAAAGTGTCTTAAACTGGGTTTCCTATCTGTCCAAAACTCAAAAGGAGTAATGACAACCTTGGTAGGGACCTGATTAAGAATATACATGGCAGTTTTGAGTGACTCACCATACAATGATATCGGAAGGATAGAATTACTGATCATGCTACTTAGCATATCAATTAATATGCAGTTTTCTTCTTTCAGCGACACCATTTTGATTAGGTGTCCCTAGCATGATATACTATGGAACATTTTCATACTGCTTTAAAAACTTAGCAAAAGGTCTAGAGACTTAGCCCTTATTTGTTTGTCTACCAAAATATTCGCCATCCCTATTTGATCTAACTACTTTTATCTTTTTCTCGAGTTGATTCTCTACTTCAATCTTATATATCTTAAAGTCTTAAAAGCATCTAAAGATTTAGGATTTTCTTTAAGTAGGTAGAGATAGCTATATCGAGAGTAGTCATCTAAATATTTATAGCCAGTAATCAAAGGAGAAAGACATTCACATATATCCGTATGAATCAATTCTAATGTTCCATCACATCTTTTAGCACCTTTAGAGGAAGTTTTGGTCTGCTTTTTCTTTATGCAGTCCACATACGTTCCAAAGTCATAGAAGTCTAGATCATTTAAAATGTCTTCTCTAATTAACCTTTGAACTCTCTATTTCGAGATGTGTTCCAACCTTTTATATAATAACATGGATGACCTTTCATTGTTACGTTTCGATTCGATATTTTTCTGCATAGTAAGAAGAATTTAACTTTATAAATGATTTAAAGATATTTTATATAGATTATTTTTCAAAACACCAGAACCAGCTATCTCAGATTTGTAGGGTAATTAACGAAAAGACTTTATTATCAAAACTGAAATTATATCCCAAACCATCATATGTCGAAATAGAAATTAAACTCTTAGAAAAATTTAGAACATAAAATATATCAACCAAATCCACAATATGACCACTAGAAAAAACTAATCTAAATGTT
This sequence comes from Ananas comosus, assembly GCF_001540865.1. NCBI lineage: Eukaryota > Viridiplantae > Streptophyta > Magnoliopsida > Poales > Bromeliaceae > Ananas > Ananas comosus. Next base: position 865,539 of record NC_033643.1, on the reverse strand, counting down.
ACTACAAATTCTACTTTAGTTAGATTGTCTTCGACAATGTAGATAGTGACTTTTCTTACTGAATTTTCTGCGATTCTAAAATTCTGGCATGGAATTTGCCACATGACATGTGGGACCAGACTCAATCCACTAAGTATTAGATGAAACAGTAACTAAATACATGTTATGCATTAAAATAAAAACCTTACTCTTCTTCGGAAGCCATTTTTGATAGTTTTGGCCGTCCTTTTTCATATGACTCCATATCTTGCAAGAGAAGCACTTGGGAATCAATTACTTGATTGGTCATGTGAACCTAACAAGACTTCCTTGTTCTTCTCTTTACGTTATTCTTGCCTATACTATTCCTAGCGCACTTTATTTGTCCCTTTTGAGGAACAAAATTAATTGTATTTTGTTTCACTTCTATCAATCTTACTTTCTCTTGCACACACATAGTTAAAAATTCATTGATTGATTATTTATTTTTATGTGCGTTATAAGAGATTTGAAATGGTCCATATTTAGATAGCAAGGAGTTCAAAATAAACTGTACTAAGAATGAATTAGAGATCTGGTTACTTCAATTGCAGTGAGTTGTGCTGCAATATCTCGCATTTTTTATAATATGCTCCTGAATGGAGCTTTTTCTAGAATATTTTATGTATAGAAGACAATTTATTCATTAGGGTGCTTGTCAAAGCTTGACTGGAGCTTACAAATTGTTGTTCCACAACATTCAAGAAATCACGGATGGTCTTACATTTTGGAATTGAATTTCGAATATTTTACCAACACACACATTCATCGTCATTAAACTAAGCCGATTAGAGTGCTCCCACTTTTCCAAAAATGCTATTTACGTTGGCATACTTTGATCCGTAAGAGGAGCAAGTTTGTTCTCTATTAAAGCCAAATCAAGATCCATGAACCCTAATGTAAGCATGATCTATTTTTTCCATTCCGAGTAATTGGAACCATTAAGCATAAAGATAGAAATACCAATAGAAAGAAAAGATGAAGTCATAACTGAAATATAAAATAAAGACATGTTTTATCAATAAAATACCTCATCTAAATATTCAAAATTAGAAAAATACACCTTATATAATATCACAACACCTCCCTCTCTCAACTCCCGCCCCGAAACTGACCTACGGCATAACTGGAGCAAAATTATGAGCATAAGTATTTCTCTTCCTTTATGCATATAACTTATATGACCTCATAACCCCTCCTTTCGGAGTAGGGCTACGAGCATAATTATTCAACATATTTATCAAAGATTAATTTAAATTTTCTATAGGTCATGACAATATCAAGTTTTTCATGTGAAGAAATTCTCAGTTTTGACCGAAGTACAAATTTCTCCAAATGAGCTACAAGAAAACTTGTCATCCTACACCATCCATCAATACCTTCATGTCTCGACATCTTTTGGGAGTAAACTAAATATAATATTATGGTGCAATTTCTGTATACAATTCTATAATGCAATTAAATCAACTTTTCTTCTAGTCAAGGCTGCTTTGTCTTGCATTATGACATCTCAATAGTCCTATATCGGATGAGAATAAAATTGTAATTGAATATATAAAGGACCATAGACCTCAATAATAATAATGGACTTAAGCATTTTGGACCGGTGGTCTTTGTGCCCAATAAATTATTATTGCTAGCAGGTTGAGTTGTTATATTTAGTATCATAACCAATCACTAGCCGAAAGTGTAAAATGAGTCTCAGTTGAGTCAAGATCTTAATGACAAGGATGGTGAGACAAATCTCACACAGCTCAGTGATCTTGTACTGTGCATGTTTAGGACATCAGGCCCTAAATAGGGGGAGTCTATGACACCCCAAAAGTCCCATATCGGGTGGGAACGGACTTGTGATTGGGTAAATAAGGGACCACGGATTCTAATAATAATAATTAAGCTTAAACATTTTGGACATGTAGTTTGGGTCCAACGAGTTATTATTGTTGGCGGATCGTGTCGTTATATGCACCCATACAGTTGAAATAATAAATTAATCTGACTTAGTATTGCACAATTAACATAAAAAATATCAGAAAGTGCTATTTTAAAGTAAATTAAATTATTATTTTTTTTTGTTAGGGTCACTTTGATTTACAGCTAACCGGTCGAAATAATAAGTAAATTCAACTTAGTGCCAAACCTTAAATAATCTATAGACAATTATGATTATTTAATTTTTCATGTTATATATATCTGATAAAAATAATACACTATGATACACAAGAGTACTAGTATTGATGCAATAATTTAAAGCATAAAATCACAATTGTAATTGACTTAAATGAAACAGTTCTATACTCTAATTATTCATAATATAAACTTTATGCATTCTTATTTGACCACAAGCATAAGATAAATAAATTTATAATAAATTAATATTATATGTAAGATTAAATCTTTATGTGAATGAATTCTTTATGTTCACGTCACTTTATTAAGCATAATGGCATTTCATGGATCAAATTAAAATTAATCAATGAATAATTAGTAGATAATTAGGACACATCAAGAACAAAAAGTATACGTCACAACAAAATTAGTACACTCACTACAACAGAATTAGGTTATAGGGACACATGTTTGGAACACTTTTGAGTAAGTGTCCCATTTATGCTAAAACTTAAAAAAACATCTACTAATGCCTAAATATAAAGTCCAATCCAACCAAAAATAAAAGATTACTCTGCTCAACCCACCACACCCAGTCTATTTGGCCCGATTACAAATAGAAAAGAAAAAAAAAAGAAAAATCAATTACTATCTTTTCTTCTCTCTTTACTCAATCCATTGAAATTCTAGACGAAGAGCCTTTCCTGTTGTCCTCCTCCGCCACCGCAGCCAACGAGATAGAGTTTCGACGATTGCTAAATGTTTAAATAAGTGTTGGTAAATTAGCAGCATTCTTTTAGGTTATAGCGACACTCTTTAACTGTCACTATATACCTAGCGACCCCACATATAGCAACACTTTTTAAAAGTGTCGGTAATTTTAGCTAGCAGCACTTTTTTGACATGTACCTACATTTAAAAGTGTCGCTATAGACCGTTTTTGTTGTAGTGACTGGACATAACAAAAAGGTGACGTGGCAACAAACCAATGAAAAATCTTTCCAATTAAATGTCAACATGGGTTCAATTTCGTGGCCCAAGAACATGTAGGCTCGAGAATTTCTCTAGAACAATAAAACTAAACATATATCAAATTTCAGGATAATAAACATAAATAAAATAACTCACATAGCGCCGTATAAAAGAAATTCTTACTCAATCTGCGAAAGCGAGGAGTCCGATAGCAATTGGGTAAACTGGTATCTCCTCCTGTCTCAGACACTCTTCCGTATGGTATGGAGCAGCTAGTAATTAATTCTTCACCAGTATACACAGGAGAAGGCGCCGGTAGGACCAGTACTCTTTTTATATAGAGTTCAGGTTCTATTAGGATTCTATTTATTTCAAATAGATGAAAAAGTGATCAAATATAGCATATTAAGTATTTCTATATATATATATATATATATATATATATATATATATATATATATATATATATATATATATATCTATACTACTTATAAAAGTGTGAGTTTAAATTTTTTCCTCTTTCCCAAAATGCCGATCCCTATTAATATAATTCCAATTACATACTAATAATATCATTCATTCAACTTTAATGAAATAAATCACAGCCGTACAATTTTTATTTTATTTTTAAATTATCATAAAATATATTAATTCTTAGTCATCCGATCTAATCCAATGACTAACGAATTAAGTATCTATCACTTTTTTTACCTAAATTGCTCTTAGATAGTACGTATCAAATTTCACTTTTTATATGTGTGTCATATCTCCTAATAACCGCCGCCAATATAATATCATATTTTATTACAAATAATATTCGCATTTCTTAAATATTTTTATTCTCACACGTAATATCCGCCACCTATATAATATTCAATCATATAATACCTTCCGCATATATAATATTTAATCATATTTTTTTAAAAGTGAATATATAAAAATTATCTCAATTTTACCTACTAATATTTAAAATATGAGATATTTTTTAATAAAATATAACATATAAATTTACAATTTAAAATTTTAAATTTGTAGTAAATATAATTCACAAATTGATATTGATTTGAGATAATTATTAAAATAATTATTGACACACACATACCCTTTTTTAGTTGGAAAAAATATTACATTCTATTTGTGAGAATAGAAAGAAATTTATACCTATCTAAATTTTTGTCAACCGAAAGATATTTGCGCGTCCCATAAAATAATATTTTATACTTATAAAAAAAACGAAAACCTCTATGCAACAAACATTGAAAATATTTTGTATTTACTATCTCTCAATTAGGTAACTAAAAAAAAATAGATTTGAAAACAAATAATTTAAATAAGCTTATAAAATCAACTTTAAATTTTAAATTTGGTTCATAATTTCAATGTGAATTAATATTTTAATTCAAAATTTGAAATTAATTAAAATTTCAATATTTTGGGTGTGTAAACAGTATTTCAAATTAAAAATAATTAATTAACTTGAAAATATATCAAATTTGAAAAATAGATGGGATGATAAATAAATTAATGTCTTTAATAATTATTTATATTCAAATTATGGATTCAAAATTAATTTCAAATTTTGAGTTTTATTCATAAATTTAAATATGAATTTATTAATTTAAAATTTAGAATTACTTTAAATTTTTAAAATTTGGATACATATTAAAAAAATTAATTTTAGAAAAAAATTAACTGATAAATAGATTTATACCATTAATAATTATTTAAATTTAAAATATAAATATAAATTTAATTTAATTAAATGTTACGTGCATTGCACGTGCACTATAACTAGTATATATATATATATATATATATATATATATATATGAGTTGAGCTATGATACTTTTACAAGTATCACCATCATGGTGCTATTAGGTTTTAAGCCATTGGATCTACTTTTTGATTATTAATAGCTCTTGGATTAAACACTACACCACCTACCACCACCTACCACCATCATCTCAACCTCACATCTCTCCATCCAAGTGCTAAAAACATACAAGTATCACCCCCATGATACTTTTACAAGTATTCTAGCCCTACTATATATATATATATATATATATATATATGTGTGTGTGTGTGTGTGTGTGTGTGTGTTTGTGTATATATATGTATGGGACAAGGATTCCTATATATTCTGCTGGAAATCCGAATAGAGATTCCTAGTCTAAACCAATCTAGGCTTCGTTTCACATAGACTCGGTTTAGTATTGGGAGCCCTGGTGCGAGTGTGCGACTAAGAGCAATATGAGATATATATTGAGTGAAAATTGTTTAGATGAAAGGTCTTTTTATACTAAATAGTATTAGGAGATAATATAGATTACGTGAAAATTGATTAGAGATATAGATTAGGTGAAAATTGAGTAGATTAAAGTTTTTTTTTTTAATTTTCTTTCCCTGATAATGTGCTGGTTCTACCGTCTGGTGATGTGTTGTAGATTTTTATTTTATTTTATTTTATCTTATTTTTTTGGTTTGTGGGCGACCTGTTCAAACTGGTTGGACCAGTTAATCAGTTCATTCTTTGATGGGCAGAAAAAGGAAAGGAAAAGAAAAAAAAAAAAACAATCTCGAATTGGTGACTTTTAATAATCAATCTCATAGATACAAATTATTCATCAGGCAAGGAATAAATCAAAACAAATCAGTTAAATAAAATACTTTAACATACAAAAGTAGACCAGACAAAAAGAGAACCTGAGACTTGACCTTTTGGGCGATACGGGATGGAGAATAGGCGGGACTAGCCGTCGAAGAAGCAGGGGTGAATTGAAGGAGGAGATGTGAGAGCGCAGGGGCGAATCGAAGGAGGAGATGTGAGAGAGGGAGGGGTGCGATTTCGAAGCCCTAGATTGGAGGAGAAGGAGATGCGAGAGAAATCAAAAATCTGGATCTAATAGTACGTCGGGGCGAGCTTTGCATACTGTTACGACAAACGCACGGAAAACGAAATATGGCGAATACGAAACACTCAAACCACAAGCAGAAAATAAATATAACACACACAGATTTACGTGAAAATCCTTTGCAGGAAAAAAACCACGAGCGAGGGAGGAGAGAACTTCACTATCGAAACGAAAGGGAATACAATGTTCTTCATATTCCAATTTGGTTGCACCGCGAAGCTGTCGGCGAGTCGTAAACCCGAACTTGAGTCGATAATAGATTTCGAGTCATATCTAACAAATCTCCACCTTGACGAGAAATTCCCTTTAACATGAAACAGCAACCATAACTCTCCACCTTCTCCACAAAGCCCCTGAGGGCGGTGCCAATCAGCAATTAATACTAATCAAGTCCAAGCAATGCTTGAACTTGAGAGGAATAAGAGGCTTCGTCAACATATCAGCAGGATTTTCTAAAGTGCTAATCTTTTTCACTCCAATGTCTCCTTGCGCAAGAACTTCACGAATAAAATGATACTTGATGTCAATGTGCTTCGTTCTTTCATGAAACATTTGATCCTTAGTGAGATAAATAACACTCTGACTGTCGCAAAATAGTGTTAATTTCTGACTGTCTCCGCTTAATTCACCAAGTAAACCTCTTAACCAAATACCTTCCTTCACAGCCTCCGTGATCGCCATGTACTCAGCCTCCGTCGTAGATAGTGCAACAGTAGGCTGTAAACAAGCTCTCCAACTAATAGCGCATCCACCAAGTGAGAAGACATAACCAGTAAGTGATCTTCTTTTATCAAGATCTCCAGCATAATCGGAATCCACGTACCCTGTCAAACCTGCATCAAATCTACCGAACCCTAAACAAGCATTAGTAATACCTCGCAAATACCTCAAAATCCATTTTACAGCTTGCCAGTGTTGTTTTCCCGGATTTGCCATGTACCTACTCACCACGCTTACCGCATGCGCAATATCTGGTCTCGTGTAGACCATAGCATACATAATGCTACCGACTGCGCTGGCGTAGGGAACTCGTTCCATGTATACCTTCTCATCATCAGTTTTCGGAGCCAAATCAGTTGAAAGTTTAAAATATGTAGCGAAAGGTGTACTTACAAGCTTAACATCCTTCATACAAAAGCGCTCCAACACGCGCTGGATGTATCCTTTCTGAATCAGCAGTAACTTCTTTAATTTTCTGTTTCGCTGTATCTCCATACCAAGTGTCTTCTTCGCTGCACCTAAATTCTTAACGTCAAATTCAGATTTCAACTGATTTTTGAGGTCATCAACATCAGCCATATTCTTAGCAGCAATCAACATGTCATCCACATAAAGCAACAAATAGATGAAAGAGCCATCAATTAATTTCTTTATGTAAGCACAACTATCAAAATTGCTTCTATTAAAATCATGGCTAATCATAAATGAATCAAACCTCTTGTACCATTGCCGCGGAGATTGCTTTCACCCATACAAAGATTTCTTCAATCTGCAAACGTGGTCTTCTTTTCCTTCAACCACGAATCCCTCGGGCTGCTGCATATAAATCTCCTCCTCCAACTCGCCATGTAAGAAAGCCGTCTTCACGTCCAGTTGCTCAAGTTCTAAGTCATTCATGACAACCAATCCAAGTAGGACTTTGATGGATGTATGCTTTACCACTGGTGAGAAAACATCGTCGAAGTCGACACCCGGAATTTGACTGTATCCTTTTGCAACCAAACGGGCCTTATATCTGATACTCTCAACTCCTGGTGTGCCTTCCTTCTTCTTGTATACCTATTTGCAACGAACTGCTTTCTTTTCCTTTGGAAGCTTCACTAGATCCCAAGTCTGATTCTTATGAAGAGATTCCATCTCTTCCTCCATAGCGAGCAACCACTTCGTAGATTCATTACATGAAACCGCCTCTGTATATGTGCACGGCTCCTCAGACGCATCTGTCTCTTGAGCAATCATAAATGCATAAGCAACAAAATTCGTTTCTTCATATCTCTGCAGTGGTCTAATCTCCCTTCTCGGTCGATCTCTGGCTATCGAATATGTGTCTGTCTGTGGTGGCGCCTATGGTTCTGTAGGAGCAGAATCACCTGAAGTGGTACCTAGTGCTGGAGTAATCTGATTTTTAGAGTGAGTTTGAAACTCCACCTCTACAGTTTTCTTCGATCCATATGCATCTGCATCTGCACCTATACCTGTACCTGTATCACAAGAAACATGCGACTCCTCCTTTCGGCGAAGCATTGCAGTTTCGTTAAACTTGACATCTCTGCTAATAATAATTTTCTTATCTTCAGGACACCACAAACGAAAACCTTTAGTACCAGAAGCATAACCCAAAAACTTGCATTCTTTAGATCTAGGTTTTAATTTCCCTTGACTAACATGTGCATAAACAGGACATCCGAAAATTCTTAAATCAGAATAACTAGGAGAGTGACCAGACCATACCTCTTCTGGAGTTTTCAGATCAATGGAAGTCGACGGAGACCAGTTCACCAAATAGCAAGCTGTAGATGCAGCTTCTGCCCAGAACTCCTCGCCAAATCCTGCATTTGAGAGTAGACATCTTGTCTTCTCGATCAGCGTTCTGTTCATACGTTCTGCCACACCATTTTGCTGTGGTGTGTAGGCAACTGTACGATGTCTCTCGATTCTTTCATCTTTACAAAATTCATTGAATTCTCCTGAACAAAACTCCAAACCATTGTCAGTGCGAAGACGCTTAATTTGCTTTTCCTGTCTGCTTCTCAATCAAAGCCTTCCACTGCTTGAAGGTCTTGAATACATCACTTTTCTGCAACAAGAAAAATGTCCAAACCTTCCTGGAGTAGTCATCTATGAAGGTCAACATATATCTCGCTCCACCTTTAGAGGGCACCGGTGCTGGCCCCCAAAGATCTGAATGGATGTAATCAAGAGTTCCTTTGGTTCTGTGGACTGCCTTCGTAAAACTGACTCTTTTCTGCTTTCCAAATACGCAGTGTTCGCAGAATTCCAAACTTTCGGTATTTTGGCCACAAAGAAGTCCTCGCTTGCTCAGCACCATCAATTCTCTTTCGCTCATATGTCCCAGCCTTATATGTCATAATTTTGTTACATCTGAATCGGATATAGATGAAGAGGAAACCGCAGCTCCACCTGTTACAGTCGAACCTTGCAGCACGTACAGTTTTCCTTCTTGCCTTCGACCTTTCATCACAACGATAGCTCCTTTAACGACTTTCAGAATTCCATCTTCACCAGTGAATTTATATCCTTTAGCGTCTAGGGTACTCAAAGAGATTAAATTTCTCTTTAATTGTGGAACATATCTGACATCGGTGAGCGTTCTGACTACTCCGTCAAACATCTTAATGTTCACCGATCCTCGTCCAACAACTTTGCAAGATGCATCATTCCCCATCAAAACAACTCCACCATTAATAGCTTCAAAAGTGAAAAACCATTCCCTATTGGGACACATGTGGAATGAGCACCCAGAATCTAGAATCCACTCTGTGCTGGATCTGCATTTATCATTGCAGACCAGCAGAACATTCCCATCGCTACTATAATCTTCTGCTACACTGGCTTCAGCAGATTTTGAGCTATCCTTTCCCTTTCGATCATTCTTTCCTTTGGTCTGTTCCTTCCTTTTCAATTTGAAATAGTCCGCCTTAATGTGGCCCTTCTTCTTACAATAATTGCAGATCAAATTCTTATACCTGGATTTAGATCTAGCCTTTTCTTTACTGTCACTATAATTTCTCTGCCTGGATCTTCTTCTGGTAAATAGACCCTCTGCCTGACTTTCAGTGATACCACTCATCTCCTTATCGATCCTCTCTTTCGAGAAGAGCACAGTTGAGACATCTTCCAAAGAGATGATATCACGTCCATAAAGCATAGTATCTCTAAAATTTCTATACGAAGACGGTAGAGAGCATAAAAGCATTAACACTAAATCTTCATCATCATATTTAACTTCCATCATCTCCAGATCAGTAATAATTTCTTTAAACTCATCAAGATGGGTCTTAATGCTCTTACCTTCTGTCAGACGGTGAGAATATAACTTCTGCTTCAGATGGAGTTTGTTGGTGAGACTTTTCGTCATGCATAACGACTCCAATTTCAGCCATAAGCTCGTAGCGTTCTTCTCCTTGATGACATATTGTAAGATTTCATTTGAAAGGTGAAGTTGGATCTGCGTAAGAGCCTTTCGGTTCATCTTCTCCTTCTCCGCCATACTGAGGGACGAAGACATCTTCTCCGTCCCGAGCAGTGTATCTTCTAGATCCATCTGAGCCAGGATTGTGCGCATCTTCATTTGCCATAACGTAAATCGTGTGTCGTGGTCGAGTAAAGGGAGGTCGTATTTCATGGACGCCATTGATGAAGAAAATCCTAATCGATGAACCTAGGGCTCTGATACCAGTTTGTTATGACAAACGCACGGAAAACGAAAAATGGCGAATACGAAACACTCAAACCACAAGCAGAAAATAAATATAACACACATAGATTTACGTGGAAAACCCTTTGCAGGGAAAAAATCACGGGCGAGGGAGGAGAGAACTTCACTATCGAAACGAAAGGAAAATACAATGTTCTTCAGATTACAACCAACCACGATCACACGCCTCTAGGGCAAAAACGAAGAGAAAAATTCATAACGGGTTTCGGATCCGATCCGTACCACGGGGGGCCCGATCCCGTAGCCCACCACTGACATTCATTTTTCCTTTACAATTTAATTTTCCAATTTGGTCGCACCGCGAAGCTGTCGGCGAGTCGTAAACCCGAACCTGAGTCGATAATAGATTTTGAGTCATATCTAACACATACATCCCTATAACTTATATATATTATTGTTATGAATATGGATTGGGATTATCACAAATCAAGATCCAAGTTTGAAAATTTGTTAGATTTCGATTCCGATTCGGATTCGAAGTCGGATTTGCTATTTTCTTTGGATTTGGATTTGAATTTTGGATTCGGATTTAATCCAAGTACAAACATACTTACCAGTTACCAATTATATCACGATATGATGTAAAACTCTTTGACAAATTTTTTTTTGATGCATGCATATATTAATATTTTTATTAAATTTTATTTCAAAATAATTTAAAATTTTAATTTGAATTAAACATATAATTTTTAAATTTAAAATTTGTACAAAACATAAATTTGTAATTTCAAAATTTTAAATTTTAAATTTGATTTTTTAAAATCTAAATTTAAAATTTCAAATTTTCAATTTTAATTTAAATTTTGAATTTCAAATTTAAAATCTAAATTTAAAATTTAAAATTTAAAACTTACTTTTAAATTTAAAATTTTAAAATTTTGAATTTTAAAATTTAAAATTTAAAATTAAAATTCAAATTTTGAAAATTGTAATTTAAAAATTAAAAATTATAATTTTAAATTTTAAATTTTCAAGTTTTAAATTTAAGTTTTAAATTTTGAAATTTCAAAAATTTAAATTTTATATTAAATTTAAAATTTAAAATTTAAAATTTTGAATTTTAAAATTTAAAGTTTGAGATTTGAAACTTAAATAATTTAAAATTTAAAATTGAAAATTTGAGATTTAAAAATTCAAATCTGAATTTAAAATTTAAAGTTTTAAATTTAATATTAAATTTATACTTTGAATCTAAAATAAAAAAAAAAGTTTAAGTCCAAAATCATAATCAATTTTGGAGAAGTAACTTTTTCTGCTTCTAATTCTAGAGCCTTTAAAATAAATTATCTAATCAAATTTTTTATTTGTCGTTTCCAAATACTGTATTGAGCTCAAAAGTGATTTTAGATTCAGAATCACTTCTGAAAAGCTAGGCAAAACAAACCCTAATACTTTATTAATAAAAAGTAACTCATGCAGTCATGACTTATTCATCTAATTAATCTATTTCTAGCTATATATAACCATCAAATCATAAGAGATAATAAATCTAATTTTATTTTGAATAATTACATATACAAATCATAATCAAATAAAAAATTTAAGTTTATCTCTAATTATATTTTAATTAAGTTTAGATTATTATTCCAACCGATTTAAATGCTAGTTTGGATTCTAAAATGCTTTTTTTTATTGCAGAGGATAGTAGCGTACTACTCATTACCTTTATTTTTCTTAAAAATAAATTTATGAAAATTATAAAGTAACTAGCCTGCAATTTAGAGATCTTATATACCAACCATAAATGCTATCTGATATCTGATATTTTTGAACGGACCAACATGATCTGTAGTTGTGTACTAGATTGCAAGACGTAACAAAATTCAAGAGAAGATAACTAATGTCAGTGATCACTCTCAGAGATGTTAATGTCTGAAGTGTCTTAAAATTTTAGTTATTGACTTTGCTTTTGTGCTGCGACAAATTTGAAAAAAATATTATAAAATAAAAAATAAATATTTGTAGTGGAGTAGCAGCAAATTCGAATTGATAAATCCAAGCTTACAACCCACCACTGACATCGGATGGAAAGTGCAAGGGCTCCGTACTCCACGATATGGATCCAATCCGAGAATAAAGAAATCTACTTAGAAATTTACTTTATTTTATTCTAAACGCGACATAGCACTTCCTATTTTATGTTAAAGTTTTCTGCTCCATCTGTAATTTTTTTTTCCAAATTTTTTTTTCAGGTAGATCATTATATTCTATTTTATCTTATTACTTTTGTAATTTGTTTAATTCCAATTGCCTTTTGCCGTTTCTATTTGTATGCTCGCCGTAACAGATATCAATGGTCATACCTAAGTTTTTTAATTTACTTCACTGACCAGTTCATGAGCCGGCTCGTAGAACACGAGCTGAATTTGAACTCGAGTTGATTTCCCATTGAGCTGACTCATGTTCGGCTCCTTTGCACCCCTAACGATCTCTTACATGAAATTAACATATTCTCGAGAAATTACCAAATGCCAAATCCGACCTTCCATTTCCGATCGAACGGTCACCGAGAGACATCATTCCACCCAAATCACCTATTTCCCACGAAACAGCTTACTACGCATTCGACCCAATGGGAAATCGCCACGTGATCCATTCAACAACAGCGCTAGAAAATTCTAAACGCGTCCACCAAAAGCCGGCTCGGTTCTCCTTCGAAGCCTCAACCCGAACACGCGCCGCGCCCTTCTTCCTCCTCCTCGCTCCTCCTCCTCCTCCTCCCACCGCGGCGGCGACGCCATGAGGATCGAGGAGGTCCAATCCACCTCCAAGAAGCAGCGCATCGCCACCCACACCCACATCAAAGGCCTCGGCCTCGACGTATGCTCCCTACCCCATCTCCTCCCCCCTCCCCCTACCTCACTTTCGAACCATCTTGGGTTTTAGGAGGGCGGCGCGGGAGGCGGCGGGGCTCGTCGTCGACATGATTCGGCAGAAGAAGATGGCCGGGCGGGCGCTGCTCCTTGCGGGGCCGCCCAGCACAGGAAAGACCGCGCTGGCCCTCGGCATCTCGCAGGAGCTCGGGAGCAAGGTATCCCCTTTGCTACGATGGTATCTTATCTTTTGATCTCGAATTGGTGCCGACCTAAGCATTTTGGTTGTTTTGGAGTAGCGATTATACTCTAGAGAAGTGGACATTGCTCGTAATTGAGGTGTTTCTTCCTTGTCGACGGCCAAATGCTGCTTGAGTAGAGCTTTTTCATTGAACCCTAACTGCTTTTGAGTTAATTCTTTCCCAGCTTCTCGAAGCGGGAAGCAGAAGCTCCAAATTGGAGGTTTTGTATTGGGGTTTTGCCATAACTAGAAGCTCCAGGTTTTCATTTACCAACATCTTCTCGAATAGAGAAGCTTTTCCTGAAGCTGGGCGAAGTGGGCAATTTAACTGTGTTGGAGATATAAAATGGTGTTTTTTTTTTTTTGTTTAAGAAGATCTTTATTGGTTATTGTAATTATCTTAGGTTCCCTTCTGCCCAATGGTTGGATCAGAAGTGTACTCGACAGAGGTCAAGAAAACCGAGGTGCTTATGGAGAATTTTAGGAGGGCTATTGGTTTGCGGATAAAGGAGAACAAGGAAGTGTATGAAGGCGAAGTAAGCTCTTGTTTGTTCTTATTTTGCTTTCTCTATGAACTGATTTGAAGTATTCATTTGGTTAATTAATGGCTTAGCATTTTGTTGAATTACTTGCTAAAACTTACCTTGATGTGATCTTCTTGGGTTTTAGGTAACTGAGCTTTCTCCGGAAGAAACTGAGAGTGTGACTGGCGGCTATTCGAAAAGCATTAGCCATGTGATTATTGGACTAAAGACTGTTAAGGGAACTAAGCAGCTGAAGTTGGACCCTACAATCTATGATGCTTTAATCAAGGAAAAGGTGAGCGCACTTTAATGCAAATAAAATGGCTCTTTATGACACTTGAATATAACTGTTTTTTTTTTGCTACTGGTTCTGATTTTATTTTTTTTTTTCCCGTTGGCTAATTGTAATGTACATGCTATTATACGGATTCCAGGTGGCTGTTGGTGATGTTATTTACATAGAAGCAAACAGTGGTGCAGTGAAAAGAGTGGGCAGGTGTGATGCTTTTGCTACAGAATTCGATCTTGAGGCGGAGGAGTATGTTCCAATTCCTAAAGGGGAAGTTCATAAGAAAAAAGAGATAGTGCAGGTATGTGCCTATGTTGTAATCTGTCTAGCTTTTTATGTATAATAATGCATGCCTGGGGCATGCATTTTTACATTTTACTAATAATGAAATGTGAAGACTTGGTGATTTCACCAACAGTGTGTGTGTGTGTGTGTGTGTGTGTGTGTGTATTTCAATTCTTTAATTTCTTTGCTCTTTAGCATTTGATTCCAAAATATATTTTCATGGTGTAATTTTTCGCGCTTCAGTTGATTGCATCACGGTCTAACCTTACACTCTGTGTCAGATATAACGGATTTATGATATGATTGTAGTTTTGATCGCCACCTATAATTCCATAGTTGAAGAAAAAATGAACGAAGTAGGTAGCTTGCTACCTGTCTCTCTCAAAAAAAAAAAAAAACATCAATTTGTTCATTCTATATAAAATTGGGCAAGTGGAGGACTTGAAAGGGAAATTATTTTGCTTAATGTTGTGATATGACATACTTACATTGCTTACAAAAGTGCTTCTTGCACATTCCTTGATGATTTTCTCTGCTCCTGTTTGCTAGATTGTGTCTTATTCCAGCAGATGTACCATTCCTTTGTATGTTTGATGTGCCAGTGATAATATTTTCACATTAGATAGTCATTTCCAACTGTTTCCTTATCTTACGGATTTGGAAACTTGCTTTTGGATTTGGAGAAAGTCCGCATGCATATATAATAGCCAATCTTGCCCTTCTCTTTATTAGGATGTTACTCTACATGACCTTGATGCTGCAAATGCTCGTCCGCAAGGAGGGCAAGACATATTATCCCTTATGGGACAGATGATGAAGCCAAGGAAAACTGAGATCACTGAGAAACTGCGGCAGGAGATTAATAAGGTTCTATTTCCAACAGACGGCTCCGTGCTATTCATGTTTTTCTTCTGTTTCTTTCTTGAATTTCATTAACAGGGGACACTGTTCATAGCAAGTGAATAACCTTTGCCAAATTTGACCTTTCTCATTTAGTACAATTACTGGTCGGGCAGGTTGTTAATAGGTATATTGATGAAGGAATAGCAGAGCTTGTGCCTGGTGTATTGTTTATTGATGAGGTATATATCTCATTTCTAGTTCGAGCTTGAAAATATTTTTTCTTTCTGTTGGAACTCTTTGATCACAAGAATATTTTTTGCAGGTCCACATGCTCGACATCGAATGCTTTTCTTATCTTAATCGTGCTCTGGAGAGCTCATTAGCCCCAATCGTGATTTTTGCTACTAATAGAGGAATATGTAATGTGAGGTAGGGAGTACCACAAATCAGTGAACTACATGTACCTTCTGAAAATGTAGAAAATAATTGCTTTCCTCATATATACTGCTAAAGTATCTTTGTAAATAAGTTCAAGGATCATTTTATTCATATGATCATATCCAGAGAAATATTTAATTGCTGTGTCAAGTTATAAAGCCTATCTCTTGATCTCAAGCTCTGGATTAAACTGCAAAATGTGGCATGCTAATTAATCCTCTCATTTTATGGTTTATGGATGTTGCTTTTCTTGGTGAAATACTTGATTATACTTTAACGGATATTTCTTTTCAGAGGAACTGATATGACCAGTCCTCACGGCATACCAGTTGACTTACTAGATCGTCTGGTGATCATACGAACAGAAACCTATGGTCCCACCGAAATGATTCAGGTTCTTGATTTTCAACCCAAATTCTTTTTACTAGAACTAACTCTTGCCAGGTGTAACTACTTTATTTGAACATTATTTTTCCTTGTTGTTTGTCTCTTGCCCTGTATCAGATACTGGCAATTCGAGCACAGGTTGAAGAGATTGAAATTGATGAAGAAAGTCTAGCTTTCCTTGGAGAAATCGGACAGCGAGCATCTTTGAGGTCCTCTTCTTTTTCTTTCTGACCTATTCCTCCGTAGTTGTTGTCATAAATGGTGGAAAAATATAGTTATATCTACATGTAACTTAGGTCAATAAAATGCCTCTTTGGCCTATGTTATGGACTCGAGTACCTGAATGCAAGTACTTTGCAGACAAAAGTTTGTTGCTTTTGTTTGATTGCGAAGCTTAATTGGGCATCGGGATCTCCAACAGTAGAAGAAAATAGAGCTTTTACTTTGCTCAATCATGAATCTCACAGTGGGGTAGGGGTAAGGTCAATACAAAAACAATACAATAGCTATTTGGTCTTCCCTTCTTGACTTTGCCTGAACAGAATTGCTTCAGAGCTTAAGGCAACTCGGCTACTTTGTTCCCAGCATTTCATTATTTTTTTTTCAAATATGTCAAAGCTTGTGGGGTCAAAGCTTGTGGGTTACATACCATAATCCTGTAAAGAGCTTGCCATATTTGAAGCTGCCATGAACTTGTAACTAAAAATGTCCATTCTGCTCGTAGAACATGTATGTTAGCATATGCCGAATGGGACTTTAGTTCTTTTATCTGTTAGCCCTAGTATATTGGCCTCTGCGTCGTTGCTCGAGTCTTGCCAATAGAAATATCTAAGGCTCAAACAAGGAGGTAAATTTTTGGGATGTTCCACCTCTTGATCTTGCTTTATTATCTCGTTCTTCTGTAGACATGCCATTCAGCTGCTATCACCTGCGAGCATCGTCGCAAAGACTAATGGAAGAGATAAGATATGCAAGGTAACATTTATTCAATTGTTTTGAGCGCATTTCTCGACTAATCTTTCTGGAGAGCAAATCGTAATTAAGGTTCTCTTCATTATTATAACCCATCTCTCTCTCTCTCTCTCTCAGGCTGATCTGGAAGAAGTCAATTCCCTCTATCTAGATGCTAAGTCTTCTGCCAGGCTTCTCCAGGAGCAGCAGGAAAGATACATTTCTTGATTGCGTGCTGTCACTAAATATAATCTGTGAGTTAGCAAATAGCGCAATATTATGATGAGCATATCACCTTTCCTCTCTCTCTCTCTCTCTCTCTCTCTCTCTCTCTTTTTCTCCTCCTTTTTGTTGGGACTAATTATAACTTGGTAACATCCAAGTACATTCTATGCTTTGGCTTACAGAGGGTTCACACTAGGATTGACAGATTCAAACAATGTGGGGATGGTTGCTTGTTGCATGCTTACTGATGTTGCTAATTAAGTTTCCCAAGTTTTGTTACGGCACTTTGAAAAACGATTACTGTGATTAGATAGACATTTCTGTTTGGAATTCAATTTTCATCAACGTATCTCTAGTGATATTAAATCAGTCATTTTCACGGAAGGTAATAGTCAGGAAAACAAGTTTTCAAGTCAGTGGTGTTTATACTTGTAACTAGTAGGGGTTAGTCTCTTTCCGCAAGTAGGGCATCAAAATATTTTTGAGATGATCAAATAAATGCAACAATCTTTGCAAGGTCTAGAGTTTCTGAAAGCCTGGCGTATCCAGAAGTCCCATATGAGTCAGCCCAGGAAATGTTAAAGCCTGTCAGCATCATCCTGAATTACTTAAAAACCAACACAGCAGGACAAAGAAAGATAAAAACATATTAACAGCAAAATCATGAAAAATGACGAAAGGAAATAATGTATAGACGTAGACAGCATTTGGCCAATGCTTCCAAATCAAGTAAATTCATTCTTGAGGAGTTTTTCTTCTTCTTTGTACAGCGGTAGCCTTACATGTCATCGCCGTGTTTCATTATCAACCCCGATAGAGCATCACCTTTGCTTCGGGATTCTTACAGAATAAATTGGGAGTAACAAAACAAATAGAGCTGCTCAGTTCAAGTAGCCATATCTTCTATGGTCTTTTGTAAAGAAAGGGTGCCGAAGAGCTTCCCGTGCTTTCATACGTTCGTTAGGATCGTAGCGGAAAAGTCCTTGAAGAAGATCGATTAGATCCCCAGCAGAATGATCCACATGCTGCATTACCAAGTTCTGCAAGAAAAGCCCAATTTAATGAATTCTCACAATATGAAGTAGCACAAATCTGACCTACACAGTAACAATACAATTGGAGGAAAATTCTGAATTGTCATTTACCTACGTAGGTTAAAATCCAAATTATAAGCACCCTTCTAAAACTCAATTTGTTACCAATAATACCTTGTACTTTTGAAAATCCCTTATGTTTTGGGGGTATACAAGAAAATTTTAAATTTTATAGGGGCATACATGATTTTGGAGGTCTATATATATATATATATATATATATAAAAGAACCCCAAAAATTAAAAAAATGGGAATAGAGGCGGAAAGAATAGGGATTTCTAGTGTAATATTTACTTGGAGACGAGGCAACTTCCAAACTGCTCGCATGCTTTCCCTTGAAGTCGCCCCTTCAGGCCAGTCCAATCGCATTCCTCGCCTGAAATATTTCTCAGCACGCCGGCTGCCACGAGAGCACGAATGAGCAAGGGATTTGCATCTAAAGATGATAGGAAAGCCTTTTCCAAGTATTTAAGTATGCAATATTTACGTGTGATCATGTTATGAAACAGTTGAAAAGGGTTTCAGTTCATACTCAGCTCTAATGACCATGTGCTGGGGAAGCGGACCGAGAACCTTCTCCATCATAGCTAGATGCTCTAGATTTTCATGGGTTTGAAAAAGTGCTTCGCCCTGTTTTTTGCCCAACCAACAATCAGTTATAGTAAACACATTAAATGCATCGATTAGAGAAGTTCAAAATTTGTTGGACATGATTTAGTCAGGTCCTCAAGCAACATACTGGTTGAGCCAGCATTTCCATAGAAACAAGTAAAAAAGAACAAACGGACAAACATGTAATTAATTCCCTCGTTGTTAGTACAAATCACCAAAAACAAATCCTAGGAGGACAACAAAACAACTGAGGAAACTACAAGTCTACCACAGCTTCATCATCTTCTGCTACAAGGAATAAGTTATATGTTTCAAAAAAGGGCTATGTTGCTAGTCAACAATTCATCAGTTAGCACTTGTTACATGAGTGATTTTGACGATAATGGACAACTACCAAAGAAGCAACCAAAATGGTCATGCGAATGTTGAGTATACTTTCTAACTTAGTTTTGTGAGCGCTAAAATCTCAAGGCACCAGATAAAAAAGAGTGACTACATGGACGGAGATAGAAATCAGCGAAATCAGAATATGACCAGCAAAGATGAACTCACCGAACAAAGCTCGACAAGAATGCAACCCACACTCCATAAATCACAAGGGTAATTCCACCCAAGTCCTAAGAAAGAGAACCAAAAAACAAAGAAGGGGGAAAATCATAAGTAAATAAATGAAAGCACATACAAAACAGAGTAGAACAAATGTTCAGAAAGGAAACATCTTCTTTTACCAAGAATGACTTCTGGTGCACGATAATGTCGAGTTGAAACAACATAACTATGATCTTGGTGCTCAAATGTTGTACTTCCAAAGTCTATTAACTTGATAGCACTAGACTTTGGAAGGTTTTTAAAAAATGATCCACCCTTAGCAGATCGGGACAAAACCTTCAAAATGAAAAAAAGGAGTTAAGGGAACTAAAGATACTCCCCTGTGTGGAGAAGTACAAATGAGTCAATATTCCTAATAAAAGGAAAGCACTATGTAGATAAGTTGTCATAAATCTATAAAGCATAGAGATATTGTCACTAATTAGATTGAAAGATAAAAGTTAACAAGAAAACAACCATTACCTTATAATCAGGGACCCTAATACAATCCGAGGAGACAAGAAGAATGTTTTCTGGCTTCAGATCAGTGTGAATAAGCCGCAAATCATGCATAACTGCAACAAACAAAGTGTAAGGATCATTTAAGAGAAGGAAAACAGGAAAAGTTTGTGCCTCTCAGTTATAATATCCATAGATCTATGTCACATGACTAGAGAAAAAAACAAAATGGAAAAACTAAAATGTTCTCCCATAAAAGCATGTTTAGTGAGTAGCCCTCATAATATTGACTTCTCTGACTGTTGAAAAAAGAGAGGTGAAAAGGCATTAACCCCATACATGCAACAGACTCCAAAATTTGTCTGCCAAGTTCCCTGACTAGGTCAATGGGAAAAGAGCGGTAGCTATTCTTTCGGAGAAAATCATACAAACTCGGTCCAAGCTTCTCGAATACCTGTTGGAATAATTAAGTTCAAATAAATTTCTAGAGAATCAGAACATAGAATGATGCAAATTATAACAGATACACATATACTTACAATACAAATATGATTACGATAGTCAAACCAATTCCGTATTTGCACACAACTGCAGAAATAGAACCACTTATACAAGTTCATCTTGAACTCCTAAATGTTTATTAGTACAATATGGAGGAAAGTAGACATACCGAGTGCCAGTGAAATCATGCTTTGCAAGTTTCTGGAGCACATCAATTTCAATCATGGCAGCTTCGCGGTATTTTTGAAGTGAACGCACAATCTTGATAGCCACTGTTTCTTTAGTTTCGAGGTCCCAACATTCCACGACTTGTCCAAATGTTCCTGCAGTATATACAATGCACAATACACTGTGAATACAAATAAACAGTAACCCAAGTCCATACATAGAGCGCTTCAAATTCACAAGGCCTTGACTTCAAAATTTTCTCCAGAATCTCTGGTGCAACCTTAAGCTGGATAGATAAGACAATTGATAAAACAACCGAGAACTATGACGAGAAACAAGCAGAACAGCGAACTAACCTTCACCCATCTTGCTGAGTATCCTATCTGCAAAGACAACAAAACAAGATATTATTGAGTAGAAACTGTCAATTGATATGTAGTCACAGGGTAAACAGAAAGGACCACATGAAAGGAGTGATTACAAATTACACCAGCTTAAGAATTAAAACAATAGTTTCTGTAGGCCACGAACAAGGTAAATTTAAAAAAGCACAATTGCAACAGCAGTACTTTTAGAACAACAATTAACAACTCCGTGATATAATTGCATAATTGGCATTGTAAACCATCTAAATTCCCTCATCTCAAAAGCCTAAAGTAGCTAAGTAGGGGACCTTATAACCCATGACTCCACCTCCCGAACAACAAAAGAAGGACAGAAGAATATCCATATATAAAGAAATCATTTGCACGATGATGAAAGAAGGATTCAAGGATTGTCACATACATCTAGGTGTTAGATTCTCGCCGATGGCGAAAACATAGTGGCCGTCCTTGTCATCCGGTCTCCATGGAGGAGATATGTTTCGAGGCACCCCAGTGTAATAAACCGCAGGCATAAAATGGTTGGTTATGGTCCCATTAGCAATTTCCTGACTACAATATATCATCTGCAGGGCCTACATACAAGAAGAACCCGTGCATATCTTCATAAGCATCACAAACACCAACCCAAAATAGTCAGTAATACGAAGAAATCAAATAAATGAACTTCTATCAACCATAAAATCCAATATTAAGCAGCAAATTTATTTGAAATTTCACAAAGTTCACTTTTTCCTTCGTTTTTTTTAACAGAAAAGTACCCCTAAGTGCGAATTATTAATTTTCCAAGCACGAAAAAGTAAAAAAAAAAAAAAACTCCCTGTAATTTATGTTTCCAAACTATATGAAACAGAAATAGCATCATGGCACCCCAATCAGATCTAAAATACAAATCACAAACTAACAGTGAAAAGGGATCTACCTCACATGCCCATTCTAACAATTCATCATCTAAATAGAGCAAAAGGAGGAAATTTGACCGGATCATGCAATTTACGGCATCTCAAATTGTTCATTTACAATACAAACCAACGAATCCCACTAAACAAACAAGCAATTGCGACGGATCAAGAGGGGAAACCAACTCAAGAGGAGGGGGAAAGCACCTTGGGAGGGGGAAGCGGAGGGGGCACATCCCAATTGAGCCGGGGCCTCTTCCTGGGGCGCTTGTCGACCCCCGGGTGCGCGAAATCGGAGATCCACTGGGTCTCCATCTCCAAATTGAAGCCCTAATTCGATCAATTCGGGGTCGAATTGGAGAACAGCGTCGAGATCGCGAGGCAAAAGTGGGCGGAAATGGGGTGGGTGGGTGGGAGGAAACCCTCGTCGTCGTCCCCGAGCTTCGAAACCCTAGTCCCACGATCGAAGCTAACTATAGTTAATGCTATGCGCCTCGACCCGAAGGAGCCTCTTAACCATAGTCGGAGGGAAACCGTTTCCCCTCGGGTGCGAATATTATGAGGAGCGCGTTTCCCGTGCGTGACTCATCAAACGTAAATTTGTATAGAGAACCCTCTAATTTCATCAAGTTTAATAGTTTCACTAGTTATTAACTTTTAAATTAGTGTAATTTCATTGTTAAGAGATACTTAAAATTATTAAATTTGATGAGCTCATAAATAAATTTGATAAAAATTTTTAATATTTTTTTAGCTACGATTACTTAATTTTAAAAGTTAGAAGGTGAGGGACTATTAATAAAAATAAATAGTTGAGGTGTTGTATCAGAATAGAATGTAGTTGAGGGGGTCCCTATAGATTTTACCAAATACATATCAATATATCCTGTGGTTGAATAGCTGGACCACCGAATTCAAGGGGTTGGTTTGGACTAATAAGAAGGGTGGGTGCAGATTTCTTGTAGACCCGGTGCACATGAAATATCCACCCGTCGGAGTATGGAGTGTGGACCGCGTTCATCCAATTTATTTATAGATTTATATTATTATTAATCTCCATTATTATAGGATGTGATGTGATCTGATGATCCGCTAAGTTAGTGGTTAAGATGAAGTCCATATTAAACTGGACAGCCTGATTCGACAGTTTGCAAGTGGAAAAATTCTAGAATGTATCAGTTATATTAATGACGTAGCGTTTTCAATCAATCAAATAATTTTTTTTAGATTTATCCTTTCCATTATAATCATAAAAAATACTTTTATTATACTCTTTTTTTAAAAAAAACATGTGATTGACTAATTTTTAATGATGTGGTGTAATATTGAGATTTATCCTAATATTTATGCACTTCAAATTTTAAACTTTATTATCCATCACTAATTCATCTCAAGCTGCTGCAAAATCTGCAAGAGACAGCAAGTTTTCGAATTAAATTATCTTTCCCTGTTTCAATTTCACTGGACAAAAAATCATTCTAAAGAAAATGAGATGTTTATTTTACATGAAAATTTTAGATTTGTTTTTTTGGTATTGTAGCAATAATACAATAGAAAAGTTCATGGAGTTGCTAAAGTTAAAGAATGTTAGATCATTAGCATTAATCATTAATCTCCAAAGCTCGAGCCAACAGAAATACGTAATCAATTCACTTAAAGCGTACGGATACAGTGACGCCCATAGATCTCAATCGTGACTCGGTTTAACCAACCTTACGCCACTTCAAACATAACTCAATCTAATCCAGTCTCACGTCACGACTAGTCTCATACCACTTCGAACATGATTCGGCTTAATGCAGCCTCATGCCATCTTGAATGTAACTCGGCCTAACCTAACCTTTCCCTTTATAGGACAAAATACTGGCCTCTTTAAACCAACAGAGTCAACAAGTAATGTGTCTCGCTGCGGACACTAAATGAGCTCCATGCAAAAAGTTGCTTCGCCCGAGTTCAGGATGAAATCGGCAAATCTATGTTCTCTACCACCGACTACTGAACGTTATTACGTCAAAAATCGGCCGAGAAAGCAATCTCCCCACCGACTTCTTCCCAATGGAATAAAAGCCTGCAACGTGGTCTGTCACACTGCAGGATTCAGAGTTATCAATGTAGCAGTAACAACGCATTGCGACATTCCACGAAATTTGAGGAAAAGCAAGCACAATTCCGACTCGACGGTCTCCACCAGTGGACGGCGGATTACTTGTAATCTATATGTCTAATTCATTTCTCTCTGGCCGCGGCAAATCAAGAAGTAAACAATGAATAACAAGAATAGAGAAGTCCATCGCCGAAACATTCAATCAAATAGAAATTGTGTCGAAATGAAATTTAAAAAAAGGGTATATATCTTATTTTCATCTAAATGTATGTATAACAAGAAAAGAATACAGCAGTTTAACATGTTTCATGTCTCATGAACTGTGCAGCCAAACTTCTTTCAAAATCATCTGAACTTTCTCTTACTCTTTCAAGTGTTAAATAAAAAAAAAAAAAAGATCTATTAATGGAGCTCCAAAGCAGGGGGAAAAAAAAATACTACTGTTCCTCATTTAAATCTGGCTTTATGAATCCGGGCGAGATATCCGGGAGATCCGAACCGTACACATGGCCCATCTTCGTCCTCTTGGTTTCGAGGTATCTCTGGTTCTCTTCTGTCACAGGGGATATAACAGGGACTCTTCCTACCACAGCAAGGCCGTAGCCTTTGAGCCCGATAAACTTTGCTGGATTATTCGTCATTAAGCGCATTGTTCGCACACCGATGTCTCGAAGGATCTGCCAAAGATGACGTAATTAAGCTAAAAGTGTAAGAAAGGATTTATGCTGAATTGTGTTTGAGTTTTGACATATTTCAATTTGATCTCCAAATTTTTCATTCTGAAATAAATTTTGGAATTTTGCAGTAAAGCATTTGAAAGATGATACATGTAAGGTTAATTTGTTAAGAACTTCTTTATCAAATTGTTTCAATTCTAAAGTAGAATGTAGTTCAATAGTGTATGTAAAGTGGAAAAACAAGAGGCATTTGCTTGAATAATTGTACCTACCTGAGCACCAATTCCATACTCGCGACCATCGACAGCCAATCCGAGTTCGATATTAGCTTCAACAGTGTCGTGCCCTTGATCTTGTAAATTATACGCGCGGAGCTTCTGCCCCAAGCCAATGCCTCTTCCTTCGTGGCCGCGAAGATAGACTAAAACCCCTCTTCCCGCTTTCTCAATCAGTTGCAACGCAAGATCCAGTTGATTGCCACAGTCGCACCGAGCCGACCCGAGGATATCTCCAGTTAAACATTCAGAATGAACTCTTACGAGAACATCTTGTCCATTGCCGATATCACCCTACAAAAGTTAGAGGAATCAAATTTTGATCTTGCATATGCGGTTCTAGAACATAATGAATTATTAGAAAAAAAAAAGAAGAAAAAAACAAACTTCATACCTTTACAACAGCAATATGTTCTGTTCCATCTAACCTGGATCGATAACAATAAGCTTGGAAAAGGCCCCATTTAGTGGGCAAACGTGAGACAGCAATTTTTTCCACCAGTTTCTCCCTCTTTCTTCTATACCTGAATGACGGGAGTTGAGGAGCAACAAGAAGTTTTTTGCACAATTTAAATCACACACATTCATAGTATTTGAAGTCTTTAATGAAAAAGAAAAAAAAATCTCTTATTACACCTATACATCTAATCTACACAGTTTTATATAGTTCCTTTTATTTTTTGTGAGTATCGTTTTCCAGATAAATACAATAGAGCTCGTCCAAACAAGTAGTTAGATATAAACATTACCAATTCTCTTCATTACCTCAATCATTTGTTCTTTAATCCTCATAAATCTCAAGCAGTTTACCTTCACTACATGTTTTTCTTTTCTTTTCCTTTGCTTCTATTGATGTGTAACTACCGCAGTGACCCTAGAATAATACTGCAGGGAACCAATTAATAGAACAAAACTTGCAAAAGCCACACATCACCTGACAAAGTACTAACCGTATCAGATCAGCAATTGAGATAATTGGTAAACTATATTCCGCAGCCAATTCTTTTAATGCAGTCCAATTTGCCATTGAGCCGTCCAAAGGGTCAACAATGGTCGAAAGAACTGAAACAGGTCGCAGCCCAGCCAGTGTAACCAAATCCACTGATGCCTCCGTATGACCAGCTCTCTTTAGCACACCTCCATTTCTATACTTCAGAGGAAAAACATGGCCTGGTCTCCTGAGATCTCCGGGCTTAGAATCTGGAGAAGATAGAGTAAGGATTGTCTTTGCCCTATCTGCAGCTGATACACCAGTTGAAGTGCCCACTCTGGCATCCTAAAATTGGTAATACAAAGGCTCACGAATAACTGATTTTAATACAAGAAAGATTGACAAGGAACATGGCTTTCATGGGCAATATACGCCCCCATAGTGACAATCATGAAAACAAAAAAGCCGATTCTTACCACTGTTACTGTAGAAGCTGCAGCTGAGAGGTCCTCGATTTCTGCAATTGGGGACATCATAGGAATCATCAACCTCTGAAGGTCTTCTTCCATCATACCCACTGAGACAATCCCAGAGCCATGTCTCATAATGAATGCGATAGCCCGAGGGTTTACTAAAGTCGCTCCCATAATAAGATCCCCTTCATTATCACCATTTTCATCATCTACAGCAATCACAAACTAGACAAAAATGAACGGTTAAAGGATGAAGAAAAAGCCAAATCTGTTCATGTCGGGAAAACAACAAAAACCAAAGCAATAATTTTTGACGTTAAGAACGAATTCTATCTAAAAGCATAAATCAAAGCAACAACTACAGCTAATCAAGCTTGATAATCCAGGCATTATGCTATATAATTAGATGGCCTGTTGGTATCTATTGGCTACAGAATTCTCATTTATAGGAATGAACAGTTGATTTCTTTGATAAATTAGCAAGAAAAACATTAGTCTTTGATTGGTTAACATTAGTCTTTGTTCAACCAATCAGCTTTAAAGTGGAGAAGAAACAGCAAAGACGGAAAAAAAAAAATGAAGTAATATGCTTACATTTCCGTCATGTAAAGCACTGATGGCCTCATCAATCGACGAGAAACCTTCTGAAGGGCAGTCAGGATCACCCTCTGCATCACTAACAAAGAAATCTATGGTTTCTTGCGTAATTTCAGCATTCACGGTACTCAACGAAGTGCCTGATCCACTAAACCCTCCAAAATGAGATCCATTATCTTTCCCCTTCAAAGAATTTTCCTGAAAATATTCCGGCCCACCTACCTCTTCTCCAATTGCATAACATTTCAACCTTAAGCAACCCCTTCTATTTAATCCATATCCTATACTGTGGAAACCACCAAAGCATTGGTGACAGCTGAAGCAATTCAAAAGTCAAGCATTCATTAGGAAAGGAAAAAGGATATAGTTTCCGAAAAAGATAAGAGAAAAAAAAAAAATTTGAGAAAAGCAATGCCCCCTTTCACCTTAAACTGATAATAGAATGAGGTAACAGTTTGGAGCTACGAAGCAAGCGATCCATTCACAGAGAGAGAGAGAGAGAGAGAGAGAGAGAGAGAGAGAGTATCAGAAGTTACATAGCTCTACAAAATGATTGTCTTCCATTATCTCTTTCTTAGTCACCTTCTTTTTCAGCCAGTTGGACTTATCTGCCCATGTGGATAACAAAAGCACTTCAAAGAGACGGAAGAACACTGACCAAGTATTCTGGATGCAGTAAGATGATAAATCCAACCACAAAGAAATAGACGTAGATGTGCATCAATCAACTTGAGATTTAATCTCTCTAATGCAAGTACGTCAAATTAATATTTTGCACATCCATACCATTGCAAACGACATATCCATACCGTTGCAAATGACAGCCACATAACAAGAAACATACTATTTCCAATTTCCACTCTTCCCCTCTTCTCGCCCCACCCCTCAAAAGAGAGAGAAAGAAAAAAATTCTTTACATGACTGGGGAAACATTTGATCTACAAACAGTACAAATGAATATGTTGCTACCGACGAAGCATCATTACCAGCTAAAGATTCACCCAAGCCTATATCAAGTTCATTGGCAGAAAGATACCAATAAGAGCTGATGGTCAAATATGTTAATTCTGAATGGTAATACAAAGCAGATGCATGAAATGTGAAGAAATTTATCTTCAAGTACTGTAGCACATTTCAAAATGCCAAGTATTCAAGATTGTAAGTATCCTCCTTTTGATAATGTAGACAAGCTTCCAGTGTGGTATAAATCTCATCACTTTGAGGGTGACTGCAATCTGCACTAAAGAATACATGGACCTTGTTTTGAATCTCTATCCAGCTGCAACCAGGAATCCTCTTCATTCCCTTCTCCTTTATTTCCCTTCTTACTATAGACACATTATCCCAGCTGCCTGCAGCTGAGTATATATTAGATAGAAGAACATACGACGATATGTCCTTAGGATCCAATATTTGGATACAATGGGCAACAGCCTCAGCTAGTTCTTTCTTCCCATGTATCTGAGAGCCGCCAATTAACGATTTCCAAAACCCAATTCCTGGTTCGAAAGGTAGATCCTGAAGAAACTTCCGAGCCTCATTAAACCGCCCAGCACGAGAAAGGAGATCAACTATACATGCATAATGTTCTGCTCTTAAAATCTCCGGTTGTTCAATCTTAGCCAATTTAAAGAAGGCGTAGCCATCATCCACCAAACCCGAATGGTTGCACCCGAACAGTAGACCAAGAAGTGTGACTCCATTGGGCTTCAAACCCAAATCCCTCATCTTTCTGTAAAATTCCAATGCCTCCTCTCCTCTCCCGTTCTGCGCAAAGCCACAAACCACCGCGTTCCATGAAACAATGTTCTTTCCATTATGCTTGTTGAATGCTAAGACACTGTCCTCCAAACTACCACATTTTGCGTAGAAGCTAATAAGAGAATTGCCCACATAAACATCGAGCTTATTACCCAAGAATTTAATGGCGGAAGCGTGAAGGCTTTTGCCCATGCCAAGAGCCGCTATATTGGCAGCTGCGGTGAAAACACATGGGAACGTAGATTTATTAGGCAGAACACCTTCTCTACACATTTCTACAAAGAGATTCACGGAGTCTTCATTGAGACCCACTTGGCTGCACCCACCAATTGTCGCATTCCACGAGACCACATTTCTCTCTGGCATGTCCCGAAAGAGAACAAGTGCTTCGTCGAACTTCTCATTCTTCAAATACCCACTGATCAATGCGGTGTAAGTAACAACATTCGGTTCCGTAGTGTCATAAAATGCAAGTTGGGCTTCTTGAATTGTCCCCAGTTTGGCATAGTGATCGACAAGAGAACTTGCGACAAAGACATTAGAATGGAAACCCAGTTTAATAACACCCGAGTGGATCTGCCTCCCGATGTTGGGATCTCGGAGACCGGTGGCGGAGTGCATTGTCGTGCCGAAGGTGAATTCATTGGGCTTAAGATTACTAGAAAGAGTGCGAGAGAAAAGGGAAACGGCATCGCTATGGCGATTGTGGTGGGCGAAGGTGGTGATAATGGCGGTTGCGGAGATCAAGTCCCAGTTGGGTATTTCATCAAACAGTTGGTTGGCAAGTGCGAATGCGCCGGAATTGCAGTAGGATTGAACGAGTTGGGAACTTTGGAAAGGGAGGGTTCCGGATTTGAGGAGGTAGGAATGGGATTGTTGGGTGTGGAGGAGAGGGAGAGAGGAAAAGGTGGTAGCTTTTTGCGGATGGCGAAGGTTTAGGTTTAGCTTGCGCCTTTTAAATACTGAGGGGATCATGTGTTATGGAAGAGGGATAATCGGGGCCATGTTTTTGATAAAAGTATGGTTCGCACGGGAGTTTCTAGTACCGTAACATGAACGTACTTAAAAAGCCAAAATTACTCAACGTGCACTTCTTATTATATAAATATTAGAGCCTCTTTAAACAGCTGTATTTAATAGCATTTTCTCGAAACTCCCAAATAGGCCATTTTTGTAACAAGAGAAAATTGCAGAAGTGCTTTTTACATATAGCCTATTGATATCCAGAAAAAAAGAAAAGAGGACCCAGTTTTTGCTGCTACAGATGCAGAACCTTCAAATCGTATAATGACCTGATTATTCAGCGAAAGATGGGATCATATATAGCGGCAATAAAAGAACTGATATGAAAAATAGAGAAGAAACGTGTAGAAAGCGCATGTAAAACTCATCCTCACCAGATGAAGTATTACTCTAGGAAAACAAAATTCCTGAAAATGCTATGTTCTGATTATTCATTGCAATGACTTAACAGCACTTCCTATAGAACAATAAGTGTAAAAAAAACAATCATCAAAAAAGTTGCCACGAAATGAACAAAAAGCCAATAATATTCATCAGCTTTCTGATCCAGAGATTCGGCCGTCTTTGGGAGAAGCCCATTGTTGGCTAGCTCGTGATTTTGTCCACGGATCAAGAGGGACTCTTTGAGGTGGCTGCGGTGTCGGAGGTTTAGCCTCTCGGAGTTCGTTCTCCCTGTCCACAAATCTGCAAACAATATCCACAATTTGATAGTTAGGTAAATATTAGATGATTAATAAGAAAAAACCTACAGTAGGCAACAGGAGACATAAAAACAAACACAACAGAGCTATCGACAGCAATTGTAACTTTCTATGAGCTAAAAATATCAGCATACTAGTATTATGTTGATTAGGCTGTCAGTTGGAGGGCTTGCTGATATAGCTAAAGAAAACCAACCAAAAGAAAAAAAAGAAGATAAATGACAAGATATTTACTTACATGAATCATAATATTTATTATTATGGAATAATTTTCAAGTCTGACTTCTAATAATCTTCACAATCTCATGTGCAGTGAAAGACAGCATACTCCGGTTTTTCATCTTAATTATTTATACGACCGCATATGACCACAATGATCATCATAAAACACTCTGTCCAAAGTATCTGATTAGCATTCTAGCTTTGAGGAGTCTTGGAGTTATGTCTGCATATACATTATATTCTGGAAATTTTCAGTTTCTTCAAAATGAGATATTCAGCACCTGTAAACAAAGTATCCTCTACTGTCACACCGATGTTCCTATGTAGACAAGACTCGAGTATTAATGCAAAGCTCGGGTTCCTGAGTCTCTAAATTATGCTATGACAGTTACTCACAGGAGGAAAGATATTAGTAAATCAAATGCAGAGAAACCGCAAGTTCTTCAGTCATCCAAATGTACTTTCAATATAGAAGGTAAAAGAAAGGAGGAGAAGGTAGATAAAACAAGAATCCAAACTTCTAACAGTACAAGCAAGCAAGAGAATTATTGAAGAGGTAGCACACAATTGTTCTTCATTCCTTCTACCATAAAGCATGTCTTTAAGATATGTGACATACATTAAGTTCATCAAAAATCAGTCTACTCGAAGCTTTTAAAATTAAAGAATTATGAAGACAACGAAATTTACTCAATATATGCCATAGGGGCAGCATCTCCCATCCGTATCCGAGTGCGCAGTAGTCTTGTATAGCCGCCTGCTCGATCTCTGGTAGATGGAAAATAAATCAGCAAGGTGGCTTACAATTATAACTGCAACCAAAAGTTTAAAAGTAACAATATTACTTCATACAAATTACGACAGATATAGCAAAGCTTCAGTTACTTGTAACGATAAGCCAGTTCTGTGAACAACTTATGAAGAACATCATCTCCACGAACAAAAGCAGCAGCCCGCCTTGATGCATCAAGTGTACCCTGGAAACAATGAACGTATGAAGCTTATTTATCAAGCATATGTATGAGCATTGGAAACAGATCTGATTTGTTAAAAGTGTTAGCTACATAATGCTGTGCCAACTTTCGACTATGAATACTCGGACAATGAAATAAATGACAAAATTGTTCCTCAAGGAAGAAAGAATTTACGCATAAGTCACTATTTGCCATAGAGGTTTCAGATAAACGACAACAAACTCTGAACTTGATTACATATCTTTAAGTTTCTACATTGCACCAAAAAAAAAAATATCCGTAATCAGCAACAGAGCCATTAGGAAAATTAACGAGAAAGGAAAAGAAACTCCTAACTCAGAAGACTAACAATTTGTATATAACGAACATTTGCATTGATTCAAAGTACCAGTATGCAGTTCTCATAAGAGAGAACAGAGGCAGAAACTAGTATACAGTCACACAACCTTCTAATTTCGCAAGGAACTAAGCCAAAAATCAGGTTGAGGTAGATTATTATCCATCAAATTACAATGTTAACAACATATAAAAAAAAATTTAAAAAAAGAAACGCGACATTACGAACCTCTTTCCCCAGCTGCACCATGTTATCCGCAAGCCTGCGAACTTCCTTCGCCTAGCATCACAAACAAATAGATGAGATGCTAAGTAAAAAATTCTCCGAACTAAAATTGGGGTTAGTAATCAGCGATCAGCGACATTTGAAGTCGTAAATTGGAGCGCCCAGCGCCCACCAAATGTTCGACGAAAGGTTGCAAAGACCGGCAAAGAGAAAGGTAACTAAGTACCTTAGCGACGGTGGTTTCGATCCGTTCGTGCTTCACCAACTGCGAAACCATCGTCCTGGACCACGAAATCGAACAACAAAGCAACAAAAACACAAAGATCACAAACAAAACCCTGAAAACGGAGACGAGAAACGAGGAGCCAAATCGTGATCGGTGGCTGAGGAGGAGGGGGAGCGAAGCACCTTAGCATGGAGACCCGGTGGGCCGCGTGGCGCCCGAGCTTACGAAACTTGGTCATGGCGGCGGCGGCGGCGGCGGCGGCGGCGGTGGCAGAGGAGGAGGAGGAAGAGGAGGGAGTGGCGAGGGTTTTTGGCTTCGGAGCCGGGTTCTCACTCGAAGTGATTCGGGTCGCGCGCTGTCCCATCGCACGTGAGTCTCACACGCGCGAAACGAGGGGGGCGTCCGAAACCCGAATTCGACCGTATGCGGACGAGCCCACTAATTTCGGGTCGAGTTCAGATTCATGCGAACTATTGCATCAAAGTCCCACGACCGGATCCAATAAGTTGCCCCTTTTTGTCATCATCATTATTATTATTATTATTAATATAGTACTATTTGTTTAAGCTTGTCGATTAATTTACACTTTAAGATACTGTAAATAGCTTGATTTGCAACTATTTTCATTTGGAAATATGGATAAATAATGAAAGTTAGAAAAATAATTGGAAAAAGATAATATGAATCTCGTTTGATTTCAGCGTTAGAAAAATATCCTTTTTAATTTCAATAGACAATTAACACTATTGTTCTTCGCCCTTTATTTTGGCGTTTACTAGCTGGGGAAAGAAAAGGACATCATCCTTAATATAATATGTAACAACAAATACGGGGACCTCTTCGGTCCAGCTGAAACTGTCGTAGAACTGCTGCTGTTTGAAGAAGTATCAGCAATTTTTGAAATAATATCTCTCCAATAGTTTTCCATTCTAGCAAAAGTAGAGGTCTCAAATTGAAGCTTTTGCATCATAGGTCCAGAGGCTACTCTAGCCGCCAGCGCCGTTTCGGCAAGCTGATTTATATCTCTGAAAAGAATAAGACCAGCTCTTCAAAGCTGCTTCTTTCTCTGTTGTCTCCCCAGCTTCGACCGCCGTTGCTTAAATAGATGCAGGTATAGCTTCAACCACAAAATCGGATAGCACATCAACAAAGCCTGGTGCAGTAAATGAGATAGATTGTTAGTAACAAACTACCCAGAAAGTGTAAGAGGCATATTAGATAAGTAATTTGACTCCATACCACAAGAAAGGAGTAATAGCTTATTGGGAATTTATTGAAGAAGTTCGAATAAAGGTTTCGCTCCTTTACAAATGGAAGTGCTTCATACATAAGCCACACTGCATGAGAAAAAGAAATGATTGAAAGATCAATAGTTGGAGAGAAGCAAAACAGAAGTATAAATTAGGCTAAATGGAGCTTTTGGGCTCACTTTCTCCTGGAGCTACTCCAATGGGGTACAAGAAAATAAATGCAGTGTACCTGAAGGAGAGAACGGATAACCTTCGGCATAAGAATATGTAGTTGTATAAAGTCACATGAAAAGGTACACCAATAAACAGTCTTAAGGGAAAAATGTATGGCAATTGAGACAAAAAATGAACGCCATCATGTCAATGAGAGCGAGATGCCAATACTTGGATAGAAGCCATAAGGGACAAATGCATAGATAAAAAGTTACCTTACTAAGATACTTTCAAACTCCTTTTATTGCTCTATTTGGTAATTAGATTAGCAATCTCAAGCAGATGAATACTTAGTAGAAAAGTGAAAAAATAACAATATTAGAAGGCACAAAGCCTCCGTGAACAGCAACAGATCTCAGCTGAAAACTATACCAACTAGAGAATGCTAGCTTAAACTTCTATACTTACACAAGGATAAGCCATCAGTGCTCAGCAGGATTCACTAAAGTGTCAAATATGTGCAACTGCTAAACAAATTCTGCAAAGAAATCATCATTTTAACCAATCTAAGCATAAAGTCTATTTAGTTGTCCGACAGATTAAACATTCACCACCCTCACACAAACTGGAGTTAAAGAAAGATAGTGCAAGACCAATTAAAAACAGGAGTGCAGGTGGACAGCACTCGAACAAGCAACACCATATTTTACAATATCTCAATTTCTAAATGAATAACTAAGAAGGTTGTCCACTTGTATAGAATCTTGATTTTACCTGAGGTAGGTGAGCCACCACGGACAAATTCTTATGCAGCTCAGAGCATAATGGGAGTACCTTATTACCTGTAACATGAAAAGAAGAGAAAGAATTTGCAAAATATATCTGAAGTAACGAAGAAATGAATAACAACACCTGTGATCACTCTGTACGCCAAAGACTTTCATTGTCATAGTCTTCAATTGAGCCACTAAGCCATCCGGTTGATGCACAGCAAATGTTTAAAACAAACTATACAATATAAGATGGAAAAAAAGGCATTTCTTTTCAAAGGATAAGAAACAAAATAGAAGCCACCTATAAGTTAAAATGAAATGTTTTCGCGTGACATCAACATTAGTTGTTGGACCCCCAATTTGTTGATCATATTCCCATGTCGATGAGTAAGAGACAAACAGATGTGATAGGAAGGCCCTTTGACCACCCACATACGAGAATGATTAGTCTTTGCTCAGTTTGATCTGTCGTCCTTCAAAATAACTGCCATTTTATTTATAGTATTTATCCTAAAATTTTCAAGAAGTGTCCCAGATGTAGCAAAATAATAGTTGCCAAAAAACACTTTCCAGTTGATCAATCAAAACTGTTAAGATAATATACTGGTTCTAACTGGGGAAACAACACAACTAACAAAAATCAAAAGAATTATGCCATACCTCAGACATGCACCATGCCGTGAAAGTTATAAACACTGATGGATGACTCTGAACCTGCTATTTAGAGATATATATTACGCATCATCATGCAGTAAAAATGAGAAACACAAATGATTTCAATAATCAGAAAGAAGTCACAAAAAGGTTAATTGCCATTGAATCTCAATTATCATCCACATAAGTTTCAGACAAACATGAACACTGAGTGATCATAAAAGGTCTCAGGTCCGATAATGGTGATCCCTTTTTAAGGCTGAAATGTATTTAAACCCCCATAAACTTAGTGGTTCACTTTGTGACATTTGAATATTCAAACCTATGTACTATTCTCTTCTACTATAATTTCTCATCATTTTGCCTCCTTCTATGAGTGCTTCTTCAACGATACACATCACTGTGCTTACTAGTCAATGAAGTGAAATGTAGATATTTTATACCTGAAAATACTGATAATCATAGAAGTGTTTCCTGCATTGAGTTGCCTAGCTTGTATTCAATTGTATGTGCTATATTTTGCAACATTACAAATGAAGACAAGTTTTCAATTTTTTTCAAAAGATCACCTCTGGAATCTGGCGAACAATAGCAAGCAAGAAGTGAGTCCGCCCACCCCATTGCATCAGAGAAACTAGAACTCCAGTAGGAACCAGGCCTAAAAAAATCAATTCGCAATTAAACAGACAATAAAAAACAATAAAAACCATAAAAATTAGAAATTTGTCCAACAAAAAGTAGGAGAAGTAAGAGAATAACTCACCTACAGCCGCGTGTATTGATTCCAGGAAGGAAACAGCCTGCAGCAGACCTGCCGAAAGGAAAAAATAATAAAGAATGTAAAAAAAAAAAAAATGTATGAAGATCCTCCAGTCTCAACAATCTCATTTTGAAACAGACCCTCCAGACTCACAGATGAGCTCTCCAGCGGAGGCGTAGGCGCCATGGAAGGAGCTCGCTGCGAAGAGGCTCCCCAAAACCCTAGCGAGTGCAATCAACCTGAGAGATCGGGAATGGGGGGAATTAGGGCACAGCGAGAGAGAGAGATAGAGAGAGAGAGGGCACCATCCGAGGGCTTGGAGGGAGTTGTAGCAAAGGAGATAGAGCTGGGGAGGACGAAGCATTCTCGTGATTGTGGCGGAGAAGCGTCGAAGGGGGCGCGTTTCTCCTTTTATAGGCGACGGAGATAACGAAGGGAATTATACGGGTTTAAACCAACCGCCAAATAACGGTTTAACCGTACATTAAGCCCCAAATAATTTGGGTGTAATGTGGGCGGTGCCGGGCGGGCACTGCCAACATTTTTTGGGCCGAAACGGGCTAGGGATTGGCCCGGCCCGACCTGGTTTCAATTTCGGGCCGTGCCGGGCCGGGCCCGAGATGCCTACCCTCCGGCCTAGCAGGGCCCCTCGGCCCGGAAGGCACGGACCGTGCCGGGCCGGGCTGTGCTCGGGGCCGGCCTCTTTTTTAATTTTTTTTTAAACTATATATAAAATCTAAAAAATATAAACAATAAATTATTTTTATTTAAACTGATATTTTAACTAAAAATTTAAAATTTATAAAAATAATTATAAAATAATAAATATTTAAATTTTATATATAGTATAAATATAAATACATTGCATTATTATTTTTGAAAAAGAAATATATAGTTGAGTAATGGTTTTGGTCCAATGGACCAAAAATTGCATGGTCCATGCGACTCAAAAACACCTCTCCCTAAGTTCTCTAGGCAACCCCCCTTGCTTGCGCGTTCTCGGCCCGTGCGGCCCGGCTTGGCCGTCTGTTCGGACCCCGCGCCAACCCTCGGCGACATTCGGCCATGCCCGTTTTCGGGCAGTGCAGGTGCCCGACTGTCGGTCCCTAGGAAGCTGCCTTCAGCACGTCCCGTCAGAGCGCGGCCCGGCCCGATGCTTACTATGTGGCCCTGCC
The DNA here is from genome assembly GCF_001540865.1 of Ananas comosus. Taxonomy (NCBI): domain Eukaryota; kingdom Viridiplantae; phylum Streptophyta; class Magnoliopsida; order Poales; family Bromeliaceae; genus Ananas; species Ananas comosus. The sequence continues at coordinate 828,074 of NC_033643.1, read as the reverse complement.
CGGTCACGCCCGCAGCCGTGCCGGGCCGGGCGGGCCATAAGCCGCCCGGCCCGTTGTACACCCCTACCCAAATTTATTCCAATCTATATTATACATTTAGTAAAACAAGCGGGCTTAATATTTTTTTTTCTTTTTTTAAATTACACTCACTTTGAAAAGTTCAAAAACTTTCATAATACTAGAATTTTATCTTTTTTGCTTGATTATTATAGTAAAAATCAACCCCAATAAATATTTCGACAGATTTTGAAGTATTTTCGAGATAGGTGAGATATAAATATTTTTAAGATATTTGGACCATTTATTACTCTTCTTTATTTATGCCGCTCCAAATTTTGAAAAAAAAAAAATTTCAAAAAAAAGTATATGTATCTTTCCAAATAATTGAAGTAAAGAGGCAAGAAAAGAAAAACAAAAAGGACAAACTTAGGGGCTATTGGAGACATCTAAAAGTACTCATCATCTACCATAGATGGCAAAACTTTTGAATTCAAAAGTTTTAACAATTTCTTATCTTACAAAATTACAATCCTTGTCATTTCCCATAAAATCAACCATGGTCACAATCAGAGCACAAAACAAATGGAGCTCCTACTCTAATATTGAAGGACTCTCCAGTGTACTTCTATCACCTTTATCATGCACCAAATTCATGCAGAAACCTAACTTCCTAGCCACCTTCAAAATATTTACAATTCATTTACGATGTAAATAAATAAATAAATAAATAAATCTTAAAAAAAATCAATATAGCCAAATTTCAAAAATCAAACTATACCAAAAAAACAAAAAAAAAAATCCGCATAATTTGTCCAATCCTAATATCCTAATAAAAATCCTACATAAACAGTTCAAGCAAGCGACGCTCCGACCCTCTCCCGTTCCCACCGCCACAGATCTCCGGCGCGTTCTCCTCCTCATCCTCCAACGGGGGGAGTTGGTTCAAATCGAACCCCTCCTCGCCCCGCCTCGCACCCACCGTCGCCGCCGCCGAATCCTCCATCGCGGCCCTGTGGCGCCGCATGTGGCCCCCGAGCGCCTGGCCCATCGAAAACCCTAGCCCGCATATGGAGCATTCGTGCTTCTGCGTCGTCGTCGTCGTCGTCGTCGTCGTCTTCTTCCTCGTCGCGGCCGGGTCGAGGGATCTGGCGCGATTGTGGCTCGTGCTGTGGCCGCCGAGGGCCTGGAACGAGTCGAACTCGCGGCTGCACGTCTTGCACACGAAGGCCCCGTCCGCGGCCCCCCGCGTCGCCTTCTTCCTCCTCCGAATCGCCTCGTCGATCGCCCTCGTGTGGGTCGACGAGAGCGACAGCAACAGGTTCGCCGCCTTCTCCGTCTCCATCTATATCTCCCACGCTTTACGCGATCTCTAGCAAGTATACCATATATATAAGAATCCCAAAACTACGACGATGTAGCGTGTAGGTAGGGTGTTCGACGAAATGCTCGAGTATAATAAGTTTATTAATATATAAGCGAGCAGAGGCGGCGCATTCACTAGGACGCAAGACAGAAGACACGCTCACGCCGACGTAGAGCCCAAGTAAGCGCGCGGTTTGAATCTGTGCACTGTGGAATGTGGATACCTGTTTGACCCGTAGTTTTAGAAACAGTTAACTTGACGCATTGAAATAATAATAACAATAACAATAATAATAATAATAATAAATGTTAAATAGATGGAGTGTTGAGAAGTATAATTTAAAGCTAGCTTTAAAAATGTCTGCTATTTTTTTTAAAAAAAAACAAACTTGGTTTTGAATCCAATCAGAGAAGTTGGTTGGGAACGAATCTTCCTTCGTAAGGTCTACATGGATGTCACAAACATCCAGTTCGAACTTTTGTTAGTTTCCTGCAAATATATATAAAAAAGAATACTATTTGTATATCAAAAAAATAAGATGTAAGTTTTACATCAATCTATTCAAAAATTTATATATCTTTTTTGATAAGATCAGTATAAAAATATTGGCCCTTAGATGAGTAGAGTTTGAAATGTCAAATGTATGCGCATTTTTTGAATGTTGAGATAACATTGCTCAAAAAAAAAAAAAAAAGAAAAGAAAAAGAGAAAAAATCAATATAATTTCAACTATTTGGTTGGATATATAATAATACCTATATTTTTTAATTACTGAATATATATAGGTGTTAGCTAGTAAAGCAGTAATAATCATATAGTTCTCTATTGATGAACAGTTTCATCACACTGTTTCGAAGACCTATCAAAAAGATAAATTGCAATGCTTGTCCTTAATTTTTAGTCAAGCTTTATTTTGATTCTTGAGTTTTAAGTTCAACATTCGGTACACTAATTTTTAAAATCTATTTCACTTTAATCCTTATCCGGGAGAAAATATTATTTGCATCATAAATTTACTAATCCTCAATTCATGTTGTACTTTTAGTTCAATGGTTAAATCTTTGATATTAAATTAAATTGTAATTCAGTGAGTGATTTAAAAATTGATATATGCATGGCGTATGAATAGAAAACCATATCTGAGTATAGGTAATAATTTTTGCTCAAATGGTAAATAAGAATAGAGAGACTGAAGTAAAGCATTTTTAAACTTTTTTTAGAGTCTCTGTTGTTAAATTCAGAAGTTTTAGGATCAAAGCAAAACTTGGTCCAGCATTAAAACATTTTCCTAGATGCCTTAAGGTATCTACATATTAATAATTTATATATGCTCAAAATCACAGAAAAGTTGACTTCAAATGCTATCTTAGTTTATTGAAAGCTTATCTTAATCCATGTTTATCCTAACAAAATTATATAGATCAAGTAAATCAATAACAACTCGTTGGGTTAGCACATAGTGGACTGGGGTCTGAACCCATTGCCGAGTCTGAATCGTGACTCGGGTGTTTTCTTGTAGCAGTGGACTTAAATTCCACTGCACCGTTCCGAGCTCTGAAGTAAAATACTGACAAGTGGGTTCTGAGGAGTGCTCAAATGTTAACTTATTGGCTCAATAACAAAGGAACTTGACCGACCGTCCATTCCTAGCGCAAATAGTAAAAAAGTTTGGTGGTTGGTATTCGAGGCTTAAGTTCGAATCCTAATTGATTTACATTTCCAACTAAGTTTATTTCTAAATGAAATAAACGAAACGGATAGCATGCTATTTTTTTCTCAACAAAAAAAAAAAAAAAAACTTGAAAATTTACTGTGCACGAAATAGAAAAGTTGTATTCATGAAAATATTAAAAAAAAAATAGACGGCACTATTGTGACAGATTAGTTGAAAATTTTTACCATATATAGTTTGGTTATATACAATACCGCAATCAATTAATTGAACTCGGTTCAGCACAAACTGAAATTTTCCATTGAAATTTACAATTTACAATTTTTTTGAGCTGTCTTTTTTTAATAAGATTAGCAACTGAAAATCTAGTTAATTTGCTATCGGGTATAGATGTTGACTTATTAGCAGTACGGGAGAAACATAATTTTATATTTATGGATTTTATTGAATTATTTTTTAAAAAAAATAGCAAGTTCTTTTTTTTGAGAGAGATAGGTAGCACGCTACCTGCTTCGTTTATTTCATTTGAAAATAAACTTAGCTGGAAATGTGAATCAACTAGGATTCGAACTTGGGTCTCGGATATCAATCACCAAGTCCTTTGCCACTTGCTCTAGGGACGGTCTGTAAAAATAGTAAGTTCTGAGGTGAAAAAATAACATACCAAGGGGGAGAAAGTGTTTTTTGGTTTCATATTGATACAGGGATAATTGCTACTAATTATTGTATTACTTAGCATGAGAATAAATAGGACGCTTTGCTGTCTGATATGGTGCAATGGATAACTATTTAAGAAAAGGCTTTTTAGGAGAGAGATGCCAATGGAAGTTTACTGCTGATGTGGTAGCCCAGGAAATGCTAAATTTTTGTCGTAGAATGCGAAATAGGAGAAAGTTTACTGTATAACACTTATACTATATCATCTATTGCATAGAATACGAATATTTTTAAAAAATTTATGATAGGATGAGTGAATCTCCGAAAAGCTTTTTAATTAGTTGAAAGTATAATAGCAGGAATATAAGTATTGTATTTTAAAATTTTTTGCCAAATAGAGTTCACACACGTCGACAACCTCTTAATCACATTAATATATATATATATATATATAAGCATTCTTATGGAGAGAGACCGTGATATATTTATAAGCTCTGAGCGTTACATGGAAAAGATGAGCAGCTCAGCAGCATGAGCTTCTCTCTGCACCAGCCCACATCTGGCGCCGCCAATTAGTCGCGGGGGAACAGGTGACACATACGTTACAATTGGATATTGGAATGTCACTTTTCCAAGATAGATAAATAAAACCCCCTAAATAATTGAAAATCTTGTAAGTGGCTTCTGATTGACCAATGTCACATATAATAATATCCCATAAATTAATCTTATCATTAATGTCTTAAACCACATAGACTTTGGGGATTAAAAAATTCTTCTAAATAAAAACCAAAACTGAAAAATGAGATTTTCCGTTCCACCTCGGTATCAAGTCTCAAAAGTTGCTTTGCTAATGCGCATTTTATATATATGATGTAGTGGATTCCAAATCTGATCAACTATAAATATTTCTAGCAATATCACAAGATTTGGAATTCATAATTACAGGCTAAAACTCTAGTTGTTAATCTAAAATGGAATGCATTGTTTTGGTCAGTGGTTATATATGTGATATTAGCTTTAGTTTGGCAATCTCAACTCTTCGGCCAATCAACCATCAAAAGATAGAAAAAGGCAGGGGAGAAGATGCCAAAGTATTCAGGGGAGAAGATGCCAAAGTATTCAGGAACAATTCACCTAAGTTGACACGTAGGATTCTATGAAAAATACCAAAGTATTCAGGTAACAAAAGATGCCAAAAGTATCATCAATCAGAGTATCGTCAACCGCTGATAGCGGGAAAAAAAAAACAAAAAAAAAACAAAAAAAAAACTATACAAAACTCTGAAATTGGATTCGGAAATAATCTCCGCAACAGCAGTTCCCGCTAAGTGAACCTTCCGCGGGAAAAAAGAATTTGGTCTTTCGGGACTTCTCTCCGCAGTTATTGCATGAGACGCAGATAGTAACGTGGAAAACGCTTTAAGAAAAAAAAAAAAATAATAAATATAATAATAAATTTAAAAGTAAAAAAATTAAAAAATTAAAAATTACCGTTCCGGTAGAATTCACGTCGCCATGGAGGGGCCATGCCGGCGCAGAGGTTGAGACCTTCAGAGAGGGCGGCGGCGACGGCGGCGGCGGCGGCGGCGGCGCGGAGCTTCCACGCGCCAACCCACGAACCTGCGGCTGCGGGATTCAGCGGGCGGGCGCGGAGGCGCGCCAAGTAAACCTTGCAGCGACGCTGGGCTGTGCGGCAGGCACAGCAGGACCGCATTACGGGATTCAGCGGGCGGGCGGATGGCGTTGCGCAGGAGCACACAGGACCGGCATTACGGAGATCCGGGGCGGCGGCGCGGAGGCGCCGCTGCCAAGAAACCCTGCTGCGGCGCTGAACCGTAATGCGGTCCTGTGTGCCCCGCCACCAAGAAACCTCTGCTCCCTGGGCGTCGGGGTCGTGGTGGGTGGGGTCGGCGAGGCAACCGATCTCTATCTTTTCGATCAGACCACGCGGGCCGGCTGAGCAGCGAATTCTGTCGCTTTCTCAGTTTTGATTCGGTGGCGGTTAGGAAAGTGAAGTGAGATTGAAGGGGAGTAGTAGGGTCGTCGGGGCCAAAGTGACCGACGATCCCGCCGCGTCGCCCCGACCCGTTTATTTCTTTTTTTAAATATTCTTTTTTAATATTTTTAAAAAATATTTATTAATAAAAATATTATTTTAAATAAAAACAATTTATTTAATTATTTTTAAAAATTTATATAGTTTAAAAATAAAATAATAAAAATAAAAATTAAAGAAATCGCCTCAGCCCCGAACCAAACACACCCTACGACAAGAGGCCCGCGCCCGCCCAGACACGGGCCGTGCCGGCTGTGCCACGCCAGTAAAAATTTCTTTCTAAGTTTTTTTTCAAAAATTTATTTTTCAGAAAAATAGATCATTTTTTCAAAATTTATTTTGAATATATCATTAAAATTTATAAAATTTTAATATAGTAAATATTTAATATATGCCTCCCCGCCTGAATGTCCGAATTCTGTAGCAAAAGCATCTCTTAAAAAAAAAAAAAAAAAAAAAAAAAAAAAAAAAAAAAAAAAAAAAACACCATTTTATTCTCCAACACAATTAAATTGCCCACTTCACCCAGCTTCAGGAAAAGCTTCTCCATTCGAGAAACCAACCAGTAAATGAAAACCTGGAGCTTCTAGTTATGGCAAAACCCCAATACAAAACCTCAATTGGGAGCTTCTGCTTCCCACTTCGAGAAGCTGGAAAGAATAACTCAAAAAGCAGTTAGGGTCTTATGAAAAAGCTCTACTCAAACAGCATCTGCCGTCGACAAGGAAGAAACATCTCGATTACTAGCAATGTCCCTTCTCTAGAGTATACCGCTACTCACAACAACCGAAATGCTTAGGTCGGCACCAATTCGAGATCAAAAGATAAGATACCATCGTAGCCAGAGGGATACCTTGCTCCCCGAAGCTCCTGCGAGATGCGAGGCCAGCGCGGTCTTTCCGGGTGGCTGCGCCCCGCGAGGAGCAGCGCCTCACGGCTATCTTACTTCGCCAATCATGTCGCCGACGAGCCCCGCCGCCTCCCGCGCCGCCACCTGCCCCACGAACCCCGCCGCCATGGGTATCGCGTTCCCATTCACCTGCCCCACCACCACCACCACCACCACACACACACACACACACGCACACAAACGATCTCAGAAACAGGAACAGCAACAACAACAACAACAGGAAAACAACTACACCGAAGCTCCAAAACCCTAAACCCCCCCCCTAAAACCCTAGATGGTTCGAAAGTGAGGTAGGGGGAGGGGGGAGGAGATGGGGTAGGGAGTATGCGTCGAGGCCGAGGCCTTTGATGTGGGTGTGGGTGGCGATGCGCTGCTTCTTGGAGGTGGATTGGACCTCCTCGATCCTCATGGCGTCGCCGCCGCGGTGGGAGCAAGGAGGAGGAGGAGGAGGAGCAGCGAGGAGTAGGGAGAAGGGCGCGGCGCGGGTTTCGGGTTGAGGCTTCGAAGGGGAACCGAGCCCGCTTTTGGGGACGCGTTTAGAATTTTCTAGCGTTGTTGCTGAATGGAGCACGTGGCGTTTTCCCATTGGGTCGAATGTGTAGTAAGCTGTTTCGTGGGCAATAGGTGATTTGGGTTGAATGATGTCTCTCGGTGACCGTTCGATCGGAAATGGAAGGTCCGATTTGGCATTTGGTAATTTCTCAAGAATATGTTAATTTTATGATGAAATAATGTTTAAATAAAAATTTTGTATTGTATATTTATTTCCATAAAAATTATGAACATTCAATAAATAAAAGGGAACAAAAATAAAAGGTAGAGAGATTAACTCTAAAATTGAGTGGATATTAAACTTGAAGTAAATTGAGGAATTTGCAATTTAGGCACCAGATCGAATGGCGAATTTAAGCTTAATTTCGAATATAATTCTAATATATATAATTGTTTTATATGTACTCTGACTTTCGAAAGTATACAATACTCCTAATTTTATAAATAAAGCACAGGGCGACGATTAGAGTTCACTGGCTATGTATTCGTATTCGATAATTATGTCAATTTGAATTTATCTAGGCATTTATTATGAGACTATTAAATGTTCATAATGTTGTCTCATTCTCTATCAGTGTGATCAAAATTTTATCATTTCCAGTTAAACACATTCCCGTTGCGCTCACTTCAATTTTTTTTTATAGTAGTTTCATGTAATTGATCATGTTATTATATTGTGTCCGAAGCTAACATCTCTTTATCTATATGCATATTCCAGAGATATTAAAAACCTTCGACTAAAACCATGCTTGTCAATATATAATGATACCTATATTTTTGGCATAACAATGATGGTTGATATAATAAAACTAATAATAGTTAGAATTACCGACTGTCCCTAGAGCAAGTGGCAAAGGATTTGGTGGTTGATATCCGAGACTTAAGTTCGAATCCTAGTTGATTCACATTTCTAGCTAAGTTTATTTCTAAATGAAATCAAACGAAGCTGGTAGCGTGCTACCTATCTCTCAAAAAAATATATATATATTAGAATTTTAAGAGGCAAGACAAAATTTTGCACAGCTACAAACTCTCTCATGTAACACAAAACCTCTCTGTCCCACAAACTAAACTAGACCTACTATGGCCACAAAAGGTGGAGTAGGACTACTATACTATTATGAGTATTGGGCCCTTCGTACTCATAAGTTATTTTCAATGATGGAGCTTCCGAATCGACAATCCACTCCGTTAAATATGATCTAGAGTATTTGAAGCTTCTAGAAAATAAATTTCATAATTTTTCGAAATCATAATAAAGTCCATCAAGCGGGCATAAATTGAACGGTCAAAATCGAACGATATCGTAAAAATGGATGATCGGATCTTTCAATTTAAAATCAAAGTTATTGATCTTTATCTAGGTAGTGAATATAATTTTCTATCAAAAATTCAAACTATTCAGATTCTTTTGCACCGTCAAACTAGCAAGTATTTCATATCAGCCGTTATAAATTGTCAATTTTGTAAGCCTTTAATCGTAAGGTAAATGATGTCAAAAAATTATGAAATTTGATTTCTAGATGTTTCAAATGCACTAGATAACGTTTAATGGTGCGGATCGTCGATTCGAAAGCTCTATCATCGAAAACAACTTATGAGTACGAGGACGATCGTACTCATAATGCATATAGCAGCCCGGGATATATTACTGGTATATAGTAGTATATAGAGAGAGAGAGCGAGACGAGAGAAGCGTCCGCGGCCGGGCGGGGGCGCGGGGCCGGCGCTGGTGGGCGCGGGGCGGGGCCGCGGGACGAAGGAGAGAGGAGAGGTGGAGGAGAGAGAGAGAGAGAAGAGAGAGAGAAACTAGGCTGGAATTACTATTAATAGTACTAATGACTTGCGTACTAGTAAGTTTTCGTCCTTTGGATTAAAACATGTGCGGTTAGGATGATTGAGTCCCCTAGGGTTGAGGGGTGGTTGGTTGAATAGTATAATCTAACGGATAAAAATAATCAAAGAGGTTATCTAAACGGTTGAAAACTTAATAGCACGAAGGGTTTGATGCTATCGATAGCATAGTAGCCGGACTACTATATATTATATATATTTAATATATATATATATATATATATATTATATATAGAGAGAGAGAGGAGAGAGAGGAGAGAGAGACGAGAGAGAGAGGAGAGAGAACTAGGCTACTATGCTATTAATAGCACCATTGGTGCTATCAAGTTTTTGGTCATTGGATTAAGAGATGTGCGGTAGAATGATGTGGCTCCCTAGGGTTGAGTGAGTGGTTGGTTTGAATAGTATGATCTAACGGTGAAAATGATCAAAAGGGTAGATCTAATGGCGGAAAACTTGTAGCACCAAGTGGTTCGTACTATTAATAGATAGTAGCCGGACTCTATATATATATATATATAGAGAGATAGAGAGAGAAAGAGAGAGAGTGGCTACTATGTTTATTAATAGCACGAAACACTTGGTGCTACCAAGTTTTCCTCCGTTAGATCTAGGGAGAGAGAGAGAGACGAGAGAGAGGAGAGAGAGAGAGAGAAGGCTACTATGTTATTAATACCACCCACTCAACCCTAGGGGGCCCACATAATCCAAACCACATATCTCTTAATCCAGTGGCCAAAAACTTGGTAGTATCAATGACTTGGTGCTATTAATAGCATAGTAGCCCAGTTTTATTTATATATATATATATATATATAAAATTGAGCTCTATATTTTTAAAAGTACTAAGTCATTGGTGCTGGTATGTTTTTAATCTTTGAATTAATAGATGTACGGTTAGGATGATGTGGGGTTTTTTGGGTTGAGTGGGTGGTTGGTCGAATAGTATAATATAACGGATGAAAATGATCAAAGCCGTAGATTTAACGGTAAAAAATTTATAAGCACCAAATGCTTGGTGCTTTTAAAACACTATAGCCGGACTCTCTCTCTCTCTCTATATATATATATATATATATATTGTTAAGTACATCAATTTTCCAGATCTGTCATTCTTCGTCCAATGACTCCAATCTGATATATTTCGTCCAATCTTGAACAACGGCGGCTCCAGTTGTAAGAGGTCAACCGGGCGCCTTATTTATTCATTTTTCCTTTTTTTTTGGTTTAAATTTGGTTTCCTTTTGTTATAATTTGGTTTAGATTTGTAGTTATCTAAATTAAAGTTAAATTCTAATTTAATTGGTATTGAATTTAATTTGGTACATATGGATTATAATTAAAAGTGTAATTTTAATTGAATTAGAATTACTCTAGTTAGGATATATGTATTATATATACATACTACGGTCAAATTAATAAAGGCATGACCCAATTAAGAGCCATGCACTAATTATTCCTACTTGCTGGTTGGTCCGTACGGTTTGGAGCCCGCGACTAATTGATCTAATTAAGCCAAGTCATGCACATTGGTTGCATACGGTCAAGCATCTGTGGCCACTCTAATTTAGCCATGCATCCAAAATCCAAGTTAATTAATTAAGTGCCATGTTGGTATTCCGTACGGGTGAAGTAGCCGAGCCGTTTTTCGGAGTTTCTTGATGCGGCGTTTTCGATCTAATTAAGCTTTGGTCTACTGACAGATTTTTTTTGTACTTCGTCTTTTCGACATTAATAAATTATTTGTTCCGTCTTCGTCCGTGGATGTAGGCCGCTGGCCGAGCCACGTAAATATCGGTATGTTCTTTTTTTTATCATTTATCATTTTTTGCATTAAATTATTTTCTGAATTTATTTTTTGCCATTTCGATTTTAACACTTTCCTTTTCTTTTATTTCATGGTTAATTGTTTTTCTACGTTCAAGCAGTTTCTGTGTAATGTCTTTAGGCATTGTTTGGTTAAGGGATAGGAATATGTCCTTATCCTCACTTTATATCCAAACACTAATTTTTTACCCGAGAACAGTAATTCTCGATTACCTATAATAATCGGTTATAGCTACTTCCACCAACACCTTTATTTTCTATATAAAACTACCTAATTTTTCTTTTATTCCATATTATCTATTCAAACGCTATTTTTCTTATCCCCAAAAACAACCTAAATTTCATCCAAACACTTTTTTTCTTATCCCCATACTTGTACCTATTCCTGTAATAGCTAGTTCTTACTTATACCCGAACCAAACGGTACCTTAGAGAAACAATTTTATTGTTTGATCTATTGGTATTAATAAATATAACTAACAGATAAAGGCCGAAGCGATGGACTTTATTGCATATATAGCTTTGATTGAAGTAGAATAATTCCACAATTCCATATATGATATTGTTTTTGATTCAAAATTACCTCAACATATAGAGAGGCAGAGAAACCGGAATGGTTCCTCATATTTTTTTAATGTACGAGCGGCCAAATCACCGTTAGATTGTGCAACGGCGTATATTTAAAAAAGGAAAAAAGGGATAATTGCCTATATACCTCTCATGTATCTGGAAATATCCAATCTACTCCTACTTTTTTTTTTCTTTCTAAAATACCCCTTATATGTTCCACTGTTATTCCAAAATACCTCCACAGTTATCCCCTGTTAGCTTAACTCGAGATAAACATGGATTAAATGTATACTAAAGTTAAAAACTATATAAAATACTTATTTTACCCCTACCTTATTATTCTAATCCCTTAAGTTATCCTCTTTCTCTCCCAACCTGATCGCCTCCTCCATCTCCGCCTCGCTGGCTCCTCCGTGGCTCCGCCTCCACCTCGCCTCATCTGCTCCCAGACCACCACCACCTCCCACACCTCCACTTCCAACACCATCCTCTCGTCGCTCTCGTCGTCCTCTTCCTCCGCCGCTCTCATCGTCCTGCTTCTCCGCCGCCCTCGACTCCTTCCTGTCCCTCCACGATGTCGTCCTCTCTGGGCGCTTCCGTTGGGGCGACCGCCTCCGCCCCTTGGTCCCCTCCCCACGCGCCTTCACCGCCGTCGACCCTTCCGCCTTCTCGAAGCGCAAGCTCCGCGCCCTCCTCTCCTCCCCCGGGCCCCCTCCTTCCAGAATGGGGTAGTGGCCCGAGTCGTGGCCCATCCAGCCGGACTGGATCCAGAGGAGACCGACGTGGGCGCCGGATAGCAGGTGGGCGAGCGGGGAGGGGGAGAGACGGACGAGGAGGACGGCGGAGAGGAGGAGCGCGAGCATGGCAAGGAGGGAGAAGGAGGGGAGGAGCGGGGAGGGACGGAAGAGGCCAAAGCGGGAGAACTGGGAGCAGAGTCGGTGATAGTCGGCGGAGGCCGGGGATACGGCCGGGTCCGAGAGTCGGCCGACGAGGAAGCGGGAGAGGAGCCGGAAGGCGGACGGTGTTGCGCGGTGTTGCGCGCGGAGGGAAGCAACGGATGTGCGCGGTCCACGAGACCAGTTGGCCTCGTGGACCGGATGAGAGGGAGGTCCACGATGGACCTCCCTCTCATTTTATATATATACTAGTGTAGGAACTCGCGCGTTGCGGCGGGTAGAGAGCATTGCAAATAGTCAAGATATTTTCATATCTAAAATTAAGGTAGCGGAAGAGAAGTAGAAGAAAATAGAAGTCGCAACAAAACAATCTTCTAAAATTTCAAAGGAAAATAACATATTGTACATCAAGAAACAAAATTACCTTTAGCACATTAGGAAAGAGAACTGCAAAAGTAGTGAAAATACCATCTCCCAAAATCCAGAATAAGACAAGGCATAAAAAAACAATGGGGCATTTCTTTTTTAAATTTCTAAAATACTCTACTAAAAGTTATGTACTCTTCGTCTCCTATGCCGCATTTGCTTCCCTTTCACACCTCTTATACATATCCAGTTAGCAAATATAAATGCAATTTTGTTGTCTTAATAATTAACATTTAGCTTTGTAATGGTGGCAATAGTTTCATATGGATTATCTATTCACAACTAAGAATTTATCAAAGTAGAACTTATTTCTCAACTAATAAAGAATCATTTCAGAGAGAGTTGATTCAAATGTAAAAAAAAATTGTTGAGCAGAAAAACTATAGCAACTTACCATAATAAGCATTCAAATATATATACGAATCAAGCAGTACTAATGAACAAAATAATTTAAATTGCAGATCGAAAAGAATAAGTTTCTACTTCATTAAATATTTATATCCAAGTGAAGCAAATGATAAAAATTGTGAAAAATTTAATTGAAGCAACAATATATGAAAGTACACTCTTTAGGAACTCATTAAGGTTCACGCAGTGAAGAGATTCACCTAAGTACTCTGAACATCATTTAGAGTAAGATTATAAAGAGAATCTTGTCATGTCAAGCTCTCAATATGGGATGGCCCATCGCAGCCCGGGTACCTGACACCGGCCTTGCCCACGTCGCTTCAGGCTGCAGCCTTGTAATGCCGTAAATTGTTGGGCTTACTATTGTAAGCTTATCTAAATGTTAAAGCTAAATAAAATAAATCTTACTTTCCTTAAATCAGTATTAAAATAACTGTAGATGCCTTCTTAAATTCAGAACCTCAATCTTCAAATTAAAAGGCATAACTTAAGAAAATAGCGGATCAAACACAATGATCAAGGTTGGAAAGACTTCATCCATCTTTCCTACATAATAAGGGCTCAAAATATTCCTAAAGAAGAAGAAACTATGATTCTAGTACCAAATCATTTTGCTAGACTAAAGAAAGAGGAAGCATTTCAGTATCATATTTTATATCCATCGACAACTTTATATCAAAACAATAATCTCAAAAAGGCAAAAAAAAAAAAAAAAGCAAAACCATTTTTAAAGGAATAATAGAAAAGATATCAGAGTCCATCAATCAAAATAGTCTTTGTCCCTCCCATAAAAGAATTTTAGCAAATAAGAACCTTTACACCTAATTGAAGAGTGCTGCTATTTCAATTACGTGAAACATAGAGAAACTCAATATCGAGATTCATATAGATCCTATTCAGAGATGAATAATGAAAACCTTATCTACTTGATGAGTGTCGTAGCTCCATCCTAAAAATAAACGTCGAATAAGGCCTGTAATAACTTACAAGGACCATCCATGGCAATATGAATATTATTAACTTATAACCACATATAAAAAAGGATAAAATCGATGAGACACAATTTTTCTTAATATCAAATTTTCTCCATGTACTCTTGGAATCCACATGATAAAAATTTACAATAGTCAAATTACTCATCTTTGGCACCTTTTTTTAACCATGATATTAAGAAACTAAGCTGCAACAAAAATTAATCTAAAATCTAAAATTTAAATATCTGAACAGAAGCTAACAGGAAAAATTGAATGCAATTCAAAAAATATGTTGCTTTGAACTTAGATAGTGAATGAATCAAATGGAAAAAATGTTGTGATTTTAATGGATCTTTATTTAGTGTCTCTATGTTAACAACTTTTCTTAGGCATTCTCTAGAACACCTTTCATACAATCTCAGATTTTATTTTAATATAAAATAAAAGAATATAATAAAAATAAAATAAATTTTAAAAAAGATTAGGATTTCTTCAGACAACTTCAAAGCCATCTCAGCCATCCATTGACGATGGTGAATGACCAAAAAACAAATTGTAAATTACAAAGAGAAAATTAGAACAAACCCAACACCACCACGATTGCAAATGCTATGTGCAGATGATGAAGCTTTCTAGGATTTCTAGCACTGCACTTTCTGCTCCCTAAAGTTTTGAAATTTTCCTCCCACTTTCTCTCGCTCTCTCTGCTCGCGTGGGAATCTGTCTGTACGAAAGCAATAGTTAGGGTTAGGGATATAGATTCATAGAAGATGCGGCAAGAAATTCGCCCATTCCAAAGGCGAGGTTGGTGAAGAACCCATCCCTTGTCAAGAGAGATAGAGAGAGAATAAACAAAAAGCAAGAGGAGGTAAAAAATAAAGGAAAATTTTCCTCACTACCCTTCCAAATAGCTCTAATATCATAAATACCCTTTCAAATTTGAAAATTTCATATTTGCCCTCAAAAAATATAAAAACTTTCAAAAATGCCCTTATAACTATCATTCCGTCGTGTTTAGGCATAACAAATTTAAAATACCGAATTTACCCTCCAATGTATTTTCATCAATACCCTCACAAATTTTCTATACACTACAAAATAGCCCCTTAATTTGATTTTTTTATCAAAGTCTTCTTACTATTTGGTTCCTTGAAATTGAATTGATTTTTGTCATTAAATTACAGATTTTATCAACCCATTGATGATTCTAACAAATTTAATAATTTTAATTACTTCGTAGAAGTTAAAAAAAAAAAGAAAGATAATAAGTAATAGCTAACAGAGCAATTTAAGTTAAATAAAATTTTAAATGTAACTAACTAAAATAAATAATTAACAAAAGTTAAGAGCTGAATAGTACTAAAGAATATCAGCGAACAATGTTTGTTTAGCTGAATAGTACTAAAGAATATCAGCGAACAATGTTTGTTTAGATGTTAAACAAATAATGAACAAAAGTTAGGGCTTAAATGTAAATCATATAATTAATATACCTCCAAAAACTTCTCAACTCATGGACAAAATAAACATTTCAATCTAACCAGTATTAGACCGCTATCGAACTAGGTTAATATGACCTGAAGGAGACGGAGTATACGGTGAGAGTATTTTTGAAAGAAAGTATGTATTTAGAAAGGTGATTATGATATAACAAAATTTATAGGGTATTTATAATATTTCTGAAATTTAGAGGGTACGGATGAAATTAACCGCTTTAAACAAATAGTAAACAAATTAAGGGTAAAATGGTAATTTCATATTTTGAAGTAGAATGAAAAAATGCAAACTGATGGAAGTTTAGTGAAAATTAACGGTGATGATGGCATTTATGAAAAAATATTATATTTAGAGGGGCATTTGTGAAATTTAAAAAATTCGAAGGGTATTTATGATATTTCAATAACTTTGTGAGGGTTACAAATGAAATTACCCAAGAATAAAATTGAAAGGAAAGAAAAAAGAAGATATTACTAGGGTGTCCAAATGCTACTTTATAGCACCATAAGTTAAAATAAAAGATTTCTAATTTGTTGGTGTACATAATTTAAAGTGTTATATAAATTTAATAATACTATTATTACATACTAAGCTTTTTATAAAGAGAATCAAAATGGTTTTTTTTTTAGAGATAGTAGTACACTATCCGTTTCGTTTTATTTTATTTAGAAATAACTTAATTGAAAATGTGAATTAACTGGGTTTCAATCCGAGCTTCTTTGGCCACTTACTTTAGAAACGTGTCCGTTATATAAAACACATAATTAAACAGTTTATCCATGAACGAAACCTCTTTTGCCTAAATTAGGACAAATGAAAAAACTGTTTAATAAAAAACTACACTATTAAAAACCACAACACCAAAAAAAAAAAAAAAAAAAAAAAAAAAAGGGAAAAAAAAGAGAAAAACATAATAAAGCTACGAAGCATTCAACCTCGCACCCGCATTACATATACACTCCGATTTGCTTCTATTAAATGCTCTTCTTCAAAGTTCAAACTCCATTCCTTCACCCATCCATCTCTCCTCCCTCTCTGCATGCTCTTCCCTTCTACCACCCCCACCCCCACCCCCACCCCCACCTTCACTTCCTCTCTCTCTCTCTCTCTCTCTCTCTCTCTCTCTCTCTTAGTGCTTCTTCTTCTTCTTCTTCTTCTTGGTGGTGGTGGTGGTGGTGGGGTTTGTTCGTGAGCTTCGGATCGATGGCGTTGGAGGTGTTATTTGTAGGGTAGTGGTGGTGGAGGAGCTTGTCGATCATGGGCCCCGTTCGAGGGTTCAAGAAGAGGAAGAGAGCCAAGAAGAAGAGCGCCGCCGCCGCCGTCGCCGCCATGTCGGGGCCGGAGAGCGGCGATTGGTGGGACGGCTTCTCTCGTAGGATCTCAGGTTCCTTCCTCTTATTCTCATTTTCATGGCTTTTGTTCAAAATGTTGTTGTTGTTGTTTTTTTTTTTTGTTTGTTTGGGATTAATTATTGTGTTTTGGTTATGCTTATGGATGTGTTAATTTGGTAATTTAGTAGAATATTTAATGAATCTGTAACATGCTTTAGTTGCGAATCTGAATTATGACACGTTTTAGTTGCTCGTTCACCGATAATTCGTAAAGAATATATGGTTATGTATTGTGCTAAGATTGCAAAATGCGAGTTCTTGGTAATTCAGTATGCGAGTGACCCCGGTAAAGCAGTTTCATTTATACACTAGGGTTTGTAAGCTCACTGAGTTGAATGCTTAGTTCCTAGAGTGGGATTTTGTTCGATGAATTCGATTGTTTCTAGCTCAGATCTCTACTCGCCATACGTCACAAGACCTGCTCTTGTGATTATCGGCAGTCGCGATCCTCGTGCCCCGTTCCTTGTGCTTTACTCTGAGCGGCTGCTTGATTGCGATTCAATTTATGTATTTGGAAATTTTGATTGACTACATGTGTGTCGCTTGAGAGGCTTCGTGGTTCCGATGAATGTAGCTTTCAGTTTTGGGGCATGGTGTCTAATTTATGTTCCACTTTATATATCTGGCTCTCAGATGGAGATTCCTTTTGGCTCTCGTCGTGGTTAACAGACATTATTAAAGGCCATAATGCAAGTCTCGCTAGAAATAGAACTCTTAAGTTGACCGCACTTGTGATGACTTGCCGAAAACATTTAAGCTGGTTTAAACTCTAAAAAAGCTGGATAAAGAAACATATCTGGAAAATCGTATTGAGCATGAGTAATCACTTTCAGTCCTATTGAGTTCATTTGTGTTAGAGCAGTTTTCTGATTCTTCTTGCTCTTTCTCCTTATTTCTCATCCTTCAGGTAATAATGCAAACGTAAATATAAATGTATTAGTAAAGACATTGAGATGATCCTCCATTTGGGCTGTGTCAAGGAGAAAGGAGAATTAATGAAGAGAGAAATGGCTTTCACTTAACCCGATTTTCTTGATCCAATGTAGTACTGTACTTAGGAGAATAGATGAAGAGAGAAATGGTGTTTATTTACCTGACCGTCTTCCTGCATTATTGTACGTTTAGTTCTGAAATTTGATTTTGATTTGAATCTTCAAATTGTTTGGTAGTTGATCTTCATGATTTTTCGAAGTAATTTCTCCTATAGATATGTGATGCTATAATGCTGCAGTAGCTGATCTACAGAATTGCCAGATAGCCAGAGGCATAACCCTAAATTGCTCGTCCTAATACTCAACGTAAGGCCGAATTTGTAATGTATCTGTTGAATAGAAATATACTCCGAGGAGCATGTTTTCTTCCTATCACACATTGAACAGGATTCTCTAGACTCTAGCTTTTCTTAGGCGTCTCTTGATCGCCTTGTGCTTTCTTTTGATAAGGAAGAGTAGCCTCTTTACAAAACTAGCCAAATGCAACTTTTTAGTGGCGCATTATGATGCTGACATATTTTGCTCCACATATACGGGTGCAAAAGAAATGCTATTTTTCTCTTATTCACATTTCTAACGTTTTGCCGCTTTCTTATGATCTCTACTTCGTTTGATCCTCACAACATTGTTTCTGTTTATTTTACGTAATTGAAAGGTGAGAGGTGCACAATAGTATACAAGTTAAACAGGAAAAACGATCTTATTTTAACATCTTCATTCGGAATTCACTACATTCTGTAGCACCAAGATGAAGATTCTAAAAATTTTCGAGTGTCGGAGGATTCCATGCTTTCCTTACAATGATTAATGATTGCAAAATCTACTTTGTTTAATGCAACTGATATCTCATAATAGCATGTACATATATATTACTGTACTTGGTGAGGTTTGATGCATGCTGTTGGCTTTCTAGAATGAGAAAAAAGCATTCCCTTTTCCCTGTTTTGTGCAACTTCTTTTACATAATTTCTTCTATTTTGTTTTCTACTCTTCACGGTCCCACCTTCGAATCTAAATGCCAATTCTCCGAATATGGAAATAGGAAACTTAATATGTATTTCAAGGATTAATAAATGCTCTTCACAGGACCCTTGTCTTTGTCCAAGGACCTTCACAAATTTGAGTCCGTGTTCAAGATCTCGAGAAAAACCTTCAACTACATATGCTCATTGGTGAAAGATCCCCTGTTGGCGAAGACATCAAAAAATTTTAGCTTTAGTAATGGAGAAACCTTAACAGTGGACGATCAAGTTGCTGTTGCCCTAAGAAGGTTGAGCTCTGGCGAGTCTCTACAGAACGTCGGCCTACCATTGGGGTTGAGCCACTCGACTGTCTCTCAGGTGACTTGGAGGTTCGTGGAGGCGATGGAGCAGCGTGGGCTCGACCACCTTAAGTGGCCCAACTCTCAAGAGTTAGAAATCATAAAATCAAAATTCGAAAAAATCCAAGGTCTTCCCAATTGTTGTGGTGCCATAGACACAACCCATGTAGCGATGCGCCTCCCGTCAGCTGAATCCAACAGTAAAGTATGGCTCGACAGCGAGGAAAACTACAGTATGGTTTTGCAGGCTATTGTCGACCCACAGATGAGGTTCAGAGACATAACCACAGGCTGGCCTGGGAGCTTAAGCGAGTCGACTGTTTTAAAGAGCTCGGGGTTTTTCAAGCTATGCGAGGAAGGGTTAAGGTTGAATGGAAAGACAATGGACCTTGTAGAAGGAACAGAACTGAGGGAGTACATTGTAGGGGATCCTGGATATCCCCTTCTTCCTTGGCTTATTACTCCCTATCGAGGGAATGATATTTCGCGAACTAAAGAAGAGTTCAATAGACGGCATTGCATGACGAGGATGGTAGCGCAGAGGGCCCTCGCAAGGTTTAAAGATATGTGGAGGATCCTCCAGGGGGGGATGTGGAGGGCTGATAAGCATAGGCTGCCGAGAATCATTCTGGTTTGCTGTTTGCTGCATAATATTGTCATAGACTTACAAGACGAAGTGATGGACGAAATGCCGTTGTGCCAAAATCACGATATTGGGTACAGACAACAATTCTGCGACGCGGAAGAGGAGGGTGGGCTTATGTTGAGAGACAATTTATCTCAATATTTGAGTGGCAGATTGCCACCTTGAATGGACTTGGACGCGTTTTACGCAATTCTCATTTGGGTTCTTGAAAGGATAGATTGAATTGGAATGCTAAATTTGGTGAAAACAATTGTCTTTGCCATACAGGTTTTTGAGGGCTGAGTTACAATTTGAATGTTAAATTGGTGAATTCGAAGGCCGTACTTTTCTTTTACACTT
Source organism: Ananas comosus (assembly GCF_001540865.1). Classification (NCBI taxonomy): domain Eukaryota; kingdom Viridiplantae; phylum Streptophyta; class Magnoliopsida; order Poales; family Bromeliaceae; genus Ananas; species Ananas comosus. The sequence continues at coordinate 807,720 of NC_033643.1, read as the reverse complement.
TACAGTACAGTTGGAAGAAGTTTTTCATTCACTTGTTTTTTTGAAATAAACTTAGTGGAAAAAAAATAAAGCAACTAAGATTCAAACTTAAAATCTCAAATACCAACCATTAAATTTTTTGCCACTCGTTTATAACTTGCGACAGGGATGTCGGTAAATAGGAACTCTTTGTATTTCATGACAAATTTGGAAAAAAAATATTGTTTTATATAATTCAACCTTTTTTTACTCGCCAACTTGCTATTATTACATATCAAGAGCAAATCCAGAGATTAACAATCACCTAAGAAATGTCTATAACTACAAATTCCATAATACATTTTGCTTCGCAAGAGCTTTCACGGAAGTAAAGCAAAAGAAAGTCTGTAAAAACTAGTTCTTTTTCCCCCCAGAATAGGGTAAAAACAAACAAGAAGAGAGAGAAAAGAAGATCATTAACTTCCCAAATGCAATTTTGCCCACAAAACCTACAAAAACTGCAAATCCATCCCAGACAGACCAGAAATGAACTTCAGAGTGCAAACATTCCGCAGAGCACAACCCGCGGTGCCACACATGGTACGCACATTATTTTAGGAGAGATCTCGCCAAGTGTTCTCGAGCCGTGGCTAGGGCCTGAGATATAGTCTGCACGGAGAAGGTAAATCTAGTTGAGAAAGCTTGGACAACAAAGTTACTAAGTTTTGTAAACATTGAAAAGTTCCTAGCTAAACGAATATCACGGCACCTGCTCAGAAAAGGATGTAGCTCCATCAAGGCTGTGGGATGCGACCTTTTCGGCTATAACACTTGCTTCGGTTTCTAGAACAATCCTGCAAGAACATGTGAGCAAATTAACATCTCTTAGTTCGGACCTGTACAACCTAGCTAGAGCTTTCTATAAATTACTATTTAAGCAGAGCTGCTTCGGAGAAGCATAACTAATTCAAATCTCTCACACAACTTCAGATAAATTAGGAGCTTCAAAGCTTCTACTTTTGTAGCCCAAAAACTCATTTTAGCTTCCCGCCTGGGAAAAAAAAAAAAAAAAACTCCAAACTTTTTGTTTGCTCCTCATCTGTTTCCCGCTATAGGGAAGCTATTTGCATCCAAACCAAATGGACACTTTAAAGCATCATTGATTCAATATCAAGTTGTTGAAATCAATTTAATAATCCAATAAGAAGCATAAGGGACTACCCTCTATCAACAATTTCATCGAGGCATAAAAAGATCAGATCCAGGTTCTCAAGTGCTGTCCTTTTATCTACATTATTTCTGAAAAAACCAGAATCAAGTTAGCAACAGAGCATAAATAGAGAACAGGAGTCCCCAAAAATATATGGATCGAGCAACTGTAAAAAAATAGGCATATTATGTTATAAGCCAACACAACCTGAGAAGAAGGTCGACGGCATCAAAAAATCCCTGGAGAACTGTAGCTAAAATAAGCTCATTCTCGTTGTCTCCTCCCGTGACAAAAAAATGTAGATCCTGAATGAACTTGTAGACTACAATGTATCCATCAAACATCACTATTTCTGCTGTATATGAGGAAACAAGAGGGTTTAGTAGAGAAAAAGAAAATGATCCTCAGTTGAATTAAGATGTAGGAACACGAAAAGAACACACTGCAGGAATAGGAATACATCTTGATTATGACAAATTTTGTTAAGCATGCTCATTCGACATGCGCAATATATGAAACCCCAAAGTAAATGATTGAAACTCAATTACTCAGTGTGCGGTAAGTAGGAACATACATGTGAGGGATGCATAAAAAATGTAGGTTATAATTAATGACTTCATCAAGAGTCACCTTCTGTCCGAGCATTTGTTTTCTCAGTCTTGGTAAAGACAGACTTCTCAAATGCTAACTTCGCAGCATGCGATGGCCAATCATCTGTGTAGTATTTGACAGCTACACGCTTCCCTTCTGAGTCGAGGAGTAGAACGTTTTTAACCGAGGGACAAGACTCCTGGATGCACAAATAGTTAGTCGAGCAAATAAAACAGGACTTCTAACGAAAGTTTATTTACGGCACTTAGATGCATTGAAGTTTTGATTGACGATCTGTTCAGCTGACTTTTCCGGATCAACTATATATCTGATCTTTGATGTGTATGCATCAATTCTTGTACAATAAAGGATAACCAGCGAGTCTGCCTTAGATTTTCCTCTCAAAACATCTTTTAAATGTTACAAAAATTGTAATCTATATTGATGTATTCAGGTCTGAAAGATACCGGACCCAAGAAAGCAAAATATATGGGTTTGGCTTTCTACAATTTTGTTGAATAGATGAGAACATGAGGAATCACAACAAAATTACAAGTACCGAGAAAGAAAAAGAGACTGTACAACAAACATAGTCAGATTAGCTATTTTGGCACCAGATGCATGATCATCCAACCTCTTTTATACTATCTCCAAGTCCCCGTGGCCACTTAAACAGGACGTGAAACATTTAACCACGGGAAACACAAAGTCTACAACACAAAAAAGAGTTGTAGATTTACAACCCCATCCAAGGGTTTATATCCTCCAACCCAGGGTTTAAACAACTTTTCTTGAGTTTTAGCATTGGAAAAGCGAAGAGTGAAAAGACGGTGTGAAAATGTTAGCCTTTGGATTGCATATTGTAAGATAATAACCGACAAATGGTTGTAGATGTAGCATTGCTCTTTAACTGCACAACATCACCAAAGTTGGTGAAGTCTTATTAAGCATAAAAATTACCTCAACCAATTTAATTTGGATTCAAAGGCTTACAAACCCCAACTTTAATTTTGAAGGTTGTTCTAATTTTGAACGCTGTTCAGGATTACAATGATTCACTCACATAATAAGGTGGTAAACAATAAATTAAACAAGCAATAATTTTGTCGCGATAAGATCATTATTCCAAAACCCTAATTATAACATCCGTGCACAGGAAACCTACGAGCGATTAAGATAACATCGTAGTTTCCTACAAACAAATCTCTCTTACTCTACAAACAAAATCCACAAACAACATCAACTAATCATGCGACCTTGCGAATACAATTTGGAATGTGAGTTCTGATTCAGGATCAACTACCACCAATTCGAAAACTCTAAAATAGCTTTTGACTACCATTTAATCGCAAAAAAAAAGACGAAAAAGAAGAAAAAAACAACGGATCGAAGAGATCGAAGGCGATGAGTTACCATTAGCAAAGAGTAGAGTAGGAGACGATGCACCGATTCCCCCAAAGAGCCCACGAGAGAGGCGAAAACGACGACGACGACGACGACGACGAAGCGAGGGACGAGAACGAAATAAAACGAAAATGGGAAGGACAATGTTTAATAAAACTGGGCCGGTCCATTCAACGTAGGCCAAAAGGCCCACTTAGAAATGATGGGCCCAAAAGGCCTATTTCAACATGGGCCATACTCCAGGTCTAGTAGACAAATGTAAGCCATTTGTCATTTTGGACAGTTACTATGACGTCACCTTGCAGGATAGAGACGTAGCAAATCGAGTCAACAAAGAAAGGGAACTTCAGTTGGAAGCTCTTTTATTACAGCGGCTTGACGAGAAGACTAATATTTGGTCGACCGAGAGAGAGAGAGAGAGAGAGAGAGAGAGGGGTTTCCCCCCTTTCACACGGGATAATAATAACATACAGTTGGTGGGCATCTTCTAGAATACTACGGCGGAAGGTCTATCTAGATCACAGCATGTACAATTGGATTAAATAGGATACGACAAAAGAGCGATACTCTGACAATAGAATTTGATTAGGCCGAATAATTTTGCTAAATCGGATTCAACTAGTAATGCACTTCTGCCTGTTGTTCATTCTGAAAAAATTACGAAAAAAAAAGTCAAAATTTATTTTATTAGTTTTCTGTCCATTTGGTTTCGGAAGTATTTTTATTTTCTGAATTTTTATTCGAATCCTTCGTCATTTTTTATTTTATTTATCCTGCCTAATCTAATTCTGGAGCGCCTAAAAGGGTTCTGTATCGGTCTCGTGAGAACTAGATTCGAGGAAATTAGGACTCAGCGGGGATCGCGTGAAGCTTCGGTAGAAATTTAAGGTAGCTGCAGTTGTTTAATACGGAGACTAGTCTTAGCAACTGATTTCCATTGCAGATCCTTCCTAGCTTGGAAAACAATTTAGTCGTGTTTGCGAGTTTTTTCATAATTAATGCATGCAAGAGTTCTTCTAGAGAAGATCAGCTTCTAACTAGAAGTTACTGGAGAAAATAATTCGATGCTCTTCATTCAATTAGTACTGTATCAATTCAAATTATCGAATTAATTGAATAAATTATTCTAATTTACATTATTTAGATATTGTAGATTAGTCTTAAACTTTATTTGAGATTAATGTAGAAAGATTGGGTGATATGCAGTGAGAAAGTACGATAAAAAAAATATTTTATTTATTTTCGCATGTAATATGGTCCCATATATCATAATTAGTCGGATTCTAGCTAGCAAAAAATGAAAGGGCATATCTGTATTAGTGCTAGATGGGTCACAATGCCTAATAGGGCCTTAGCGATTTCCATTTATAATTAAAGTCTCTAGATTTGAGCTTTTTAAAACCATGATGTTTGATTTATGTTTGAAATAAAGAATGAAAATGGAAATTTGATAGCATTGGACTGAAAATGAAATATGACAAATCATTCATAATTGATTGATTTATTATCACAATGGAAATCGGAATAAACGATTGGAATATTTAGAATTTTGAGAGATGAATATACTTAAGGAAAAAAAAAAAAAAAAAAAGTGATCAAAAGAGAGCCGAAAGATGTGTTTGCAATAGAGAATATTGAGTGATTTATTTTTGTAATGAGTCAATTCAGGATTTAAAATCGAATTGGTTAATTTTTACTTTAGAAACCAAATAATAATTATAAAAATCAATAAATTTTATTTTGATTTTAGAGTCTACAATAGATGAATCAGACGAGCTCTAAATTAATTTTAAAATTATTTTATTAATGTGTCGTTCATATAAGTTTGATCGAGTGATCCACAGAAGATGAGAGCGAATTTTTATTAATTTTGTTTCAGAACTTTTCTTCTCCACTGCGGTCTCTTTCATATGATGTCAGAGAAACAGCTAGAAGGATAATAACTAAGCTAAGCGCTCTTGGCCGTTAAGCAAGTGAGATGAGTAAATACTTGTGTGCAAGAAAAAGCCTTTGTTTTGATTTTCTCACCAGGTGTCTCTGTAAATTAAGTTTCCTTAACAGCTTCTTTCAGAAGCAGAAGCTTCATTAATTATAGGGCTTTATTTTTCAGTCCTAAAAAGTTTCCTGTAGCTTTTGTTACAATAATAAGTTTAATATTTTAGGGTTTAGAGTAAAATCGATGTATAACTTGCTTCGTGACGGTGACATTAGGAATTTGAAGCCACAAGTGTCTGGACGCTGCACATCCTACTGAAAATTAAGATTTTCGCTCAGTTAGTTTCGAGGAAGAAGATGCTTACAGTAGACAACTTACAAAAAAGAGGTTGGCCAGGAAAAAAAAGAATTTGTGATGTGCTTCGCGAGCTAGAGACAGTGGATCATCTGTTTGTGGGCTATGCGTGCTTTAAGGGTTTGAAAGAATACCGGATGCCAAATAAACGCAAGCTTTATTAGTGCTCGTCAATTGTTAGTTTTTGGAAAGTGTACAGCACTAAAAAAAGGGTAACAATGAAGGAATTAACAACTGTTGCGACCACATGGCAAACCTTGTGGTTGGAATGAAATAAGAGGATCCTTCGGATCCGAAATCGGAGACTTGAGATGGTTTTTGCTCGATGTACGGAATCTAAGAAGTCTATAAAAGACTAACCATCTTTATTTTATTTTATTTTTTGGTCCGCATTTCTCTTTGAGGCCTCGCTACGTCACTCTTGTAGCCTAATTTATTTTCTTCGTGAATGTACTGAATAGCATGCTATTTTTGTTAAATATAAAAATATTTAAACATTATTTTTTATTAATTTAAATTTTTAGAATATAACGTTTATTTCGTATTATTTAATATGGCATTAAAGTAAAAAGTTCTAAGTTCGAGTCACACTAGGCTCTCTCCAGCCTAGACATGAGAGAAAGTCTTAAATATGAAAATATTTAAACATCGTTCTTTATAAATTTAAAATTTTAAAGTGCAGCGTTTCGTATTATTTAACAACTTTATCCTTAATAAAAATAATTTTTTTTTCAAAAAATGTCATGTCAACCACTATACTAGCCGCTGATTATGATAGCATAAACGGTATTAGTGATGTCACCCCTGACGTTATGTACAATATTACTTAGGGTCTGATTGGTTCGAGTTATGTCATATTACAGAGTATTTCGATATATCCAGATATTTTGAATTTCTAAATGAGATTACTACTGATGCTGCATTAGCGCGTTTGATTTAATACAGTAATATAATACCGGATTGCAATGTTTAAAGCATTATTATATTTGGTTCTGCCTATAAAATTTAGTAATCTAAACAATAAACTATAGTCTATTTCAAAATTGCTCTTAGTTATATTTTGTAAACTTTTTTTTACTGTTTACAAACAATAATTTTTTACCAAATTTTTTTTAAAATAATTTAATTTTTAAAATTTTAAAATTTAAATTTTAAACAAAAATATAAATTTAATATTTTAATTTAAAATATAAATATGAAATTTCTAAATTTAAAATCTAAAATATAAATATAAATATATATAAAATAAAAAATTAAAATCTAAATTTAAAATTCAGAATTTAAAATACAAATTTGTATTTTAAAATTTAAAATTTGAGATTTGAGATTTGAGATTTGAAATTTAAAATCTGAGAACTTTGAAATTTAAAATTTAAAATTTAAAACCTATAATTTAAAATCTAAAATTTTAATTTTAATTTAAAATTTAAAATTTAAATTTGAAGTTTAAAAATTAAAATTTAAAAATTTAAAAATTTAAAATTAAAAATTAAAAATTAAAAATTAAAAGTTGAGAATTCAAAATTTTAAATTAATTTTTTTAAAATAACATATTGAAAGAGTTTCGAGAGTTAGAGGGTAAAATTGTCATTTTATATAATATATAGTATTACCGGTTTTCAGTAATACAACATACACGACCCCTCTCTTGTTAATATTTTTGGTGTAATCCTGCTCGATTTGTAATGCTATATTACCGACTAGATTACAGAGCGGATGAACCAAACACGGTAATCCTGACAGGATTGCTTGTAATTCTACCAGGATAACTTGAACCAAACGCACCTTTAAGAGCTTCATAATTAATTAAAGTGTTATATGCTAATTTATTTATTTTTTCTTTTTTTAATTTTTTTTAATAGAAGCTATGGAAGCTTAGCACTTTCCATATACAGTACAGCACATTTTGCTTAATTTACTCATTGATTGGCTAGGGTTGACTTAGCAGATCTTCCTTAATTTATATTTATCATTGTCCAAAGTCAAAAATTAGTGGGAAATATTTTATGCTGCAAACAAAAATCAAAGGCATATATAAACTCCTCTAGAAAGTAACTAGAGTGTGCTTGAGCTTAAAGAAATGAAATGGTCATGATCAATGGTGCAAATACATTAATTAGCGGTAAAATAAAAATTAGATTAATTGCGTGAAACAATTATTTTTCTTTAAATTATACTGGACTTCAAACATTTGAAACTAGAGGCGCAATTGGATTTTTATAAAAATATTATTTTTTTCTAAAAATTTAAATTGTCAGCGATTTGTATTTAATATAAATATTTTATAATTAAATATTCAATTATTGAAAATCATGTTAATTAAGCAACTTCTTACTAATTCTACAGTGGATGAGAACTGCATAAATGCAATATGTTATTATTACTCAAAATGTCAACTCATGTGGAGTTTTATTTATTTTAATTAAACCATCATCTACTGATCTTAATTAGTCTACACTTATTATTCTTTATTCAACACTTGTGCAGCATAATTGATGGAACTTAATTAGATATATTCAATTTAGCAACCCACCTGAACAATAATTTCAAATTCAAAAAAGGTGTGCAAGCTAGGAGAATTGTACAAAGAAACCTACTAGAACTTGTGACTCTATTAATTAAAGAATAGATGTGAACCAACCAAGTGTGTGTTTTTTAAAGAAACATGAACCAACCAAGTGTCTAAAACGTGTGTAGTGGACATTAATTTCTCTCTCTCTCTCTCTCTCTCTCTCTCTCTCTCTCTCTCTCTCTCTCTCTAGAATATCTGAATAAGTAGAAATAACAACTCCACAAGAATGTGGCTTCTTAGAAAATTGGGTTGACATTTCCACTTCAGGTTTTAGAGAAAATTAAAAGCCAAGTGGTACCATTCTTGATAATGATGTTAATAATATTCTTAACAATTATCCAATTAAGAGCTTATAAATTTGGAAAATATATTGTCGTTGATGGAAAATGTTGCTACATCCATTGTGTGAATGTGACTTGGTGTGGTTGCTTAGTTAGGATGAATATGTTGCAGTATTTAAGACCACTTCTCTAGCTAATAGTCTATTTCATTGATTTTTGTTTGGAACCAATAATAGCCGATCTTTATTAAATTTGAAAATGGCATTTCACTCTTGTGCGTGGGCTAAGTTTTGCACATAACAGGAAATTATTATTAACAAAGTAAAAGGACTAAAATTGATCGGTTCTGTCATGTGCGCGCTAATTATATTCAATAAACCTTCCTTGTTCACTGTTAACAATTCCTTCTTTACAAGTGCATGTCAATGTTCTCTTGCGGAGCCATCAAAGAATAAAAGCAATCTCAGGGAAGGAAAATATTGACCATATTCAATGCACTTGATCTGCCATTAATAACATACCTCATCACTTCTATCTTTAGCTTTCCTTTTCTTTTCTTTTTTTTTTGATGAATTTATGTGACTACTCTTAGAACTTGAATTGAAAATAGTATGTTATGACCTCAAAAACTTTATCATTATACTAAGGGCGTGTTTGGTTCAAAATGAAAAAAAGAATCGGAATGAAAATCAGAAATTGAAGGATTCTCATTCACCTGGAAATCGAAATTGTTATAGAACTCCCGCATATCGAATACCCACAAATAAATTCATCCATTTCGATTTCGATTCTTAAGTGAAAAATGGCGAACAAAACACGCCATAAGTTCTTGTTTGGCCCAGCCTTTTCTTTCAGTACAATTAACCGCTGCAGAGATAAGTTATTTCGCTACCAATTTTTTGGTTTCTAAATATCAGTGCTTCTCTCAACCGCAGAATTGAACGATGTGATCCATAACGCAAGCCAAAGAGACTCTCAACTATCCAATAGAACTAAACAAGAAGGTAGCCAAATGCACACTCAACAAAGTGTGGCTCCACAAAGCCTGGAGCCAGAATATGCTAGCAATGTAGTTGTCAACAAAAACAAGGTCCTTACACTTGGAGGCAGCTTATATGTTACCCTCAATTCATTATCTGATGTGTCTCCTGTAGCTGCAGCGTGTAATGTTTCAGGAGGGAGTACCATTGAAATTTTGTACTCTAGCGGATTAATTGACGTCATCTATTACATACATACATACATTGAGTAATGTTATCTGTACACCTAATTTAATTATAAGCGTAAAATTTATATTTTAGCCTCTCGAAGATTAATATTTACTTTCGCGCCTTGTTAATTTTTTTAATACTATATATTTAAAGAGATTTTAAAATGTTAATATCATGAACTGTATGATTTATATCCGAACTGCTAGAGTGTAAAGAAAGTATTTTTTCGTACAGGTATTTGTGTGAGATGGATACACTTATTAATTATTGCTGTTTCGCAACCAAACGAGTGCATTTAATTCTCTGCTACTGTGGCTGCACCTAAGCCTCATACGTGTCGCAACAAGATTAGACCCCATCACTTTTGAGTCGTAAGTTTCAGTGGCATTTGTCAATGTATGTGTATCAAGCATCATTGTTTATTTATTTATTTATTTATTTATTTTGAGAATATACATGTAGGCATCTTGATCACACTTATAAAGCGTTATTCCGATTCGCGGTAGGTATTATCAGAAGCACAAACTTATAATCATATGTGTTTTACATAAAATGTGAACAGATAAGGCCAAAATATCGACCAAATTTACTTGAAATTTGCCCATGATTGCCACCTGATTCAACAAGCGCCCAAAGTAACAAAATTTTGCCTTTATAAAATTAGAAAAGCAAAGAAGACCAATTTTTTTTAAAAAAAATAATATTATTGGTGGCCATTTGAGAAGTTTTGCATATTGATATTTTAAATGTCACACCGACCGTCCCTAGAGCAAGTGGCAAAGGGCTTGGCGGTTGATATCCGAGATCCAAGTTCAAATCCTAATTGATTCACATTTTCAGCTAAGTTTATTTCTAAATGAAATAAACGAAACGGATAGCGTGCTACCTATCTCTCTCAAAAAAAAAAAAAAGAAAAAGAAAAGAGATATTTTAAATGGCTCGATATCATAGCTAATTAAGTCTAGTATATGCGTCAACTTTTAACGGGTTAAATTTTCACAATTGATATTTTGGGCGACATTAATAACGCCTTAAATAACAACGGATTACTCTTCAATAGACAATAGTTAATTATTCATTCTGTCTTATTCCTAGCTAATAAAATTTATATATTGATCACTTCTAGCGCAAGTGGTAAAGTACTTGATGGTTGGTACCCGAGGTATCAAATTTGAATCCTATTTGATTCACATTTTTAATTAAATTTATTTCTAAAAAAAATATACGAAACAGGTAACATGCATATTATTTTTCTCTCAAAATGAGATAAAATAAAATAAAATTTTTTACTTATAATTCTAGGTGGAAAAAATGATGATGAGCTCGAAAACAATTCACGTGTAGTAAAACAAAGACTACGGAACCCACACGTTTAAGTTCCCTTGTACTAACTTAGTCCTAAGTCCTAGTTTCCTACTGAGTTAATGCCTAAATAGTAGAGTAATAAAAAAACAGCTGCAACAACCCTGTGTTGACTCGATTTTATTTTCCCTTTTCAAACTCTACGACTCAGCACAAAATATGCTGAGAAGGAACAACAACAACAACAACAAAAAAGTCGCAAATCTAGAAGAAAAGGAACTCCAAAAAATGTTGCATATATATCCTCATCGTCACAAAAAGCTAATTGCTTACGTGCCAACAGGTTATGGTGTCCACTTGACACATTATTAACTCTCTCTCTCTCTCTCTCTCTCTCTCTCTCTAGTCTCTTCCCTATAAATATATGCGTTACTAATAAGCGTAACACATCATATAAAGTTCAACTTGTTTATTATTCACCACATTCCAGTTGAGCGACTTTTAATTGTACGTATAACTGCTGTATTTTTGTTGAGGCATGAAGAGGTTACAATTTGGAGAGGAAGCAGTGGAGTTGGAAGGCACCACCAACATGGCACAGATATTGATGCTCCTCTCCCGCGAAGGCGGCGGCGGTGTCGGTGGCGGCGGTGAGGAGATCGAATATAGCCGGTTTTCCGGGGGCCGGTCGTCGCCGGCCCGCGTGTTCGAGTGCAAGACGTGCAACCGCCAGTTCCCGTCCTTTCAGGCGCTCGGCGGCCACCGCGCAAGCCACAAACGACCGCGGCTGGCGGGCGCCGACAATAACAACAATAATAATAGTCATGGGCATACAGAGATGAAGGCGAAGCCGAGGGCCCACGAGTGCGCGATATGCGGGCTCGAGTTCGCGGTGGGGCAGGCGCTCGGCGGACACATGCGGCGCCACCGAGTCGCCGCCGCGGCCGTCGGTGGGGAGGCGTTGGGGCACGAAAGCGGCGCCGCTGCGGCCGCGGCGGGCGAAAACAAGGGGGAGGAGAGGAGGGGGAGGAGGATGCTGTGGTTGGACTTGAACTTGACCCCGTCGGAGAACGAATTGAAGTGCCGGAACACTACTAGTATTGTTGGGCTCGCACTGGGGAGCGTGCATAAGTTTCCTATGGTGGTGGATTGCACCTTTTAATTTTAATCCATTCATAGTTCATCATATATGTCACATAGTTTCTTTCTTCTTCTTCTTGTTTTTTGGATAGTTTATTATTTTGGTGTTTTATAATTTTGGTCCTGTTTTAGTGGTCGTGGATAATTAGGAGTGAGAGTCGTATCTTTCAGGGGGAAGTGTTTGTATTTATTTGGCTTTCTTGATGTACATAATTGTTAATTGATGGTTCATTTTTTGCATTTCATGGCATAGTGTGTTAAGTTATTATCTAGTAAACTCCTGATTACAAATGGTTCTGAATACTAAGATAGAGAGAGACACCAAAGAAGATAAATTACAGAGAGAGAGAGGTTAAACTGTGTAAGAAGGATGATCTAAATTAAATGTACGTGCCGATTCCTCTTTATCTCATCCTAACTAGCGTTACATTAACATTCCAAAGTAAAATTTGTCACGGAAGGTTGATTTTTGCACTGTACCGACCATACCTAGCGCAATTCTTGATGATTAGCATTTCAGATCTCAATTTCGAAATCTAATTGTTTCACATTTATAACTGAGTTTTTTTCTAAAAAAATAAATAAAATCGATAGTGCTATCTTTCTCTCAAAAAAATTTTGTGGTGCCTAACATAGTCTAACTTCGTGACAACTACTTACAATAGTTGATCATTATTCTATATAGAATTTTGTTTTTTTTTTGAGAGAGAAATGTAACATGTTATTCTTATTTCTTTTAGAAATAATTTATTTAGATGGGATCTCAGATATCAACCATCAAATCCTTCGCCACTTACGCTAGGAACGGTCAGTTTCTACATAGAATAGTTGATTGTTATTTTGAAAACTTTCTTTGAGATCTCAGGTTCAGTTACTGCTTTTTTTTAAAAAAGGAATTCGTAGCCTCTGGCTTCTTGAGTTTATATACATTATCAAGTTTTAGAAGAAGTCTTCTACTAGGAAGGGTCTACAAATAAGTCCCAAAACAAGAAAAAAAAAAAAAGGTTTAATTTACCTACTAGAAGAATTTTGCTCGATCATCTCACAACCAACAGCGAACTTTTAATCTCTCTTTATAACATCTTACAATTGTGCTAAAATGTTACTAGAGAACAGCATGAACTTGCTAACGTTTTTTTTGAAGGTATAAACACATGGATACCTTCTGAACTAGATCGTGGAGATTTAGCCCGCAGAAGTTGCCCAAAATGTGTGGTAGGTCCCCGAACTTTTGACGTTTTCCAGTTCATACCATACTGTTTTACCTAAACAATTCGCTCACGAACTTGCCTAATTTCTTACAATACCATCCCCACCTTAAATTGAACTCTCTGATTGATCCCTGACGTAATATGGGGGCCAAGAAAAATTGTCATTTATTCTTTTTATATTCAAAGCTCCTGACAAGTTGGATGGAAAATGGGTTTGGCGACCCTAAACCAAAAAATTCAGCAAAAGGTCAGGGACCAAATTACAATTCACCCTAACCCATAAAATTCTGCGGAAAAGGTTACGGACCAAATTACAATTCAACAAGTTCGAGGACTACCAATACAATTCAGCACTGGCGAAACTTGATGTATTTATTCATTCATACAATCAACATGAAATGGAATTGAACTGCAAAAGACCAAAAGTTAACACCACAGAATGGAGATGAAAAGCTTGGCCAACCAAATCCCAAAATCAAAGGCTTTCGAGTCGAAGAATTCCGGAAATACATTACAAACAAAGAGAAGTTGTTGCAAAGAATGAAATGACAACAATACAAAGCATCACCGTATCATCAAATTATCTTCGCACAAATATCCTCCTATAAAAAACAAATTAGATCCAAATAAAGTCAAAGAGCATTCATCATCAGGAAGTACCGCAGCAAGATGACCTCGAAGCTGCAGCACTCTCAGCAGCGGCCTGGTCCGGTTTGTTAATCTTAATCGTCCGATCCTGTAAGCGCAATAAGTTTTTGAGATCCACCCACTAGAGAGTGGGTAACTTTTCCACCCTAAAGGGGTTGAAGTCATAAAGACCCACTATCTTTTCATAATTGAACTTTGACCCGCTAACCTTAATTTGGTGCGAGTTAAAAAAATAAGTTAGTACCCAAAATGTAGTTTTGATTTGGTTCCAAAAGATTCACCAACTAAATTATGCCGTGGTAATCTTTTTGTACCAAACCATATTGTGTGAGCTAAATTTAGCTTTTTGCGCCAGAGCAAACATACAAAACTTAGATAAAAGCAGACCCTTTGCACCAAATCAACCTAAGTTGGTAAAATTGCAACGGGAAACAAGTTAGTGGTTTCTCTAAACAAATTAAAGTTTGCGGGTCAAACTGCAATCAGGCAAATGCTAGTCAATTTTTCTGAATTTATCATTTAATAAAAGACTAGACTGCAGGAATCCCATATAAAAATCTATTTTCGCACATTCGCCTTGTGAAACCTATGCTTTCAAATGAGATATTTCATCACTATGCTTCCTTTGTTTGTGCTCCTGAGGCAAAATCCGTCACTTATAAAGAAAAACGTCGGTTTTAAATTTCAGCATGCAAATGTACGAATAGCAATAATAGGGTATTCCCCTGCATATCAGCCCAGAAAACGATTTCTACCTCAGGTTTTGAATCAGTCTCAGCAAGTCTCTGCTTGATATCTCTAGCGATTGAAAAAAATACCTGCTCCACATTTAAGTTTGTTTTTGCACTCTGCAGTAGATGAGACATACATTCAGAATAGCAGGTAAGATTCTTCAGAAGGTCTTAACAGAAGTGGGGGATTCTAACAATGTATAACTCACAGTTTCAAAGAACTTAATGCCATATTCATCGGCAAGTGCTTGCCCCTTTGCAGTAGGAACAGCCTATATCAAAGAAATTTAAACTTAAAATAAGGAATTGAGAGAGTCCAAAAACTGGTGGGGCCATAAGAAATTAAAGGGTAAATCGCACCGCGAGTTCCAAACCTTTTTTGAAGTTCTAAATTAATCAGCAACCTGTCAATTGCTACAATTAGGTCTCTCCCCTTGGCATTTCGTTGTAGTCCAACCCTTCTCATTAATTCCAAATGGTAGGGATGTACAAGTCCACATGAGCAGCACGTAAGCCACCTTCTAAGTAAAACTGACCCCAACATGCACATGAGAAAGTTTGACAATTGCTAATGTAGCAGTTGCTTGGCACTGGCATTGACATTTCCATCCAATTAAATGGAATAGAAATGGTAAACTTACAACAGAATGCAGGGGAGCCAGTTACAACAATTGAAAGGTCGGGGACTAAACCAAAATATAACTAAAAGGTAAAGGTTGAAGACCTCTCCTTCAATTTACCCAGCAATTAAATATTCAGGAGCAACATGTCAACAAAAATGCAAGTCCAGTAAGGCATACCCTTTTGCTTTCATCCATGTCAGCCTTGTTGCCCACCAAAATCTTGTTCACATTATCAGAAGCATGTTGTTCAATGTTCCTGATCCAGTTTCTTATGTCTAGACAATGCAGGAACCAGAATAAGGATAAGCAACAGGAATAGGTCCAAGTTTTAAATTATCAAGAGAATCAGTAAGAAGGTACTGTTAAATGATGACTCGTCGGTGACATCATAAACCAGCAAAATACCCATGGCCCCTCGGTAATATGCTGTGTTGATTATTTAAATTAGTCAGAAAATTTTATTTGATGGATCCATTTATGCTTGCCAATTAGTCAACATAGAAGAAAGTAACCAGCCTACCAGTTGTAATAGTCCGAAAGCGCTCCTGACCAGCTGTGTCCCAAATCTGCAGTTTGATCCGCTTACCATCCAGCTCAATTGTTCTTATCTTAAAGTCAATTCTGTGGAGAGGTCACCCATGTGAGTAAACCAACAAGAATTCTGATCATTTAATAATACAGAAAAGAAGGGAAATTGAAAAAAGTAGACAAGCTCAACAAATGGATACTGGTCTCCATAACAGAAACAGAAGTTACCCAATTGTAGTAATGAAGCTGGTGGTGAAGGAGCCATCCGAGAATCGCAAAAGGAGGCAACTCTTACCAACACCTACAGGGCCAAAAGTTCCATGTCAAATATTTTAAATTGTGTTAAAGCATAGATAAATTCCCAACTAATCTGACCAGTTTGGATGGTTTTACACTGAATATCACTCAACAAATAGTAAATATACAGTATTTGTTAGCCATCAAAGAAGACAATCATGGAAGAAATATCATTAGCGATCAATGATAATTTTTGTGAACCATGACTACTTATTGAGCAAGATTTCAAAATCGATTGAACAAAACAGCAATCCTTCCTACTCTGCTATAACAAGTATAGTCCAACCTTCCACAGTTCAAAATATTGCTGATCAAAATTATGCATAGATTATATATAAAGGAATCGAGATATCACAAGCTAGTGAATTTCTAAGTAACCAGCCGAGCAAAAATTAAGAGAGGTAAGATCTATATCCATGATTCAAGTCCTTTAGAATGGCTCGCACCATCCAATCAAGTAACCAATACAATGCAAAAATTGAATGTAAACTTCTATCATATTTTGCTACAGTCAGTCATAAAATTATCACTACCATGTGCAGACTATACAAGAAGTAGACCACCTGCATCCAAACACAAGGTCAAAATTAACTTCCTTTTTTTTTTTTGAAATGCAGCAGCAAAATGGTGCTTGTTTTCATTAGTATCATCATATTTCATTATTTACTTTTGTACGTGTGAACATTCGGAAATGATCACATCACACCAACATCCTCTAAGATCTAAATTTGATTTAAACACAGCCTGATCAAATACCTCCTCGAAGATGGAAGTCCTAATTCAATCATCAAAACTAAGCATAACTTAAGATCTCAAAGACACACTGCCAATGATCTCTATCCTCAACCAGTTCAACCACATCAAACATTGATAATAATAGGAACAAATCAACAACCATTTCGATGATGCATCACAAAAACCAAATAGAAGTCGCAGAGAAATGGAAACACGAAGCCACAACAACAACGAGATCCAATCGTAGACTAAAACCTTACCACTATCACCGATCAGGAGAAGCTTTATAAGGTAATCGTAATCCGCCCTAGCCCTAGCCGGTGGCGCAGCCATGGACGAAGACCGCAAAAAATTCGCCCAAAAGGAGATCCGATCGAAGGGAATCGAGAACCCTAATCCCTAAATCCAAAACAAACATATCAAAAAAGAGCGCAAAACGAGGATTAAATCGAGAAAACAAAGGGTGAAATAGGTGTACCGGATTCCGATTAGATCGAAGGAAACAAGGGATCTAATCGCGATGGATCGAGGGATTAGAGTTCGAGATGATTTTTACGCGATCGACATCGTTTGTAATTTGAACACGACCTCGTCGATTTGCTCATTCAATGCTCCTCTCTCGAAACAAGGAGTAAATAGTGCCTGAACCTGGTTCATAACTATAGTTCATACACCATATTTCTTAAATCTTATTAAGGAGGGCTCAAAATTAGAATCTAATTTAGTATAATACGCACTTTATAACACCCAGATTCTAATATTGTAAATTGATATCTAATTAATAACTTTTTAAAGTTAGTATATTTTTAAATAAACCTTACAATATTCGTTTATTTAAAGCATTAATTACTAAGTGCATAAGGATACACCAGGTGCAGGCTCTTAGGAAGGAGGAACCGTCTACGGTCTAACGGTTATATATAAGGGTGTGAGGCTGACATGTGGGGCCCGCACCAAAGCGGCGTCGGCATATGCGCACAACCGTGATATATTGGCGTTACACTGTAGAGGATCCTTTAATCCTTTTGGTGGGGCTCGTTGGGATCATGCTGAGCTGGCACGTCGGAAATGGACTGGTAACAACTGTTTCGGACCCACGAAAAGTGACCAGAAAAGGTGACCACACCAAATTTTGGGAAATTGCATAATACAACAAATTTGGTTCCTCGACAAAAATTACTTATCTTAGAGATAATTTTACCATCAATTACATAAGATACTAAAATTTTACATATGTGATTCTCAACTGTATAAACCAAATAAATTATTCATACTTATAATATATTCTATTATATTCAGCCAAACAAAATATATGTATGTATTAATGATGCATCTCCACTTACATATATTTTTTTAACTAAATTATATTCTAATTACATTCAATCAAACGGCTCGAAAGAGACATAAGTGCAAACTTATAAATATTATTTTCTTTTTAAATTTTAATAAAACATTCGTTGATTTATGTGATTATATAATTTATATTATATTTATAAAATTACATTCCACCAAGTAGAGTCTTACTCGGATCTGTTGGTGCGTTGGCCTCCTAAAGAGGAGAAATTCTACACTGTCACACTTGCACCACGTCATTAATAACAAGTCAATTACATTCCTTCTTTTCAAATAAAAGTATAATAAAAATACTTTTTTACAATCATGATGGGACACATATTCTTAAAAAAATTAATTTGATTGGTTTGTTACACCACGTCACTAATATACCCGTTGCATTCTAAAATTTTTCCCCTAAGATAGTAATTTGATTGGTTAAAAATACTACATCAGCAATATAACTTTTGTAAAACCCTCTTTTAAGAGAAAATCTACTATGTCACATTTACACCACATTAGTAATAACTATCAAATCACATCTATTTTTTTAAGAAAAAAGTTTAATAAAAATATTTTTCTAACAATCATGATAAGATGGGTAAATTTAAAAAAGGTATCTTATTGGTTGAGAATAACATCTCAGTAATATAATTGATACATTCTAGATTTTTTTTTCTCCTCTAGATACCAAACACGCACTTCAATATCTATAGTTGTCGAAGTTATGATCTAATTCTTCAATAATAAAGCTCTGCCCATCCATAAAATAACTAAAAAAAAAAAAGAAAAACGGTAAGAGGACAAAGAAGCTTAGCTAGGTTCCCAATTACCCATAGGCAGAAAAAGTGAGAGCTCAAAAGGAGAATGGAAAGAGAAGAGAGAGGCAAAAAGAAGAGGAAGTGCTTGGAGTATATGCTGAGAAGATCCCCTCCATCTCTATCTACAAAAGCTTTACCAAACATTTCATCAAGCCTCATATATAGCTTCTTACTAAAGCCCAACTCCTCCCTCCCATGGAGCTCCTCTCCATCTTAAGCTCCGAGTCCAAGACGGAGTTCGAGCATATTTTTGGGCTCCCCCGACAATGGCCTGAGTCGCAGCGGCGGCGGCAGCGGTGGCGGGATGCTGCATCTTCGATTGCGGAGATTGTGCGGTGATCAACAGAGGCTGTTTAGGGCAACTTAGAAATCTTTGGCAATCCTTGTTTTCTTCTTTTAATCTTGAAACATTGTTATGGAGTTTACCGTTGATGGTTGTATCATCACTGATCAGATTTTTATAATGCTCAGTAATTCAAAGAGCCCTAATTATTTGTTAACTTATGACTTTTCTATTTATCTTTTGATAGTACATCTTTTTCATATATCTTTATCTACTTGTAACTTATGCGCTTGAAACAAGCGCTTATACATAACATACGTCATGCGTTACCTGTGCTAGATAGTACCCAATGGCTGATTAACACTGCAGAAAATTGAGGAACACATCTGGGATCCCTGCAGTGGTTCTTAGAATATTTGGCAACAAGTGAGTATTTCATCGCCTCAATGCAATTGCAGATGGGCGATGGAAAAAATAGTTTCCGTAAATCATTTGTTTCTCATGTTACTTAGTCTCAACAACCACAAGCATCACTCAAGATTTTTGCAGAAACTTAAAAACTAATTTGAACTCAAATTTCTACGCTGCAGAACAAGGTTTGAAATAAAGCAAGAATTCAGATTACACAATCTTCAAAGGAAACACCAACACTTTCCTACTGCATTTGATAGTTCACAGTAAACACAAACAAAAGAACAGCTTTGATCGAAGTTCCAAAATTCCTCTAAAGAGTTCCTCACAGAAAATCATATTCTTAATCATAAATTATACCAATATTAGCCTCCATCTCGCAAACAAAAATGCCTTCTAGTAGAAAAAGCCAAGTACTTTACCGCCAACGTTCTTTCTCCTAGCCTCTTCATGATCCATGATACCAGCAGAAGTTGTCAGGACAATGTACCCAAACTGTACAACACATAATTAAGCAAAATGTAACACTACATCTGGTCGAATTCATATTTAAGTAAAATAGCTGAAATGAGAATATAAAAAATGGAATCCTCTGGACTTCCCAAAGCTACAGGTAAGCAACAGACCTGACGTGAAGGAAGCAGTCTTGCAGTCCACGGCTCGATTTCTTTAACACCAATATCAAAGCGAGGACTAATAACACCACATTTGTTCAACCTCCCATTCAACTCAACAACGATTTTACCAGCTCTGTGATCATCAACATATTCAAACTCGCCAATATATCCTGCAAAACAATTCAATATGAATATAAATTAGGCAACATTTTCAATAGAGACGAGAAATTAATAAGAGTACTAACCGTGCTTCTGCATAACAAGAAGGAATTTGATGATCACTTTTGACGACGGCCTAATCATCACCTGTCGCTTCCCACGCTTCTCAGCGTTGTACATGCTCTTAAGAGCATCATTCAAAACACTAACTCTCACCATCCTTGTGAATCCTGCAAGAGTAAGGAGGAACTAAATGAAAGATGCCAATTGAGTCAATTAACACACACCCGAAAAACCACATAATATATATATTACGGACAAAAATCCATATCTGTATTCCATGAAAAATAAAACCCAAATTCAAAGTTAAGCTTGTCCATGCCCAATGTGGACTCAAGTTGAAATTGCTTGGAGCTAACAGCCCAACAAATTGGGTACAACAGAAATTTGAAGATGTCATAATATCCAGATTTAGCCTTAAAAAGCTAGTATTTTTGTTTTATCCGTTTATCTCCTTCACAACATAGCTCTAAGTAAAAAGTATGACCAAACAAAATTTCAGAAATTCATCCTATCTATACATAGCATGATATGGAAAGAGACAAGTTTTGGGTCTGCAGTTAAAAACTTCCCTCAGCAATTTCTAGCCACAGAAAGAAAAACATATGAGCTTCTAATATTAGATAGTAAATAAAATATTATCAGGAGAAGCGAGACCGGAGCATGCAAAGTACATATGTTTGACCGATCACTTCCGTGATAATCAAAGAGACCAAGGCTGATATGGGCCAAGTTAAGCGTACCAAACGCAGGGTATTTTGCAGCTACAACCGCAACCGTGTTAATATCTCAGATCGAACGCATTACCACCAAGAATCAACAAAAGGACGGGAAAAAGCATGAAATCTATGGAAACTCATAACCATACATCTAATATTATAGCAATTCTCTATCTATTTTTGTTCTCGTAAACAAATATATTTATGTGTTTCTCCACACCGCTTGTTTGGTAATTCTTGTTACTTTACTAATTCATCCTTACATAAAAAATACAACTCCCGTTAGATTGTTCACGCACTCTTTTTGATAACATTAATCATCAAACATCAAGTAAACCTCCCAGAAATTCTTATATACGCCGTTTCATATAATGTTAACAGTTACAATAACAGTAAAATTTATGGATATACGGTACTACTGCAATACCTTGGTACCTGGGATTAGCCCCTGAACATCTCACTTAATCAACTTCAGCCCGTAAATTTTCTCATAAAATGTTACAAAATCATCAAAAAATAACCAAAAACCAACCTTTTCCCATGATACACAGTAAAAGACACTACGTGAAGAGCAACAAAAAGACCAGATCGTCCCGTCCCCAAAGGATCCAACAAAACAATAAAAAAAAGGCTAAAAATAGATAAAATCGACCACATCAAGGTGGGGAAAAACTGATTAGATTCATAGATTACCGCGAAAATGGAAGTCGAGATCAGATTAAAGGAGCGTTAAACAAGTATTAGTCGCATACTCAGCGAAAGATCTACCTCACCTGCTTAGAAAAATCGAGAGCAGGAGAGCGAAAGAGGACGACGAATCGAGAGGCGAGCTAAGGAGAAGATGAACAACGGCGGCGAGAGAAAGGGTTCGAATAGAGGAGGCGTTTTAAGGGTTCGGGGGAGAATGAGAAGGAAGTTAGGGTTTAGTTATGGGCCGATATTTGAATTGGGCCTTGGCCTTTTAGAACCGGTTCCGTAGTCTGATGACTTGGACCGGACCGAACCGGACATCGTGATATGGGCCTTTTTGGCCCAGGTTTACGCTTTTTGGTCCAAAAAGTATAATCTAAAATATTTTAAAATTTTTTTAATATAATAGAAATAGAAGTATAAAATTAGTGCTTCGACTTTTAGAATTTAAATATTTCATTTAATTCTAAGGAATAATACATCGCAAATTGCACTGATTCGATTAAATATAATAGTTTTGGACTGATTTTTTCTTTTATTTTTTGCCTTGTAGTGTTCTATGTTTATGTTTATGTTTACTAAGTTCGTCTCAATGATTTTCTAGTATTGTTATGAGATGAGAATAGCAGCCATTCTTTATATATATGTCTTTTGTTTCGGATTCTCTAGCTCTTTAGCACCAAATCACTTACAAAATTAAAATGCTTTAAATCAACATAATAAGTAAAAGAATCTAAGTCAAATTAAATTTCCGGGGTCTATTTCAGAATAACTGATTAGTTGGAGGAGTCATCTGACTAATCTCTCTTCTTATTTTTTTTCACCTTTTAAACATTTTGAAACGATTTAAATTATCAAAAATAAAATATTATATTATATTATATAAATATATAAATTAAAAAATCCCACCGCC
The DNA here is from genome assembly GCF_001540865.1 of Ananas comosus. Lineage (NCBI taxonomy): Eukaryota > Viridiplantae > Streptophyta > Magnoliopsida > Poales > Bromeliaceae > Ananas > Ananas comosus. The sequence continues at coordinate 784,983 of NC_033643.1, read as the reverse complement.
CCTACCACGCCGAAAGCTATTATTCCCCTTCTTTTTCACGTCTCATCACTTTTCGCTCCGCTCTCCTTCCCCACACCACCCCTCTTCCATCATCGCGTTCACATTCTCTCTCTCTCTCTCTCTCTCTCTCTCCTCGAGTTTCTCTCTTCATCCTCGTCGACTCGTCGTCTCCCTTTCATCTTCGATCGATCGCCACCGCGGAGAGAAATGGTACAAGCTTCTTCTCCTCTTCGGATTGTTTCCTCTCTGATCCTAGGGTTTTCGTTGATTTCCTGTTTCTCGTGCATTTTTGGGCGCCATTTGAGCTCTATAAGTCGCGATCCATGCTGCTTTATCCGTCGTAGCTGGATTATCCTCAGATTATTACGATTCTATTCGTAGATCTGATTATTTCACTGTTCACTGATTCATTTGTGGTAGATGATGTGTATTCTTTTCTATTTTTGGTACACGAATTGCAATATTTAGGCGTAAAATTAGAATGCTTAGATATATCCAACACTGTCGCTTGAGCTTCTCCCACCTGAATCCTCTTTACTTCGTAGATCTCCCGTTACTTTTGTAATTTTTGAATATTTGCATGATTTAGCTTTGTATTTTGTTGATCGATGCGCTTGTAGGCCAATGCGGCGTCGGGAATGGCTGTGAACGATGAGTGTAAGCTGAAATTCTTGGAGCTGAAGGCGAAGAGGACTCACCGCTTCGTAATCTTCAAGATCGAGGAGAAGCTGAAGCAGATCATCGTGGAGAAGGTCGGTGAGCCGACTCTGAACTATGATGATTTCACCGCGAGCCTCCCAGCGGACGAGTGCAGATACGCGGTCTATGACTTTGATTTCGTCACGGAAGAGAATTGCCAGAAGAGCAAGATATTCTTCATTGCTTGGTAATCCCTTTATTTTGCTTATATTGTATTATTGTTACTGTCGATGAGGTGAATAGTGCTTGGTAGTGAGCTATCTCTTGTGTTTATCGAAAGGTCGCCGGACACTTCGAGGGTGAGGAGTAAGATGCTCTATGCTAGCTCAAAGGACAGGTTCAAGAGGGAGTTGGATGGTATTCAGGTTGAACTCCAGGCAACTGATCCTACTGAGATGGGATTGGATGTCATCAGAGGCCGCGCCAACTGAAGCTGCATTTATTCGTAATGCAATGGGTTAGTTGGCTGCTTACCTGTGGTGTTCATAATTTCACGGGACAATGTGTTGGCTAGATAATATGGCTATTTCTTTTTCAGTTTATTACATACTATACTGTTTTGCCCTTGAATAACATCATTAATTCTGGCTATGCCATTTGTTATTCTCCCGGACCTATCTGATGGGTGTTTCCTTGTAGAAGGATGTTTACAAGCTAATGATTGCAGCGGTTTGCGGTGGTAGCCGGACAGGCAAAACCCTTGTTTCCTTTTAGATGGTTGTGCACCCATTTGAGTGTTGTCTTGACTCTTACTGCTTACCATAATAATCTTTCTATGTGATGGATTCGTAAATTTTGAATCACGTTCTTGTATTCATACTCTTTTGATGTTGCAAAATGTGTAGTATGGTGTTAACAGTTCTTATACCTGTTTTGATATCTTTGTTTGCAAACATTAGTAGGATTTCATCTGAAGTAGGCAATTTTGCCTTGTGCTACATTTGATTTGCTCGAACACTTCACTATAGCTCATGGTCAATCAACCAGAATTTTATGTAATTGTGAAACTGGTAAACCTGTATGCTCCAATAAAGTAGATTAGGTTACGTTTGATTTCGTTAAATCCATTTTGAGCCTAGTCCATTAATTTTGATTCTTAATTGCATTTTGTTATTTCTTAGGAATTTGAGATTGTCTTCATATATGCTTTTGGAGTCAGAAAAATCATGGAGCAAAATCCTATATGCTAGCTGGTTGGTTGGAAGGATTTTGAGAGGAATTAATCTGTACTGGAGAAAAATAAGGCAATAAACTATAATAGGATAAGGTCATATCTTGAAGTTTATAGTTAAAAGTAGGGTTTATTCTTTTTGTTATTGTTGGCTTCGATTGGGGTTTTGATCATATGATGGTTGACTTTGATAGCTTGAGTCAAGCTATAAGGTGTTTTTTTGTTGAAGTGCTTTGTGAAATCAGCAAATTAATTATCAATAACACAAAACTAGTGGTAGGTAAGTTATGAAATTTTGTTGTTGAAAGATGGAAACAGAAGATTGTATGTTGCAAAAGGTTAATTGTCAGCAGCAGAATAGAACCTTGTTTCCCATCAAGTTTCTTATTGCAAACAGCTCACCACTAATCTGGAATATTATACCTTATCTTCTGCATTGGACCGTTAGGAATGGAGATTATTTTAGGTTAAAGGAAACACTTAGGAGCCAAGAAGATACACACACAATTCTTGGGAAAGATAACATGCATTGAAGATTTTGTAACATATCGTAGAGCTTATAGCACGTCTTATTTATGGGGTCAATTTTTACCTGACCTGGGAAATTGACAGCAGTGACTTGAGGATGATATTTACATCAATGCCATTTTCGATGTTCGTCTTGTATTGTTCGTCATGCTGTGGTGAAATATATTAATTGTGCTTACTTTTATATGGTTCTATTTATGGCTCGTTGCCTCTTCGTCCTTCTATTCGCGATTTCTGTCTTTCTGGATTGGTCTCTTTTCTGTGCAAAAAATTATAAGTATCTAGTAATTTTTTGTTGGTGCAGAACTTTCAAAAGTTGGGAGATTGAATATTTATTTGCTAAGATGATGTTCTTCCTATGGAAATAACCAATTTGGTTGATAGCGAATACTGATTTGAGTTAAATCATGACCAAAATAGTGCGAGTGTGGTACTAAGTTAATGTCGGAAGTATTCGTCTTACTGATGCCGTTTTGAGTCATATTAGGGTCATACTGCAGTAGATTTAGGGACTATTTTTTTTTCGGAAAAAAGACTAAGCTTTACATTAATGAATTTCTGCCACACGACTTTGTTGTGCTTTTAATTCTACTAATCTGGTCTCTTTCTTATGATTTAGCGCTATAAGTTATGGTACATTTTGCCGCACATTCTTGCGATTCAGTGGTTATGAGCTCCACCAGGAATTGCAAATGTTATTTGAAACAACAGCGGTTGTTAAGCTTGGCTTGGCTCTCATTGCCTTGGTCTTCAACGTAATTGGTAGCTGTGATTTTTCTCTTCGCCTTTTGTTTCGAGTCTTCTTCGAATAATTGAATGGAAGTAGATTGCTATGCTATTGTTTGGAACATTGCCAATGGTTTTGTGTAAATATTTGTTGTGGCACATTGTTTGAAGATGAGGAAGGATTGTTTGGCTCGGCTTGTGATTGCTTCTTTTTCTTTTTCTTTTTTTTTGTGAGAAACAAAAATTGCATACGTGACAAATAAAAAGTTAGAGCTTTTGCGGAAGTTATACATATGGGTAAAATGTGCTAGTAATTATTTTTTTTTTTTTTAGAAAGGTAGCATGCTATCTGTTTCGTTTATTTTTTAAAAAAAATAAGTTTAACTGAAAATGTGAATCAACTAGAATTCGAATTTGGAATTTCGAATATCAACTATCAAATTTTTTGTCTCTGGTGGTAAAATGCCGGTAATTGTTGAGCTTGGATTGTGAACAGTTTCTCCGTGCTCAACAACTGTCTATTAAAATTAGAAATGTAATTCCGGATATTTTCCATTTAGATCAAAAGGCCAAAATGAGCTCTAAATTCAAAATCAAAGGATCTCGACATACATTTTGGTTTCCACTTTTTATTTATTTCTGGGTCCGTCCTTTTTTTTTTTTTAAGAGAGAAGGATCTCAACATATATTTTGTTTTCCACTTTTTATTTATTTCTGGATTTTTTTTTTTTTTTAAGAAAGATAGTAACACTATCCGTTTTATTTTTTTTATTTATTCTAGGCGCTTTTAAGACGCCTGTTAATTAGTTGAGTTGGTGGCTGAAAGATAAAACCAACGAACAAAAAGAATCATAATTTAAAAAATGGCGTCGCCCGGACTCGAACCGGAGACCTTCAGTGTGTTAGACTGACGTGATAACCAACTACACCACGACACCTTTTTGTTTCTGTTCACTACATAGAATTATGTAAGGTTATTTATCTCTCACTTGTGCTAACCATATCCTGGTTAGTACCATGTCCCTATTTTCTTTTTTATCTTCTTTTTCCGTTTTTGAGAGAGAAAGAATGATAACATGCTACCATTTTGTTCATATTTTTTTAAAAAAAAAAATTAACTCAAAATCTAGAACAACTGGACTTTGTAGTTAGAACCTAGAACCTCAAATATGTTATTTTCATTTCTGACCATCATAAAATGACGATTCCATAGGATTTTCTTTAAAAGGTGACAGAGAAGGCCTGAGAAAACATTGCACGATACAAGAAACTTGAGATCTTGAAGTGTCAGACTATATAAATATATTTTTTTTCCACAGTACAGAACCTAGCCTGTTTTCTAAAAAAAAATAATAAAGAAAAAGGTGCAGTGTTTCCTGGCGTTGTTATATAATTTTATATAAATAACAGTAAATTTTTTGTTAAAAAAATTAGGAGGAGGCAGTGATCTTTACAAAGCAATATTACTTATCATTATCCACAAAAGAAAAACAGCCAGCCAGGATGCTCGTCGTGAAGCATTACATAGTCACCAAGCATTAAATACAGACCAAATTCACCCTGATCGCGATCAAATTCCATGTATCCCATTTGTCAAATAATAAGTCATACTCAACTAATAATAAATCATATAATAATAATACTCTTGTGCAAACCAGATTTGCCTACATTACATTCTCAGTGCTGTTTTCAAAAAGAAAGGAAAACAACACAACATACCATACTTACTTTCCAGCAGGTAACTCGAGAGTTACAAACACAACCTGCTTAAATTAACTATCAAACGAGACATTGAAAATGACAAACACAATGCAAGGAAAAGCAACGAAATCTCCCTGAGCACATACGATCCAGTAAAACTATAATCGCGCAGGTTGAAGCAGCATCCGGCGAAATAAAAATAGTCAGAAAATAGCTAAATAGCTCGAATAAAAGAGTAAAAAAAAACACGCTCCATCTCTTCAATTTGACAACATACGCGAGAATCGGGAGATTAAACTGAAATTCTAAATCGGCCAGAGGGCAATTAAAACATGCCTACTCTCAAACAGTAACTCCGGATGCGAAACCACCAAAATGAACAACCTGGCAGCCTGCTGAAAACCTTAAATATCTGCAAAATACATTAGTGAACAAAGATATATCCCACATGCACCTAAAAGAGTTATAATTAATATGCCAATCAGTATCTGCGAAACCCACGATCAAAGATCCGTCCTGATGGGCACTCATACGCCATGTGGCCACGCCCACCACAGTTGTTGCAGATGATAACGGTAACGCAATCCCGACTTATGTGCCCTGTCTGCCCGCACATGCGGCACATGATGTCACGGAAGGGTCCTCCATGGATCTCAGATGCCAGCATCGTCGAAGACTTGGGGCAGTTGCGGGCCACGTGGCCAGATACGTTGCAGAGGTTGCAGACCGGGTCGTTGGGGCAGTCACGGGCCAGGTGGCCCGTCTTGCGGCAGTTGTTGCAGGCTTTCTCATTGGTGCACTCTATCGCGATGTGCCCAGGTTTAAAGCAGTTGTTGCATAACCTGTCATTGTTGTTTGGCCCACTGCAGTCACGTGCCAAATGGCCTGTTTTGTTGCATGTGTGGCACACCGGCTCATTCTTGCACTCACTGGCGACATGCCCATTCTCCTTGCAGTTCCAACATACGGTCTTGGAGGTGCACTCAGCCGCAATGTGCCTATTACCGAGAAGATGAATTAGTAACATAAAGGGGTTTTTGGAAAAGGAGAAAAGGATAGATTCAATAAACAAAAAAGCTAGGAAGAATTAAAGTTGTAGTATTAACTACTACAGTACTACTAGAATTGAATAGCATAGACAAGATGCTGAGTGAAACTTCTATGGACTAAATCGCACATGTATTTTTCTTTCCAGAAGGGCAAGGAAAAGAACAGCCTATCATATCTTGTATTAATACTTAATAGTCAGAGGAAACCCCAAAAAAAAAAAACAAAAAAACAAAAAAAAACAAATTGCATAGCATTATTTTACCCTGGAAAAGCGCAGTTGTTGCAGACAGCAACATTAGGACATTCTCTGGCATAGTGTCCAGGACGCTTGCAGTTCTTGCAAATGTAATCCCTGGGGATAATACATACAATTGCCAAAAAAACAATTAATAATATAAATATGAGAATACTAAGTAAGAGAGAGTGCATGCTTATAATGACGCCCATGTATAGTAAGATACTTCACAAACATGTACTATTTTACACAAGGAATGAAAAGATTGTCATCTAAGCATTCAATACTTCACAAAGATGTACTATTTTACACAAGGAATGAAAAGATTGTCATCTAGCTAGCCCCAATTAAGTGACACAAAGCCTTAAGATTTTGTAGATTTTCTCCACTACGATGCATCTGAGTGCACTAAGATAGTAAGATGTATTACATTTTTTGTTTTCCTTTTATTTTGAAAAAAGCTCATATTTGGAAGCGATAACAAAACACTGAAGATCTTCCACGCATCATCTTCAAAAGGATATTTGGAATGGGGATGAAATTGATATTTTAATAAAACAGTGTAAGAAGAACAGGACCTATAAACTTTGTAACAAGAGAAACACAGATGTTGTCATTATTCATGCCGATTGGATTCTAAAAATTCACTAGCCCTAGGAATGAGTTAGAGTTAACAGATATAGTAAATATAGTAAATTTGTGGCGTCAAATAAAGAGAAAGTTGTTCCTAATAAGTGAAGACATACCAAAGTTGGGGCCTACAGTTGAAGAATAGGAGATTGAAACGGTCAATGTACATGAAACTGGAATAGAAATATTAATGTTCCATTAACTTTGCATTTCTTCAATGAGAAAAATAAGCCTGATCCTTCCATCGAGTGACATGGTTCACCGAGTGACATGGGTTTTGAAAGAAAATTTTCTAAAAGCAAGAATGACTGATATTGCTTGAAAAGGTACACAAGAAATATCATAACGACAGTCAAACATGAGAAGATAGGGAGAAAAAAAAAAGATAGAAAAAAAAAGAAACAAGCATGCGGATATTAAAAGATTCATCTATTAACGACAGAATAAAGCTTCAAATGGCTTGGACATCCACAACACATATAACACCAACGAGAAAAATTGATCGCTCCAAACTGATGGCGTCATAAGACTACAAGAGAGAAAGTAAAAATACAATGTTATGGCAATAATTATTAGGTGGGACGTGGCGTGTCCCATAGATGCACGACGGCAAATGCTATGCCACAATAACAATAGAGAAGCCAATCACTTTGGAACTAAAAAAACACAAATTTACAGATCGACCATTCTATACAATATTACTTGATCCTACAAACCTATGGCGGGAAAAATATAAACGTGATGTATCAAGGCTTTAAGACAGACGTACATTACGCTGTAGTACAATTTCCATGAATACATTATCATGATTATGTTACCCAAAAATAACTCAATTAATCATTATCACTCTTTACACTTAAATTAAATGAAAAGAACATGCGTCTTTCAACACGAGGCAACAAACCAAAAGGCCTCAACAGTTCATAAGACCTAGACATCTATACCGTAAATTTACACCGAGCTCTAGTCGATCATCAGATTCACTCAAGACAGCAGAAACTCATAAAACCTAAAACAAACTCTAGAGGAATCAAAGAACAAACCATAAAATTTACCTACGAATTTAAACTCGTATGCAATTCAAAGATGAAATTAACACCAAATTCACTTCCATATTAGATTAATAATAATCCGTGCAAACAAAGCAACTAACAAATCAACTAAAAGATAAAAATCTCACCTGTAGCTGGGGCGATCTCTCCTATACGGGGAATAGCGGCTCGACGTGCGCTCGCTGCGGAATCGTCGAGTCCGCACAGGACTCCTGCTGCGATCGGGACTCATTTACCAACAACAGGTTACACGATCTCCCTCAACAAGCTACAAAATCTAAGAACATCAAACCCTAACTCCGATCCACTACTCCTCCTCCACCTCCCTGCTTCAGATGTTCAAATCAGCGATCAAAGTACGAACTTCGTAGAACCTAAAACCCTAGACACATTCAATTAGCGGAGATTGCATACATTAGCTTTAGATCTCAAAATTGCGCTCGAAGAACTAAACTGAAACCAAAAAAAAGAAAAATATGAGCTAATATTGAGATTAAATTAGTTTAAAAAGGGTTGGAGAAACGAGGGATCTTCGATGGAGGAGGAAACGGGTCGGAGAGAGACGAAGAAGAAGGGTTAGAGAGAGAGAGAGGAAAATTTTGGTTGAGGTAATACTTAGGATGTGCCACTCGTTTGAAATTGTCCCTAACTCCCTAATGGTAAAATGCATCGAGGCCCACCAACAATAGGACTTTTCAAAATGGACCCTCCTAACTTTAAAGTTTTTTTTATTAGGACATTTTAAAATTTAAATTTTTTGGAATTGAATTATGCTAAATACTTTAGTTGAAAATATTGTTAAATTTTTTATTTTATTAGCCATTGATCATTAGACTAAATTTTATTTGTTAAAAAAAAATTAAAATTATTAATTTGGATAAAATTATTAATGAATTTGATTATATTTTTATTTTTTGACTAAAATAATTTAATTTTGAATGATTAAAAGTTAAGAGAGTTTTAATCAAAAAGTTTTTGGAATTTAATTTTGAATGATCAAATAGTCATATATTTTGATATCACTTGAGAAATACCGATCGTCCCTAAAGCAAATGACAAAGGGTTTGGTGGTTGGTACCCAAGACTTAAGTTCGAATCCAAGTTGATTCACATTTCTAGCTAAGTTTATTTCTAAATAAAATAAACGAAGCGGATAGCGTGCTATCTATCTCTTAAAAAAAAAAAAAAAGAAAAAAAAGAAAAAAAAAAGATATCACTTGAGAAATAACCATAGGTATTATATGTTTCATGGCTTTTTTCTTTTTTTTTTATTTTTGAAGAAAGGTAGGCTTGTTGTTTGTTTTATCCATAACAAATATAAATTGAGCTACAGAAGTGAGGCAACTGGCGCTGAGAATCAAAACATCCCAACAAAAGCAACCCAAAAAAAAAAAAAAAAAAAAAAAAAAAAACTCCATATATACCCTCAACAGAACCATAAAGCTGTGAGAATATAACAAAACAAGCTAACATAAGTTACTAGTCTTTTTCATTTTATTTTAATTCGAAATGGAGAACAAACCTTCACATTTCTCATAAAATTATTATAAAAAAATCAAACTTTAAATATAAATATTGCAAAATATTAATATAAAATATATAAATAAAAAAAATAAGTGGCGTTTCAGGTTAAGAACGTTTAACTGTAACCGTCGCCGTTTTGGACGGTTAGGATCACTTGGACGGTTAGTTGCTCCTCCAAACAAAATTCGCTCTTCCTTTTTAAGTCTTATTTCCTCTTACTCCATCCAATTCTAATCTGAGAATTTGAGTACTCAAACCCTCACAAAGTAATTGAAAAGCCGCAGCTAATCAAAGGTCTCATCGATTCTCCTCAAGAAGCTCTTTATAAGTATGTAACCTTTCCTTGTTTCTTTAGATGGTGCAACAAATGTACGTATCATGCATGTATTTGTTACGTCGATCGATCGAATCATCTATAGCTAATAAAGCTCTCTTTGTAATGGATGTGGTTAAAGAATGAAGAACGCGCGGTGGCCGTGCATCTCCGATGATCTCATCGCTTACCGTATCCTCCCTTGCCTCCCCACCAAAGATCTCGTGCGGCTGCAATGCGTGTCGAAGAGCTGGCGATCCTTGATCTTGAACGATCCCTATTTCGCCCGCCTCCAGGTCGCCCACGCACGTTCTCGTCCCGCTCTTCTTGTGATCACCGATAAGCCCGAGCCGAGCTTGTACACCGCAGACCCCAACTCGGTCGGCTTCCCGAAACTTTGCAAGCAGTTCGATGATCAACGGTATTGGCACCCTCCGAAGATCATGGCCTCGTGCAAGGGTATAATCTGCGTTAGCCTGGTCTCACTTAGCTGGGACAGGATGCTGCTCTATGTGGGGAATCCGGTGCTAAACAATTGGATACTTCTTCCTCCGCCTTTTGATGACGATCCGATCGTGAGCATCGGATTGGCCGTTAATGAGATGGAATCTGGTGTCGGCTACAAGCTCGCCGTGCCCTTTCGCCGTTACGATAGTGACGAATTAGTCATGGAAGTAAGTTTCAAGGTTTTAGCTTCAGCGAAGGGCTCATGGGAGATTTCTAAGGAGAAAGTTCTGACGTACAGCTCGCCGTTTTGGTCGTTTAGGTACGTTACCAATGTGGAAGGGACTCTTTTTTGGGAGCATCACGAAAAAGCGATATGGTTTGATGCGAAAGAAGAGCGTTGTGGCACATTATCATTGCCATCGCAATTCAAATACTGTAAGCATAGACTGGGAGAATGGAATGGGCACCTCAGCTTCATGACTACTGAAAATGGGGAGATTTCTATATGGTCTTGGAACAAATCCTGTTGGTCCAAGAAGCTGTTGCTGACGATCGAAGCCGTTGCTAGAGAAAATTTTCACTTCTTCGCATCATTGGGCCTCAGAATGAATCTTAGAAATCGAAAGTCTGAATCATTGGAGGCAATTCTTCGAAGAAGCACGGTAGACATTCTCACTTTTGCAGCTAATTTCATTATATTCGAAGTTAATGAGAAGCGTATCTGCTATGACGCAATAACTGGAAAAGCATGGAGAATTAGTAAAAATTCTATAAACAGAAAATCCGGACTTTCTTATGTAAACAGCCTCCTAAAATTGACAAATACGCGAGTTGCAGAGTAATTGGCTGCTTCTATTAGGTGCATATCGTAGGAGCTGAACATAATTTGGTATGCGAGCTATCACTTTGGTAAACAGTTCGTCAGATGGTTTTCTCGCTATTGTGCAGCTCTTTGTACGGTTCTTTTGTTAGTTTGTTTCACTTTCCAAACATTGCAAAACAACTCACTCATATAAGTTTCCTTTTCTACGTATAGCAGCTAATATAGAAATCGAATGAATCTGATGCATTTTTGACATGCGTAAATTTTTTGGATTCATTATCTGCAGAGTTTGAGTAAGATGCATTATCTGTTAGGTTCTTGAATTTTGTTGCTGCATGTTTCTATTGGTCGCCGTAAAGCAATACAGCTATATGCAAACTCTTTTCCTTTAATCAGGTGGCAGTTGTAAAGATCTATAGAGCAGGTTGTCTTTCGCAGACATCGCAATTTCCTTCTCCTTACATAAGAAAAGCAATATGTTAGCCTTTCCTGTTTAGTATATGTGCTTTTAGCCCATATGGCGGTGCACCTGTAATAAGCTGCAGTTGGTTACATCAAAATGTGTCAGAATAATCTTACAATATATTTTATTAGATTGCCAACTGGGAGCAATTATATGGTGGTTTGTATACTCGTTTTCGCTTCTGAGATGTTTGTCTTTGCATGGCGTAGATTTGTTGAGTGAAGCACTTCTAAATTTTGTTGTCCATTGAGATGATATACTGCAACATTTGTTAACAGTTACTTCGCTAAATTCGTTTAAGATCTGAACATAGTGTAGTTGCATACTCTTAATCATTTTTCTGATGATAGTGAATGATTAGTGGAATACTAAATTAAAACAAGCTACTGCACTGCGTGCATGGAGATTGTCGCTAATTAAAATGGCTCATCAAGTTATGGCACTAGATTTTTGTTTTTTTCCTATGCTATCTCATTTGTGCAGTTGATTCTTTGAGGAAGAGGAGTTTGCTTATTATGCTTGCTTGTGACAGTGACGCCAACTGAAGAACTTTCTAGCTAATTACATTGAATGATGCAATAATATGCCTATGAACCAATTGAAATATAATGGTAACTATGTTTTCATGCAAATAAAAAGTAAATTTTCTGTCCCCTCAAAATAGAGAATTTGATTTCTTCAGCATTGTCTAGATAGTTAAATTATGAAACTTACCCTTATTACTGAATGTGATCCTATTCAGTTATTCCTACATTCATATTCTGTAATTTAGTTTCACAAATTAAACAGCAAAGTATTACATCACTTGTACTCTGAAGATCATTTTTTCTAATTTACTGAAGAACTTCTTAATCTCCAATCTTCAGTTCCAAACACAAATCATGCTCTGGAATTTTTATTTTTATTTTTATTTTTTTTACATTTTAGCATTGTTTATCGTACAAATTCAACATTTTCTCTTTGTTCCCTTATATTATCACCAAATAGGTGGTTTCAATCTCTTCTGAACCAAATCAAACACCTTTGGCCATACTCTGTAAGTTTTAGCATAAACCTGTGCAGCCAATGTTCTTTGAATTTTTAGAAAAAGTAGACATTTCATTTGTTTTCGTCTGTAAGTCGAGAGAAAATTCCAAAGCACTAAGATTAGGAGGAGCTAAGATTTTCCAAATACTCCTGTCTTTTTCCTTATTTTTTTCTGAATAAAAACTTCATGTTAATCTTCCTCACTGATATATTATTGAGTTCATGGTCCCAAATAATTAGGGTAAATATATTCACGCATTGAACATTATCGACCATAATTCTATAAATAATTTAAAACATGATGATATGAATAGAAGATCACAAGATGATTTTAGTGCAGGAAAAATATTGATTCAGATGTAAACAATGATTTATTTTTTTTTTAAAAAAAATAAGGCTTCACTAAATTTTTCACAACTTTGAAATAGTGACTAAATTTCATACATAAATTTGGAAAGTGAAACGTGACCAAAAATTGAAGAAACTAAGTCATCTACGCATTTGACCTATAAATAAGTGCTGCAGTATATTTCTGCCGCCAAAATTTTTTCTAACACTTTATTTGGACAAAGAGAAAACGAGAAAAGAAAGAAAAGCTAGGGAAGAAAATATTTTTTACCAGTCCACATGAAATTACGAGGAGTTTTTTTTTTAAAAAAAAAAACAGAGAAAAAAAAATCTATCATAACAGTCAATTTTTTTTAAAAAAAAAATTTACTTTAAAAAACTACAATGTCCATTGTGGGCTGGCCCACCTCACAGCGGGCCCAAGGGGGCTAACCGGTCATTCGTCGCCATTTCCGCCGCTGTAGCGGAGAATAAGTTCGAAGCGCAGCGTAAAAAAGAAGAGAAGGGAAGAGACGAGAAGAGGCGAGAGAGAATGAGAAAGTTCGATCCATGGCCGGTGTTCTTCAAGCGGGAGTGGAGGCGAAACTGGCCCTTCCTCCTCCTCTTCGTCACTCTCCCCATCGATCTCCTCCCCCCCTCTACACTCCCCTCGATCCCCATCATCTTCGATTTGACCCTATTCTCTCTACTCCTATGCACGCAGAGGAGGACGCTAAGAACTCCCCCTACGCCCAGGAGATCAGGAGGTATGTGTGTGATCCTCCTCCTCCCCCCAAAACCCTAGCCCCACATCGATCGTTCTCCCTTCCTCTTTCTCTCTCTCTCTCTCTCGCGAGAAACGATTTGAATGCTTCATAGATGCAATTGATGCGTTCAGATCCCGTTTTATGTGTAGATCGCGTAATTGATATCACCATCTTTTTCCTCTTTTCTGAGGTATTGAGTAGATTCGATTCTCGAGTAGAGTCGTGCTTCGATTTGAGACGATCTTAACCTTGCTTTGAATGGGTGAGTAGTGTAGTTTCATAACTTCGACTTGAGGGTTTCCTTTTTCACTTGAATTATACACTATTATTTAGTAACTTCATCGTAATGATGAACTATTTGGGGTTAAGTCAGGTTTATTTTCTTTTCTAGCTGCATAAATTTCCTAAAATCTTCCTTTCGATTAACCTAATTCGTAGCTTGATAATATAGGCAAAAAAATTTGTAGTGACCATGCATGTGTAGCAGAAACTTTTTTATTTTTGTCCCTTTAATTGTCAAATGTTGCTTTCCAATAATATCAGGTAATGATTTCTAGGGAGTATATGGCAGTTTACAAGTTGTCAATCCTTTGAGAGGGAATTCTCAGGGCTAAGCTGTTGGTTAGATAAAACTTTAAGAATTTGGGGGGGGGAATAAGAAGCTACGTGACGTAGAAATAGCGATGCTGATGTTTTGTGATGCTTCCTCTTCTACACATTTCCTAGAGACTCTGCTTCCTTTAATTTTCCTAAGTGGGTGAGCTAACAGCAGTGGGTTTATATAGGCGAACTTCTGGGAAGTGATTCCATGGCTGCGTCTCATCTTACCTCTTGACAGGCTATATTCATGTTACTGTATTCCTGTTATATATGACCTATGCAATGTTTGAGACTTATAAGGAACTTCTATATGTCGTATGGATATTTCATAGTTATTTAAAGGTGTATTAATGTTAAATCCTGGTTTCAAAATGCCATTGTGCGTCGCATGTGATGTTTTGACAGCTTTGTAAACCCCAAAATGAGGTTTTAAAGATTGATTAGTCGCATTAATTGGCAGACGAACACTATAGAATATGTTGATTGTTGGTTGCTTTGTGCATCAACTAGGTTTAGCTGGCGCACAATTGCATGTTTCATGTGTCCATAAATGCATCTTTGGCATCATATATTTTCGTAATATTCCTCTAGCCACTCATTTAACAAGTTATTGTAGCCAGGTAAAATGCTAGGGGCTTTTTTTTTTTTTTTTTGCAATTCGACCGTTTGGAGATTTTACTTGCAGCTGTCATAAGTATCAGCGGAGTTTTTGTTTTCTGAAAGTTGTCTCAGTAGTAGCAGTTTATCTCCACAGATTTCAGAAAATAGCTGCAAAGCCCCTTAAATGCTGATAGATGATGTTAAAGCTCTTTTTTTTTTTTTTTTTTACTGTTATGTTAAAGCAATTATTTTGTTCATTTGCATTTTTTTTTATTTGGGTTCTCTCTTTACCCTAAATGGCAAAGCAATATGTTAGAAGAAAAAAGTTTTCATGATATGATAAAAAAGATCGCATAGCGGAGTGGATATCGCGTTAGACTCCGGATCTAAAGGTCGTGGGTTCGAATCCCACTGCGATCGATTGAAACACCTCACGAGTCTTTTTCCTCTTATATTTTTCTTAGTTTTGTCTTTCAGACACTGGAATTTACATTTCAAGTTGCAGGATAATGTTGCGAGTCTCATATTATTTTCCACTTGTGGACAATGTTGGTCCCCTGCATCTCTATCAGTAGCCTCAGTCACAAGCCTGTGCCCCTGTGCTTGTGCTCTATTTTCTCTCTCCTTTTATTTGCTTTTGGCTGTGATTAAGAGAGAAGTTGGCATTACATTGAAGTCACCAGGGAAACGGTCAATGCATTGTTGATACTTGATTGTAACTTGTTTTTAAATTTTATTAACATCTCTTTGGTCTTAGAAGGTCACATACTCTTCAGTGTGTAATAAACTCAGAGCACCCCGCAATCATTTGCAGCAATTTTATGAAGTATATATTAATATATGTCAGTGAGTATCAAATTAATGCCTTTTAACTGGTTGTTTTGTAAGATCAAAGTAATAAAAAGTTACTGGTTGATACTCTGATTGAACTTTTTGCAATGCTGAATTTAATGAACCCTCCCGAGTCCTCTGGGGGTTGCGTAGTTCAATGTTCTCCAGAAGATTAAGCCCAGGCTCGTCAAGCAAAGGTGATGGTGGTGGACTAGCTTCGTGCGGGCTGTTCTGCGACCGGCCTGCAGCAAGCCACATCCCACTACTGACTGAAACGCGCTGCAGATCCGTGGAAAGCACAACTTCTGAATGTGGTAGCAACTTAAAGAAGCAGAGCTCAGCAATCAGCATGAACTTCACCCGATCCCAGAGATCTGGCTCTGGACAATTTTTCCGTTCACGTGTTCCAGTTTCGGACAAAACAAACAAAGACTCCCTATTTCCACTTTTGTTTCCAAATGTAAATTTTCCTATCCGAAAATAGTAGTTTTTTTCTCTTTGTTTCCAAACGTAAAATTTTGTATTTGAGAACAGTAATTTTTAGATTCTTGAAAGGTATGATTCGAAGTCTGAAATTGTTGTTTCATCTTTTTTTTATTTTTATTTTTACAAATTTATTTTCAAGTGGGACTAATTAAAATTAAAATTTAATTTTCATTATGATATTAAATTATTATTTTTATTAATCTAATTAATTTTTTTATTAGCTANTATTAGTTAATTTAATTAATATATTTAAATTATTATCTATTGCTTAAATAATGAAGTAATTAATTAATTTATTACTTATAATTAATTATTAATAATTTAATGTGTTTACCTATAAACTAATATTTATATTGATCAATTATTAATATTTTTATTAATCTAATTAATT
Organism: Ananas comosus; assembly: GCF_001540865.1. NCBI lineage: Eukaryota > Viridiplantae > Streptophyta > Magnoliopsida > Poales > Bromeliaceae > Ananas > Ananas comosus. Next base: position 768,593 of record NC_033643.1, on the reverse strand, counting down.
TTTTTATTAGCTATCTAACTAAAATAATCTACCAGCTAATTAAAATTTTAAATTATTATTTTTATAATTAATTAATTGACATATTTTATTATTTTATATAACATTCAGAGTTAATAAATTTATTAATTTATTAAGTTATTTTTAATTAACATTTTGATTTTAATTAATTGGATAAAATATTTTAATTTAAAATTATATCAGGAACAATCTATTTTTTTTATTAATACAAAATTGATTTAATATTTGTTTATATCTGGACCAGTATTTATTTATACCTGAAATAACCCTGAAATAAGCAATCGCAGGGCTAAAAAGAAAGATAAATTATCAGTTCGCCAGCACCTTCCATCAGCAGCAGGCAATTCGACCATCCGTCCGTCCGTCCGTCCGTCCATCACCCTCCATGTTCGCGGCCTCCTTATCCCCACCGTCCATTCCTCCTCACCCATCCACCACCGCCACCACCGCACCAGCCCTCTCGGAGACGAAGCAACTCCAAGCCCTCCTACTCAAAACCGGCGCGGCCCAGAACCGTCTCCTCTCCCTCGGCGCGAACCGGACCGGCCCTGCAGACCCTTCCCTCATCGCCCGCGCACTCGTCCTCCTCTCCCACTCCCCCAATCCCACTCCCACTCCCTCCTTCCTACGCAACACCATCCTCCAATCCCTCTCCCAATCCCCTCATCCCCAGCGCGCTATTCTCCTCTACTCCGCCTCCCTCGAATACGCCATCCCCCCCACCCCCCACACATTCCCCTCCCTCCTCAAATCCCTCTCCCTCCTCCTCGCTCTCCGCGAAGGGTCCCAGATCCACGCCCACATCGTCAAGCTCGGGTTCAAATCCGATCTCCACTCGCGCAATGCCCTGATCCATCTCTACGCCTCCTGCGGCTGCGTCGACCGCGCGCGCAAGGCGTTCGATGGAATGCCCCAGAGGGATGTCGTATCCTGGAACGCCATGATCGCGGGCTATGCGCGGAATAAGCTATCCGGGGCCGCGCTGGAGCTGTTCCGCGAGCTCCAGCTCGCGGGCGGGGTCGCCCCCGACGAGGTCACTCTCGTGGCCGCGCTCACTGCGTGCGCCGACGCAGGCGCGCTCCGGCTCGGCGAGTGGGCGCACCGTTATATCCGAAGGCATCGAATGGACGGCCGGATCGGCGTTAACACCGCACTGATAGACATGTACTCCAAGTGTGGGTGCATCGATCGGGCCGTTGAAATATTTGAGAATATAGCCGTTAGGAATCTCGTTGCTTGGACGGCTGTGATCAATGGCTTGGCCATCAACGGTTGTGGACGGACGGCGATCGAGTACTTTGATCGAATGGTGATGGAGGATGGGATAGAACCGGACGAAGTAATATTCATCAGTGTACTCTCGGCATGCAGCCATTCTGGGTTGCTTGATGAAGGGCGGAGATTGTTCGACGAAATGAAGGGGCAGTACAGATTGGTTCCGCAGGCAGAGCATTATGGTTGTATGGTCGACTTACTGGGCCGTGCCGGACGGCTGGATGAGGCTTTGGAATTGATCCGGACAGCTCCCTTTAAGCCGACGGCGGTACTATGGCGAACACTGTTAGGTGCATGTAAAGTGCACAAGAATGTTGGAATCGGTGAGGCGGCAATGCAGGAGATCCAACGGCTGGACCCACATCACCACGGTGACCACGTGCTGATGTCCAACATCTACGCCACCGCAGGGCAGCAGGACGATGCTGTGCACATGCGGAGGAGGATGAAGAAGCAAGGGATCGGTAAGGAGCCCGGATGCAGTGTGATTGAATTGGACGGTCGGGTTTACTCATTTGTGGTGGAGGATAAGTTGCACCGCCACTCACGTGAGGTGCATGTGATGCTGGATCGGATTGAGCGTGAGCTGAGGAAGGCCGGGAACGTGCCGGAGACTGCAGTGGCCCCAGCGGCACACCATAGTGAGAGGGCGGCGGTAGCATTTGGGCTGATGAGGACCGCGCCAGGGACGACGCTGAGGGTGGTGAAGAACTTGAGAGTCTGCGAGGATTGCCATGTCGCGATGAAGCTGATATCGAAGATATATGGAAGGGAGATTGTGTTGAGGGATCGGAGCCGGTTCCACCACTTCAAAGATGGGTCATGCTCTTGTGGTGATTACTGGTAGTAGAGTCGCGGCGCCGGCATAGGCTTCATTTTTTTGGGTTTGCTAGTGAAGCAGTTGCTCACACTTTGTAGATCGTTTGCTTCTTCAATGTCTGAGTTTTGAACAATGAGAAGTAGCATTAGTTCGATCTTCGAACATAATGAATTGCCTATTTCAATTTATCGAATTATAGAAGTACGACAATTTATACTTTGAATAGATTGATTCAGAAAGAATACCACAACTGAATAATGAAAACATAGTCAACAACAGCAAGCAAAACTGAGATCAACTGAAGTTGAAGTACATTAATAATTAATGAAAGAATTACTGACCCGGATAATGCTGTACCAACAGAGTTCTTGGACAATCAGTGACAAAAAAGATATAGTCTCAGTATTCAATTTACCAAAAATCTGAACAAGAACACTCTCCACCTTTAAAATGGTGGAACCTATAAGGATCCCTAAGAACTATTTCCCGATCGACCACACTACTAACCAACTTAAATACCAAATGGCAATCCCCACAAACCCTAAGGTTCTTAAATATCCTTATCGAAGACCCTTTGGGCATTCTCGTTAAACCATAAGCCAAAGCAAGCTTCTCGCTATGGTTCCAAAGGTTTTGTTCTTTTTGCTCTTCGTCCATGTCATGCAACGCATAGGAAGTGTCCGCAACATAACCCACGTCTTTAACCATTAGCAATATTTCTCCTAATTTTGCATAGATCTCCTTTTTATCCTTATGTGTCTTATCCCCTATGCCGAATGTTCTAATCTCATTCTTTATCTTAATCCAACTGCAAGCTGGCCTCTTTTTCAAATTAATTGCCTTCATATGTTCTCTCAAGTTGTCGACTTCATCCCATTTTCTACTTGTAGCATATAAGTTGGATAGAAGAACATAAGCAGAATCATCTAGTGGATCTAACTCCAGAAGATGTTTTGCAGCTCTCTCACCGATATCAAGGTTTTTGTGGGTTCTACTTGAAGAAAGCAAACTTCGCCAGATGCGATCATTTGGTGGGACAGGCATTTCTGTTACAAACCTCTCTGCTTCACTAAGCCTCCCTAGCCGTCCGAGTAGGTCGACTATACAAACGCAGTGCTCTATTCCAGGTGTTATATGAAATTCAGAATTCATCAAGTTGTAGTACTCAAGCCCTTTGTCTACTAAACCAGCATGGTTGCATGCAGAGAGGAGAGCAACAAAAGTAACATAATCAGGCTTTAGCCCCACGAAGACCATCTCTTTAAAAGTCTCCTCAGCCTTTTCAAAACAACCATGCCTTGCGTATCCTGATATCAAAATATTCCACGACTGTTGAGGCCGAGCAGCTGGTCGGGGAAGCAGTTTTAGCAATTCTTCCATCTTTCCACACTTTCCGTACATATCCATAGTAGTATTGATTACGTGAATGTCCGATTCAAGCCCTAGCTTAACACTTAGACTCTGAAGCTGCTGGCCTTCTTCGACTGATGCTAAGCTTGAACAAGCTGCTAAGCCTCCAGATAGGCTAAACTGGTCTAGATCATTCCCTGAATATCTCATCTCTGTTAAGAGCTTTAAAGCATCCTCTCCAAGTCCTTGTTGGGCTTTTGCAGCAATCATGGAATTCCACGAAATTGCGGTCTTGACTACCATTCTGTGAAATATTGCCCCACTAGATTTAAAATCACCACATTTTGCATACATTGTGATTATGGAGTTGATAACATACTCATCTGAATCGAATCCAGTCAATACTATATGTGCATGGAGGGGCATTCCATTGTCTCTTAGATCATTTGGAGATGAGAAAGCACCGAGTATATTCACCATCGTAATATAATTTGCCATTATGAATGCTCTTTTCATCCATTTGAATACTTGCATTGCCTTCATCCGCTCCTTATTCTCTCCATATCCCCCTATAAGTGCATTGCAAGTAATTACATCACGAGTGGGCATAATCTTGAACACCTGCTCAGCTTCTTCAATAGAATTGCATTTAGTGTACATGGTGATTAGAGCATTACACACCAACAAGTTACAATGCAGATCCAGATGAGTTACAAAGGCATGAACCATTCTTCCAACCATTAGGGTTTCTGGGCTTGAACACACAGCCAATGCGCTAGCAAATGTCATATGATTCATTCCTTCATTCGTTCGAATCATTTGGCTCAATATCCTCAGTGCATCAATGCAATTCCCGCTCTGTGCATAAGAAGCGATCATAGTATTCCATGAAACTATATCCCTTTTAGGCATACTGACGAATAGAAACTCCGCATCATCATATTCTCCGCATGTTGAATACATATTAACCAGCGTGTTGGCAACCGAAACAAACGAATTGTGACCATCCTTGAAACAAAGGGCATGAAGTCCTCTCCCCCACCTCAAGTGATCCAAGGAAGCACAGACAGATATTAAACTAGATAGAGTAGTTGAGTCAGGACACAAATTACTTCCTCGCATATTAGAAAAGAACTGAAAGGATTCGTCACACGTGCCCTCGTGCGAATACATTGATATGATTGAATTCCATGATATAGTGTCGCGTTCTGTCATCCGATTAAAGAGTTGCTCAGCTAGTTGAATTCTTCCCAGACTACCAAATAGAGTAATCAAAGAATTGGTAACAGACAAATCGGTCTCGAACCCCGACACCACGATATGGGCCACAACTTGAAGACTCAGCTTCTCATTCTGGAGCACACAGCACGAACTAACGGCCGCAGAGAATGAGTTCTCGTTGCAAGCAATCCCTTCTCTTCTCATCTGCTGATAAGCCTGCAATGCTTCTAAAGGGTGTCCATTTGAAGATAAAGAGACCATTAGAGCAGTCCAAGACACCACATTTCTCTCAGGCATTTCCTCAAACAGTTTTAGAGCATCGTAGACCAACCCGCGACTACCATAAAAATGCAACAATGCGGTGCCTACATAAACATTAGACATCAACCCAAGCTTCAGCACAAGCCCATGGATCTGTACACCTTGCGCGACTACGTCCGCCCAACGGTCGCATGCCGTCACGAGGCTTGCGAGGGCAAACCCATTATGCTTCACGCCTCCTTCTCTCATCTCTCTAAACAATCCCAAGGCTTTACCAACCCGACCCACTCGGACGCACCCCGAGATCGCGGTGTTCCACGACGCGGCGTTTCTCTGGGGCATATGGTCGAACACGTAGAGCGCGGAGTCGGTTTTGCCGAATCTAAAGTACATGTTGACAAGGGTGTTGAGGTGGAAGGCGCTGAGGTAGAGGGCGCGGCGGAGGGAGAGGCCATGGACGGCTCCTCCGAGGAGCGGGTCGGAGATGTGGGAGAAGCCCTTGTCGGGGACGAGGGAGAGGTCGGCGTTGGGGTGGTGGGCGAGGAGGAGGTGGAGGCCATTGGAGGCGGAGGTACATGGCGCGGTGGTGGTGGAGAGGAAGAGGGAGTGAAGAGAGATAGGAGGAGGAGGAGGAGAGAGTTGGGAGGAGACGAAGAGTGAGGTGATGGTGTTGCTGCTCCGCTTATAATAAGCCAGTTCGCGATAGGCTCGGAGTGACCAGGGGAGTGGAAATAATACGCGTCGTGTAATTGTAGTCGTTAGTTTTGGAGTAGACCCTATAACAAAATATCGGGTCGGGCCTTATTTTGGGCTCTTAGTGGGCCTAATATTGGGCTAAATATATATATTTTGAGGGTTAATTGCATTATTAGTTCTTACCTAACCTTTATCCTTTTTTTTGGTTCACCCATTTTTCGCCGGATATCGTATTTGTAATGAGATTCACATATCCTAAATACCCACAAAAGGACCACGTGATTTACTGTTTAAGGGCCAAAAGTGTAATTTAGCCTTTCCTTAAAATATCTCCGGTTCGGTCCGACCCGCTTCACACGAATCCAACATTCGTAGCAACCGAGTCACTTTCGCACCCAAACTCCACCAATCAGACGCCTTCTTCACCACTATTACTCTGACACTTGGGGCCCACTCATTCATTGGGCCGACGTGTCATCCTCCCCTCACCGTGACACAAAAAGCGTGGCACTGCAGTTCAAATTATGGCGTGGAGGGTTCTAGAATTCACTAGATTCACGGAGAACCATCCCTCACCGTCCAATTTGTATACGTATGCTCTTTTCGCACCGTCTCACCGCAACGATCCAACGGTTCAGATTCGCCGATTCGAACCTTCCGGAATTCCCACCTCCTCCATAAAAAGGACCCTCCCCATCCTCCTCTCACAGAGAGATTGATTTGCTACTGCTCTTACGAAAACCCTAGTTTTCTTCTTCGATTTCGCTCGATTTAGATCGACTTTTTTGTTTTTTGCTTGATCCATCATCCATGGCGGGTAAGGGCGAGGGACCTGCGATCGGGATCGACCTCGGGACGACGTACTCGTGCGTCGGGGTGTGGCAACACGATCGCGTGGAGATCATCGCCAACGATCAGGGGAACCGCACCACCCCCTCCTATGTCGCCTTCACCGACACCGAGAGGCTCATCGGCGACGCCGCGAAGAACCAGGTCGCCATGAACCCAACCAACACCGTCTTCGGTGAGTTTCTCCTCCCCTTCCTCTTTGAAATTATGGTGGATTGCTGTTTTTAAGTAGATCTGGTTATAAAGATCGTGGCATAGTGGCATAGTCTTCTCTTCCTCTTTGAAATTGTGGTGGATTATTGTTTTTATGTAGATCTGGTTATACAGATCGTGGTATAGTGTTTCTAGAGAAATTTTTCACCGTAATTAGTGTAATTCGTTGCGAAATCTTAGAATTATTTACCTTATTTTCGTTTTGCTATTCAGCTTTTGGCCACGTTTTTTAAGTAGTATCTCCTTTCGAGATGATAATCAATTACCACTTTCTACTAGATCCGCCGATATGCGTATCTTTCTTGAAAGATGTAGCATTAGTATTACTTTTCAATCAATTACTACTGTAGATTAGATCTGTCGATGTAGGTCTGTTCTTCGCTTCGTTTTTAGGGTATTCTTTTTTAGAAAACTTAATAATTCTTGTAGGATAGGTACTAGGAACTACTTTCTTGTAGATAATTTCGTAGCGTAATGCTCGCAGTTCTTATTTGCTTTGAGCTTAATGATACGCAAGCCCGAATAATAATCATATGATATATATCCGCGTAACTATTATTATAATTATTATTATTATTAAGTTATTTGTGGGGACTATTTTTTGCTGACAATTTTCCTGCTGTTTTGACAGATGCGAAGCGGTTGATCGGGCGGCGATTCTCGGACCCGTCGGTGCAGAGCGACATGAAGCTGTGGCCGTTCAAGGTGATTGCAGGCCCCGGCGACAAGCCGATGATCGTGGTGCAGTACAAGGGCGAGGAGAAGCAGTTCGCGGCGGAGGAGATCTCGTCCATGGTGCTGACGAAGATGAAGGAGATCGCCGAGGCCTACCTCGGCTCCACCATCAAGAACGCCGTGGTCACCGTCCCCGCCTACTTCAACGACTCGCAGCGCCAGGCCACCAAGGACGCCGGCGTCATCTCCGGCCTCAACGTCATGCGCATCATCAACGAGCCCACCGCCGCCGCCATCGCCTACGGCCTCGACAAGAAGGCCGGCAGCACCGGCGAGAAGAACGTCCTCATCTTCGACCTCGGCGGCGGCACCTTCGACGTCTCCCTCCTCACCATCGAGGAGGGCATCTTCGAGGTCAAGGCCACCGCCGGCGACACCCACCTCGGCGGCGAGGACTTCGACAACCGCATGGTCAACCACTTCGTCCAGGAGTTCAAGCGCAAGCACAAGAAGGACATCAGCGGCAATCCGAGGGCGCTCCGCCGGCTGCGCACCGCCTGCGAGAGGGCGAAGCGGACCCTCTCCTCCACCGCGCAGACCACCATCGAGATCGACTCCCTCTACGAGGGCATCGACTTCTACGCCCCGATCACCCGCGCCAGGTTCGAGGAGCTGAACATGGACCTCTTCCGCAAGTGCATGGAGCCGGTCGAGAAGTGCCTGCGCGACGCCAAGATGGACAAGAGCACCGTCCACGACGTCGTCCTCGTCGGCGGGTCCACGCGCATTCCCAAGGTGCAGCAGCTCCTCCAGGATTTCTTCAACGGCAAGGAGCTCTGCAAGAGCATCAACCCCGACGAGGCCGTGGCGTACGGTGCGGCGGTGCAAGCCGCGATTCTGAGCGGCGAGGGCAACGAGAAGGTGCAGGACCTCCTCCTGCTCGACGTCACTCCTCTCTCCCTTGGCCTCGAGACCGCCGGTGGCGTGATGACCGTTCTCATTCCGAGGAACACCACTATTCCCACCAAGAAGGAGCAGGTCTTCTCCACCTACTCCGACAACCAGCCCGGCGTCTTGATCCAAGTCTACGAAGGTGAGAGGGCGAGGACGAAGGACAACAACCTCCTCGGCAAATTCGAGCTGTCCGGCATCCCGCCCGCTCCCCGCGGCGTGCCCCAGATCAACGTCTGCTTCGATATCGACGCCAACGGCATCCTGAACGTCTCGGCCGAGGATAAGACCACCGGGCAGAAGAACAAGATCACCATCACCAACGACAAGGGCCGGCTGAGCAAGGACGAGATCGAAAAGATGGTTCAGGAGGCGGAGAAGTACAAGGCGGAGGACGAGGAGCACAAGAAGAAGGTCGAGGCGAAGAACGCGCTCGAGAACTACTCTTACAACATGAGGAACACGATCAAGGACGAGAAGATCGCGTCCAAGTTGCCGGCCGACGACAAGAAGAAGATCGAAGACGCGATCGAGGGGGCTATTAGCTGGCTGGATAGCAACCAGTTGGCCGAGGCCGACGAGTTCGAGGACAAGATGAAGGAACTGGAGAGTATTTGCAACCCGATCATTGCGAAGATGTACCAAGGCGCTGGCGCCGGCATGGCTGGAGGGATGGATGAGGATGGGCCGGCTGCGGGCGGCAGCAGCGGCGCGGGGCCGAAGATTGAGGAGGTCGATTAAAGCGTGTTCTGAGTTGGGTGCAGCTCTTCTTTCTGCATTATTATCATTGTGTGGGGTTCGTCCGCATTGCCTTTGTTGTCCCCCTTTCTGTTACGAGCGTCTGTTGCGTTTTTTTTTTTTTTTTTTTTTTTTTTTTTTTTTTTGACTAGTTGAAGATGATGGTCGGGTGGAAGTAGTATCTCGGTATATTCTTAGTTTTGGGTGCAACCGAATCTTCGGTTCAGTAAGAATTTGCTTTTTTCCTTACTTTTCTGTCTCTTTCTTTCAATTTTCACTCAACAGTAACCGAGTGAGGACTTGAGAAGTGCGTGGCGAGCACAGGTTATGGCTATGCCTACTGCTTGTTTTATGTGTTGTTTCTACTTCTTTTATGTGTGTGTCAAAGCCTCCATCAACCAACTATTTGGCACAAAAGTGCTTGCAATTTAATGCCGCTAAACAATGTTTTCTGATGTGACCATGTGCTTTGTTAGATGTGATTTTTGCAGGAGATGTATGTAAAATAACTGCTACTCTTGTTAGATCCCGAATGAATCACATTTCTCCCTCAATCCCAGTCACCTCTGAAGTGAAAACTCTGACGTAGCATTAATCTGCTCAGATGCATCGTCTACTGTCATCGTTAATTCTAACTTAAACATGACGACAAGGAAACACTCAAAACACAGGCTCTTGATCTGAAAGCCTACCGGAAAGGTTCGCTGGAAAATTCACCTCACAATGTGTAAAAGGTTGGGGGTGTAGTCTAATATATGATTTGATTATGTTGCATTATTGATAGTAACTTTTTTGTAATTATTGTCGAGGCAATACTATCATAAGAATAGTATGGAGGCCATACAAACAAGTTATATTTTGTCTTTTTTTTGTTTCTGATACCTATCTACTTGACTACTATTGAGTTATCAATCAAAAAAATTGTCAGAGAAACTTCATCACAAAAGTTACTGAAAGAGAAATATATGTAAGTCTAGCAAGGACCAAGGACCATAGATTTAGCATCATCAAAGTAGCTTTTAATATCTTGATGAGAAAGATTTTCTTCCCTCTATATTGCAAACAAAATGCATGACAAAAAAAACAAAATGGTTGAAGCTTTTCTTCATTCATGTCTCTTGAACGAAATGGTTGTATTTCTTTCTAGTAGTGGCCTCCTACCCTGAGTACATGTTTTATAATGGAAATTTCTCCTGATAACAAAATGAATATATGGGTTCCAAAGATAACAAAAGCCTTTCATCCATAAAACAGATTACATCTCCATAGACAGCAGTAAATCCATAAAAATAAGAGTAACACGCAAATAAAAACCAGTCAACAAGAACTTGCACCATTCATCACCATCCAAACAACCATTTTCTTTCTTTTTTTTTCTCTCAAATAATTCTACTAAGCAATACGATCATACATTAGACAACAACAAATCTTCAGCAACAAATTACCAACTGAAGACATTCCCCATTACGGTTGATAAACTTCAACTTTTACATGTTTCCTTCCACGATTCAGGTTAGTAAACATGGGAAACCATGACCCAACAATCAATCATACACACATTACATTATATCACTAGAATTATTCTAAGTCAACATAAGATCATTTACTCCAAGGTGAGGAGGTCGCATACAAACACGAACTTCATGTTCTTCCGATCCCGATCGCTGCTTTGGCACAATAATCTCGAGAACTGCACTACTCTCATCATAATAAGCTTCGAGCTTGGCATCTTCGGGGATTCGCGTGGCAAGCGGAATTTCCCTTATAAACTCCCCCGGAGGGCAGTGCTCGGGGTTGGAGTCGGTCAATTTGAAAGTCCGACTTCTCCTCTTTATAAATGGCATGCGAGCGGTACTCACACAAAGGATTTTCACTATCCCATGAGTTACATTATTCCTCCAAGAAACTTTTACCCTTCTTTGATCTGCGAAAGGCAAGCTAACCATGATAAGATATCCCTCTTCGTCCTCATATATGGTCTTCGCAGCAGTCACGGGCCCGCACGCTTGTTTCATCACACCGCTGAACTCATGTAACCACAATGGCTCACTCGAGTGCATTTCCACATCTAGGCTTTTTTCAGAGCAAGAATTTAATGGTAAGAAGCATTCTTCATCCATCCTACGTTTGCTGCAAACGGGAGAGAGATCCATTCCATCACCATTAGAATGGGTTGAAGGGGAGGATGATAAGTTAAGACCTGACCCATTAAGAAGCTTCCTTTGATGGGGATGCGAAGAATTGTTTTTTAGAGAAGGAAGAGGCCTTTCGAGCTCGAATTCTGTATTAGATAAGTTCCTCCATGATCCAAAATCGCTAGCTTCAGGTGGGATCGAAAAATTTATATCCCTTCCAGTAAGCTCCATCCATTTCTTACGGTCTAATTCTGTAACCAAATTTAAATTGGGGGATCTCACCACCTCAAGACCATGAACACATTGCGGGTTCGACAGTCCTCGATACTGCTTTCTTTGCATTTTGTGGGATCTGACGAAACCCTTATCAACGCTAAATGGGAACTGTGGTTCTCCGAGCCGAGAGTGCCCATTCATATAGCTTCTGAGCTGCATCTTGCCTAGGGCATTCTCCGGCCTCTCCTTAAAAGCCCACATGTACATATTCTCCATGTCGTGCTGGACAAGAAAAACGTCGAGCCGGAGGTCAGATTTGTCGAAGCCTGATACTCCATGCGCATCACGGGCCGCCTTGCTTTTAGATTTATCGGACAGAGCGGGCTTGAAGTAGAAGGTGAAGAAGAACCACGCGCCCCAAATGCTATCCCCTCTCTTTGCGCACTTGCGGTGGTGCTGATGGCCAGATTTCGGGAGGTGGGCGGCCGGCTCGGGGTCGTAGATCTGCGGAGCAAGGCAGGCGTCGAACATGTCGCAAGAATCAGAGCTCCACGACTGGTGGGGGGTGGCGTCCGCAGAGAAGGAGAGGAGGGTGGAGGGGTGGTGGTTCTCCATGGAGAGAGTGGTGAGGAGGTCTTCTCCCATAGCTGTTTTACTCACTTTGCTCCTTTCAACTGCCTCCAATTCCTCTTCCTCCTCCTCTTCTTCCTCCTCCTCCTCCTCCTCTTCCTCTAACGCTATCTAATCGGCGGATTCCGAATCCCACCGCATTCGATAAACGCGTCCCACAAGAAGCAATCACAGGTCCATTCCATAAATCCAACCATCAAATTTGGATAAACCAGAAGAAACTCAGGAAGCCGCTTCCCCAACCAAACCCAACCAAGCAAGACACCCCCAAAATTAGAACCAAAAATAGGATTTTTAAAAATAAAAAATGAAAAAAATTCCCCAATCACAAAGTAACTAGAAACAACAAATTGTTAGATAACTTAGACAAATAACCATCAATTTTTTCACAAACTAAGAGAAACCCAATTGCCAATTGCCCTCAAAACTCCCCCAAAAATAGCTCCAAACTAGAATCTTTTAGGGCGACAAAGCTTAGAAATTGTCCCTTCCCCAAAAATAGCACCAAAATAGAATCTTTTAGGGCAACAAAGCTTAGAAATTGTCCCTTCCAATGAACCCCTAAACAGCCCCTACAACCAGAAACGGATCAAACAGGCGAGATCTTCACAATTTAAATTGTTGAAAACCGTGCAATCCACCCACCATAAAACTCGGCAGAATAGGTTAATAAACAGATCCTAATCACCTCTCATGCTTATCGCATCAAAATATACGCAAAAAGAAGTGGAAAATTTTATTCTTTTTAACAAAAATTCTAGGAATAATCCTAAAAGTAGTGATGGGAAGAACTCTTCAAGATTACCTTTTGGAGATTGATTCGAATCCTGGAGACGACGAATCCTTCGTATGTTCCTTCGCTCCCCATTCCCCACTACACCCACAAACACAAATTAAGAGGGAGGGTGAGGGGAAGCGAGAGAGAGAGAGAGAGAGAGAGAGGGATTAGGGCGTAGCAGGGGAAGGGAAACGGGGTCGGTTTAAGGAGCACTCGAGCGGTAGCGTCCTCCACCAGATGAGACCGAGTTTGAGACGTTAATTCACGGTGACGACGCAAAGCGGCAAAGGGTTGGTTGTCCTCTTTAGCAAGTACTCTTATTACTTCTTTTAAGGAAAAACTTCGAAAAAATCCATGTGATTTCACACTTTTTTCATTTTAATGCCATGTGATTTAAAGTGTATCAAATTAGTACCATATGGTTTCGTACTTTTTTACTTTAGTACCATTTGGCTTGAAGTGTATCAATTTAGTATCCTGTAGTTTTATTTTTGTTTCAAGTTAGTACTCTGTGGTTTTATTTTTCTCTTAATGAAATATTAAACTACAGAGTACTAAAGTGAGAAAGTGCGAAATCACAGGGTACTAACTTGATACACTTTAAACCATATGATACTAAAGTGAGAAAGTACGAAACCACAGAGTACTAACTTAATACACTTTAAATCACAATGTACTAAAATGAGAAAGAGTGAAATCACAGTAAGGGTATTTGAAGTTATTCCCTTCTTTAATTAAGGCCTTCTCAATTCTCATATGCACCATAAAACATATCTAAGCTATGGACGAGTAGAGTTACTATACTATAAAAAGCATAGAGGGTCTGATATTTTTAATTTTTTAATTTTTAGATCAACTCTTTTGATAAATTCTAATATTTGAATTAATACTATTATCTTGTATTGACCACTCAATCCTAGAAGTATTATTCAACTCTAGGAGATATTACTATTATTCCAACCGTATAATTTTTTATCCAAGGATCAAAACGCCGGAAGCATCAAATTCTTTATATATCTGGTAGTATAGTAGCTTTACACGTCATTGACAGTTCACTATCTAAATTTTAAAATTTTAATTTTATTATTTAATTTTTTTAATTTATTTACTTTTTAGTTAGTCAATAATATTTTAATTTTAAAATTTGAATACGTCGTTTATCTTTACATATTTAATTAATATACTCAATTATTAAAGTAAGTAATTAGTTTAATTTTTGAAGTCAAAATATAGTTAGTTATTTGACTCAAATAAAACAAATCGGAAAGTTGAATAGTAAAATTAAAAATTTAAAATAGTGTATAATTCAGAAAAGTCTTATACTTTTTTATCTATATGTATTCTTGCACTAACAAAAATAGTTTTAACACTATCTTTAATTAAAGAACTTATTTTTATCTGAAAAAACTAGATTTGCAGAATCTAATCAAATTTTGTTGCTACATAATGATCAGATTCGATGAACCTACCTTTTAATAATAAAATAAGCTATATTAATAGTGCTTCTCTAATTTTTCAAAATTTCACTTTATTTTCTAATCTTTTAAATTTTAAAATTAAATTGTTTATGTCAAGATTCCAAGTTCATATTCGGCCATCCAGAATGTTGTAAAATTTTAAATAGTGAATTTATCGGAAAGTTGTTTGGTGAAACAACACCACAACTTTCTCCCCATTTTAGGGATTTCATTTCTTAAAAATGCATATCACCAATTCAAATGTTCTGATATTGATTCTAAAATAACCAAATAAATAAATAAATAAAAATGAATCCTTATCTATTCAACTCTTACTCATTTTATATTGCTTAAAAGGTGGATTTAATTACTTCATGGACCCTATAATACTACATAAGGGCCACAGGCTATCAATTTAGAATCCAAATATCAATCTATTATGTATATAAAAATAAAAAAATGATGACCCAATTTGTAGTCAAAAGTGATTGGTCAAAAGGGAAGGTTCCTCCTCTTATCCTCCTTGCTCTCTCTCTCTCTCTCTCTCTCTCTCTCTCTCTCTCTCTCTTTTGTTTTTTCTTTTATCAAATAAAGCACCCTATCAAATCTATCCTCATCTCTTATCATGGTGGTTGGTGGTGGTGGACCTTACCCAAAAACATATAATTTAATACTTTATAAACAAGTAAACAAATAATAAATCCCTTCTTTTTTCCAAATTTGAACTTCTTCCTCCATCCAATGAGAGGTAAATAGCATATGTGCTGGGTGTCATATGTACAGCTGGGTATTGGGGAAGATCACTGATTATCACATATCAAAGGGAAAAAAAAGAAAAAGAAAAAGAAGAATTGATCCTTCACTTGTGTACCTCTGCAAGATTAGTTATTAAACAAATCTTGTTAATTTCAAGAATAAATACATGGATGTTGCTACCTATGTGTCTTCAAAGATGGTTTGCAAGGCTGTTGATGTGCTAGCTAGCATGCATGCTAACGAATCATGTATGGAATTACTTGTGCTGATACTCTCTACTAAGTTTAGTTATTTAACGTATTATAAATTTGGAGAATAAACATATATATATATATATATATAAAGAGTATTGTAGTTGTTTTCAAATATTTTTTTTTTGAAAAAGTGTTAATGTACGCATCACATCTGGATTGGCTTGTCTAAAATATAGACCATTGTATCAACAAATGTAGAAATATCTAAATTAGTAGAGTCCGGCTACTATGCTATTAATAGCACGAAGCACTTGGTGCTACCAAGTTTTCCGCCGTTAGATATATCCTTTTGATCATTTTCACTCGTTAGATCATACTATTCAACCAACCACTCACTCAACCCTAGGGGGCCCACATCATCCTAACCACACATCTCTTAATTCAATGGCCAAAAACTTGGTAGCACCAATGACTTTGTGCTATTAATAGCATAGTAGCCTAATTCAAATTAGTATCCGTTAAATATATACTTTGAAATCTCAAAAGTACCTTTATCAATATAAAGCAACCATTTTGTTAGTAGTAGTTGGATTTGAATTAAATAGAGACAATATCTAAATACTGAGTCTTTTTCCCCTAAATAAGTGAGCTTTATAGGACACATGAATGTTTGGGTTTAAAAAGGTGCATATCTAAGTTGAAAATTTCATAGGAATATGTGTAATTATTTTGCAAAAGATTAACAGATAAACAGGATTATTATCAGCAATATTCCTTTGTTTATGTTGATAATTCTTCTTCCAATTAATTGATAATAGTTTGTTGTTGTGGACCATGTATACATGACAAGGGAAAGAGATGAATTAAAAAGTAAACAGATCTAATTCTCATATGTAAGTGCATGGTTTCCTGCAGGTTTTATCTTGGGTTGGTTGTTAGTGCCCCTAACAATTTATTAATATAAATAATTAGCAATAATTTATGCCTAATTATTGAGGAGGGAGAGGACTTTGGCGCAGAAGAAGAGATTCAATGTTTCTGCTATAAAATACTCCTTATCATTGTCATGACAAATTCTTAGATTATAGTAGAGTAATTATCAGTTAAACAAGTTATTTAAGTATAAACATCTATAGTGCCTAATGCTAACACTGTCTAATCAGGGCTAGTTTCGGTCATCTTAGTTACTAGAAACTTCAAGTTGAGGTGTGAAGAAAGCTTTTGAATATACACAGCGTGTCGGCTCAATCTAACTTTTAGATCAACTTTTTTTTTTTTTGAATAAATAGAAGCTAGATGTTAGCTAAATAGAACAAAGTACTAAGTCCGAAAAGCATAAGCTTTGATTTAAAATTTCTATTTTTAACTAAAAATTAGGAGATGCTTAATAGAACCGTAACGACAGCTATTAATACTTCTGTGAACAACTCTATACAAGTCGTTTTCATTTAAGCAGCCCAAAAGACAGAAGAAAATCAATCATCTAAAATATGTAGTACATTTTTTTGTGTATTATGTTCAACAAATTAAAACATAGCAATAATGTAATTTGAAATGGAAAGCCTCTAATAATCCAAAAAAATTTCCTAATGCTTACCCCAACAAGGTGGTCGGCAAGGGACAATTCTTATTAATGGAAGGTACTCTCAGGAAAGTTGCCATTGTGTTCACCTTCCTTGAAAAGAGCCTCTACAGGTGCTAGGCTTAACTGGGATTTTAAAAAGCACTCTTATTGATTATTTATCCTTATCACTCTGTGAAATCTAAAAATAAGTGATTCATGCAGTGATGGTTGTTGCTAAATAAAAAAATATATTGTTTACAGCATACATTCAGATGGTTGACATTTGGCTTGTAGCCTATATTATCCACATTAAGATTAGATAATCACTTAATCCTGATTTGGGTTTCAATTTTGGATCTGCATCTGTTGAATAAATAAATAAGGCATTATTTGAAATTTTATACTCTTTTTTCTGTGGGTGAATTCTAATCATATTAAGGAGAATGAGCACTTCACCATTTCAAATTTGATGATAGTAAATATTGAAACATATTGATCACAATTAAATATTAAAAAAAAAACTTATAAACAGCAAAATATAGTTTAGCTTTTGAACAGGCATATTATTAAAACTGCAGAAACTCTGATGCCCCATAATTGTTGGAATTTCGACTTACGATTTGATATTTATACTTCTATTGCTCTTCTGGGTCATCTAGTTGTCTAAGTTAGGGTGCATTTTACAGTTGTGTACTAAAACTACGCAAGTTATACAATTACTTTATTTGAAAATACGCAAGTTATACAATTACTTTATTTGAAAACTAAGTTATACTCTTACTCAGCTGGCTTCTTTGGCCCATCATTCAGTAGCAGTGCTTGTAGAAGTTTTTTTTTTTTTTTTTGAGAGATAGATGGTACGTTATCCGCTTTGTTTATTTCATTTAAAAATAAACTTAGCTGAAAATATGAATCAACTAGGATTCGAACTTAGGACCTCAGATACCAACCACCAAACCCTTTGTCACTTGCTCTAAGAACGGCCGGTTGTTTATAAAAATATTGACTACTTGTTTTAATCAATCTTCACTCAATAGCTTTTCACTTTATTGAAGATAACAGATTCTGTATGAAACTTTTGCTTATGAAACTTTTGCTTTTGGTTTCCAAATTCCAACAAATAGCAAAAGTTTTAGAGTTATATTTATCAAATACTTACTGCTTCTTGAAGTAGAAAAATTATTATCAAATCTAGGCCAAATAGACAACTTGTTTTTGTCACTAACTTGTGAAGAAAAAACAAAAAACTTTTTTTTTTAGAGAGAGATAGGTCGCATATTACCCGCTTCGTTTTCGTTTAATTTTTTTAGAAATAAACTTAGCTGAAAATGTGAATCAACTAAGATTCGAACTTGAGATCTCGAGTACCAACCATTAAATGCTTTTCCACTTCTGCCGGAGATAGTCAGTAAAAAAAAACAAAAAAAAAACAAAAAACTATTGAAATGGTTGAATGAGGGTTCAAATTTTCAAAACCATCTTGTCACATGGTACAGAGATAATTGTCCATATGGGCCTATCCGCCTATGTCAATGCATCAACATCTTATTTGACATATTTATTGTATTTAGTGAAGCGAACGGTAATATTCAATATTATAGAAAAAGTATGAAAAGATGTCTACAACTACATAATATATATAGGTTTTGAGTGGCTTTCTCCGATATAATAACTCGCTCTATAGGCAAAATACATTATATATATATAATTTTTTTACGAGAATTTTCTAACATATTTCTAGATGACAATTATAACAGAACATTCACATATTGCACTGTACAAGTTAGTATTTGATGAATAATTTCCACATCCAAATAAGTCCTAATTCTAAAGGACTTGGAAGTGGTTCAAAGGACACTGAATTTTGCATGAAATGATACACAACGTCCACTCTCCTATCCCATGTTCCTCAACATAAAATAATGCCCATGATTGCATCTTCTTTAAAGATCAAACCACCCAAATGCACCCAAACAATGTAGCCCAACACAGCCCCTACAGCAGGTACAATGTACTCTTTTGAGACTGGCAAGGGCTTCATTATTGAAACCTACAATTAGTACGCAGAAAAAAAGAATGTAAAGGGGGAGCCCATATTCTCCACAATAACTTTAGTGGCTTCCCATGGTGCCCTTCTTTTCTGAAACAAAGAGCATGACCTGCGTGGCTGAAGATATTAATCACAGAAAACTAGAAAACTAATATATGTTAGATGTACTAAATTGTATTTATCGTGTGAACAAATTAAAACTTTTTTTTTCAGCTTTAACATGATAATCAAAACAGAAATTTGATACTCCTCATTTAGAAATTTGAATCGAATAAAACAATCTACCCTTGCCATAAAGAAAATAAGATTCAACTAACAAGTGTACAATCTATTGC
The DNA here is from genome assembly GCF_001540865.1 of Ananas comosus. Taxonomy (NCBI): domain Eukaryota; kingdom Viridiplantae; phylum Streptophyta; class Magnoliopsida; order Poales; family Bromeliaceae; genus Ananas; species Ananas comosus. The sequence goes on along the minus strand of NC_033643.1, from coordinate 749,411 downwards.
TCTCTAACAATTTGTCACATCACTTATTGTGCGCACTTAAGAGCTCTTATGCATTTGCGCACCATATCAAATCCCGACTCTTTAATTCTTAAACATAGTACTTTTTTTTTTTTGGGAAAAAAAATAAGCACCGATATCTACTTCACTGTTATTAAGCAAATAAATTAACTACAGAGGTGAACAGCCGAGCCTCATAAGAGCGAAAAAGCCAAAAGCGAAGAGGTTTCGCAAAAAAAAAAACTAAGAAAAACAACGGAAAACGTCAGACAAGATCCTAACAAAAAAAATAGACTTCACCCAGCTCGTACAATAATAACTAATACTTATATTCTTGAAATAGAGAAGTTGTATTAAAATTAATATATATGTTGGTATATGTTCAAAAATTGGGAGAAAGCATACATGGTATTAATGCTAGTAGAATTCCTTTATCAATAGCTTTGGATTTTAACAAATAAGAAAATGTATTGTGTGCTACCAAAATATATATATAATTATAAGACGAAGAGAGAGAGATCAGAGAGATTGAGCCTAGAAAACAGATGAAGTAAACAGCCGTTTTAACTACTGATTGTGTTTTTCAATATATGAGCTTCCAAAATTGACAATGGCTGTAATATAGCTAAACCATTTAAAACTATCTAAGAAATAGCAATTTCACGCACTCGATATATACTTTTATCGCATTCAAGTGAACAAAAAAAATTGGCTGAAAAGAATATTCTTAAAAAAATGATGATAGATCTTGTAATCAAGATCAAGAGTATAAATCTGTTTTAAATAGTTAAAGAGTTTTCTAACAAAATACAATTGATTTGAATATCTTTAACGGCCGTTAAACGAAAAAACGCCTCTGATACGACTGCATTAAAATTAGAAATTTGAAACCTTTGAAATCATAGGCAAATGATGTCGAAAAGATTTGAAATTTGAATTTGCTAAACACTCACAATGGTATAGGGATCATGTTCAACGACCAGATCGTCAATTTGAAAACTCTATCACGAAAATAAATCGGTAGTAAAACGGCTCGTTTACATCGATAGTAATTCAGCAAACATCTCTCTCTCTCTCTCTCTCTCTCTCTCTCTCTTAATATATAATAATAACTATTATATAGTATATATAACTCCCCAGGATAGAACCTAGAACGTTGTTTCGTCCTTGTCCCCCGCATCTTGGTGTAGCTTTCCTCATGCACCTTGTTGCTGCCGTGTGATAATACAATATAATGAACCTCTTACATTAACATAACACTTATTGAGCAGGCAACTTAATCCGATAGAAAGCACCCATAAAAGATGTACGGAAGGATAGAATGCATGTCTCATCCTATTTGAGGGGGGTTTGCCTAGACTTCAAAAAGCGGATTGAAAAATATTTCGGTTCAAAGAGGCGTTTGACAATCTCATTGTTAAAATCTGATCTAACTACTCTGCAGAATCAAAACTACTGGACTTTGAAAACCCGAGAATTAAAAACAGAAAAAGCAACTCTCTTAAATCTGATTCTTGATTTTGCAATCAACATTATAATTTTATTTATTTAAATCAATATTAAATTTAAATTTAATTTAAATTTTAAATCAGACCATTTTGAATTTAAATTTTAAATCTAAAAATAATTTCAAATTTAAATTTATAATTAAATTTTAAATATCAAATCTCAAATTTTAGATTTTAAATTTCATTTTTAAATTCAAATTTCAAATTTAAGATAAGAATGTTAAATATGAAATTTTAGAATTTAAAATTTAAATTTAAAATTTAAAATTTTAATTTTAAACTATCAAATATTCAAATTTTAATTTTAAATTTCATAATTTTTAAATTTTAAATTTAAATTTTAAATTTATATTTTAAATATTAAAAATTATATTTAATCATATATATATATATATTTTATATTTTTAAATAAATTTTAATATTAAATATAATATTATTTAAAATTAAATTAAATTAATTTAACTTTTTAAAATATTAAAAATTTTAATATTTAATTTTCATAATTAATTTAAATATTTTAATTTAAATTTATATTTTTATATTTTAATCTTTATATTTTAAATTCATATATTTAAATTTTAAATTTAAATTTTAAATGTTTAAATATTTAATTTAATTTTTAAATTTAAATTAATTTTAATTTTAACTTTTAAATTTAAATTGAAATTAATGTTACATTATTAAATAACAATCTCCAAAGTTTTACGATTTTAAATTTTCAATTTTCTTAAATATTCACAAAAGTTGTCCATAAATTTAAGATAAAAAATTTCATATTTGGAATTTTGATTTAAATATCTTATAAGAATATTTTAAGTTAAATTTTAAAACTTTAACAATTCTCTTAAAATACTCAAAAATTTCCAAAAGTTTAAATTTAAATTTCATAATTATTTTCAAATTTTAGAATTTAATTTTAAATTTATATTTTTAATATTAAAACTATTTATATTTAAATTTCATAATTATTATATATATATTTTCTATATTTTAAATAAATATTTTTAATCATTAAATATTAAATATTCAATTTAAAATTTAAATTAAAATTAATTTAATCATTTTTAAAATATTAAAATTTATATATTTAATATTCATAATATATTTATATTTTTAACTTTAAATTTATATTTTTATATTTTAAATTTATATTTAAAATTCATAATTATTAAATTGTTAAAATTTTAAATTTAAATGCTTTCAAATATTTAATTTTTAATTTTTAAATTTTTAAATTTTTAATTTTAATTTTTAACTTTAAAATTTTAATTGTTAAATTTTAAATTTTTAAATTTTTAAATTATTTTTCTAAGTTAAAATATCAAATTTTAAATTTTGTACAATTTTGAAATTTAAAAATTTTAATTTTAATTCAAATTTAAATTTAGATTTTAAATTATTTTAAAATAAAATTTAATAAAAATATTAAATTATGCAAATATCAAAAAAAATTTACCAAATAGCTTTTCAAAATCACTTCTGAAAAATCGCTTTTATCTAAATTCAGTCAAACGCTTTACTGTATTTAACCAAAATCACTTCTCCAAACCAAAATCATTTTTTCAGAAATCACTTTTTCAGAAGCTTGACCAAACAGGCCCTTAGACGTTCAATTTGGACCGTTAAATCAATTTTTTGAAATATACCTTCTTCAAGCTTGAGAAAGAATTAATAATATATAATAATTCTTGGATGATAAAAACTGTGAGATTATGAGTTTGAACATTTAGGGGCCGTTTGGTTGGATATAGTTACAAAAACAGTGTAGTTGGAAAATACATATAGTTGTAAATGTTACTGTCATAACAACACCTAATCTATTTGGTTTTATATTGTTGCAACTACTGCAGTTACATTTCTTCCGTTTGCTAGTTTGCAGCTGAGATTTGTATTTATAAATTCTGTCAATTTTTAGATAAAAATGTGAGATTACCTCTTCTGAGCATAACGTAATCATGTTTTAATTATTAATTAAGGTTTTTATATATATATAATTTATATATTATAAAATTATGTATGAATTTAATAAAGTTTAAATGCCAAATATATTATAAATTTGGTCAAAACAAAATTTAAAATATTATTAAACTAACCGGTTGAAAAAATAGAAACGTATGAAAAAAATTTATTGACCCTAATAGACATTATTAAACTCTATCAGATTTCATGAATAGGTGTTTTTTTTAAAAAAAAAAAAGAAAAAGAAGAAGCATATGAAAAAATAACATTTTGTTTATTCTTTTAATGGGTGAGCCGACTCCGGGCCAACTGCAGCAGTTGGGCCTTCTCGTGCAAATGCAACTGCAGCAGTTGGGCCTAACTAGACCAAACTAAACAAAAGTTTAATAGATGCGTGCATTTTCGACTGCAAAGTAATTAAAAATGCATACAACCAAACATCTCCTTAATGGATTAAATTTTCACATTATATAGTAAATCAAATTTTCTTTTTCTATCTTATCTATCAATTCCACGATTTATAGTGCTCTACTCTTTCATGAGCACATCCTTAGACTTTGGGATGAGGTAATGGCGAGAATCTTTCGTGCTGAAAGAGTTCCACTTGAGTTGAAACTCTCGATCTCCACTAAGTAGAGACAATAATAGCCACCTTTGGCTGATACAATAATTAGTTCCTTCATAAAAGAATGTATAATTATCTTGAAATTAATAATAGATTAAAACAAGCTCATCAAACTTCTAACCAAAGATAGCCAAAAATATAAAAATAAAACAAAATTCATATAAATTATTACTAAATAATTTGTCCTCGCAGCCAAACTGGCCCTTAGTATTCGAAAAGCCTTAATACTATTTTCAGTGTGTTTAATATATTGGATATTACAATGTAGCAATTTTTGTATTTTCAAAATAACCCCAAAACCTTCTCCTGTTTCTCCCCCTTTTAAATTCAAAAGTAAAATCCCAAAATCTTTAAAGTGATCTAAAGCACTATTCACTAATTAATTAGCAATTATATATATCAGAAAATTGACTTATCAACTATATATATAATTTATTGCATATTCTGAGTATTTGTTATGCGGCTGTCGAATTACAAAATTACAAAATTTCAATGGAAGAATAGGGATTGTTAGGTTTCCATCACACTCAATCAAAAGCTCCATCTTCTCCAATAAGCGCTTCTCCTTTTAAATGTGGCCTACAATCCAACTCATTCATTGGATGCTACAGTCCCCTCCAGCAAGTGGTTTTCACTTTGCAATTTCGCGTTTGAGAGAAGCCCATTGTGATCCCAAAAGAGAAAAGGACACATAATTAAAAAGTGATATATCTTATTCTCTCTTCTACATACCTATCACCTCTCTACATGCGAAATTAATTATTGTCCGGAGCAAAAGCCAACAAAAGTGCTAGAGACATTCAATTATTCAATGGAGAATCTTTTAATTTTTTCTTTTTTTTATATAGTTTTCCTTAGCACATTTGAAGAGATTGGTGTTACATTTTGATTGGAGTGGTATGATAGAAAAAGGCCAAGGCAATAATTTCTCTCTCTCTCTCTCGGGAGTAGATAAATAAGTCTCCTCACTGATTAACTCATTGGCCTACACCACTTGTTTTTGTCGACAGTTTGATCATGGGCACAATACATCGAATCATGTGGAAAAATATTAGGCTACGAACAACCCTTCCTTTTCTTGTATCTGAAATTAGATTTGATAGGATAGAATGAGAAAGCAATGTTGCAGAAAAAGAAGGGTTTAGTGACTCGCATCAGCGGTCACAAGATGCATTAGAAATCAAAGTAATTAACCATGCGCAGTCTTAGGATGAGGTTCAGTACGTAATTTTATTTCAGCTAGACAATTTGATCCCGCACGAACCACAACAAAGTCTTGTTTTCGTCATACTCGAAAAAATATAGTTGAAAATACTAACAATCTAGTTGAACATATGAATTAAATAGCTAGTCATTTCATACAAAAATTTGACTCTTATTCCCTAAACAAATTAAATGGTATCAGAGCTTCCATTAATTGCAAATGTTATCCCCAAGACCATGAAGACAACTAACGGGTCAGGCCAGCTTCTATCCCATACCGGCATGACCTGAAATTTTATATCTATTTTAGGTAAAGCTGTCCAAAATATTTGATATCCAACATCCGATCCGGACCCTACTTAGATCCTACTTGGATTCGAATCGGACCCGATAAAAAATAAATAGCACGGGTTAAATAAAATTGCACATTAAAGTTGTGGGTATGAGTTTGGATATTTATATCCGTACTTTACTTGGACCCAATCCTTAATCCAACTTTTAAATAGGTATAGAGTCCGGAATATTTTCAAATTTGAATCCAAATCCGGGCCCGAAAAAATATCTGATAGTAAAAAAAAAAAATAAACTTTTAAAGTTGAATGATCAATTTTAATAGAACTTATAGAAGAGGGGTCTCTATGTATTTTCATTCTAGTGAAATCTTTACTGCTCTTTTATTTCTTTTTTTTTTCTAATCTTTTTACTTTTTATTTTTTACTCCTTATTTTTTTTGTTTCATCTCCGCCTTGTTTTAATAAAACAATATTTCCACCACCACCATCATTATCATCATCAGCGACAATCCTCTACCGGAGTGGGCACGAGTGAGCAAATCTCTTCTCCAATCATAGCCGACAGCGTAGGTTTTTTTTTAATGAATATTCTATTTAATAAATTTTCTGATTCTTTTTTATTGGGATTTTTTTTAATGAATTTTATTGGACTGGGTACAACTTATTAAAACGCGAGTTTTTTTATAAAGGGAGGTTTATAGTTTGTCCATAGACTATTAAATAAAATCTATAAAAAAAATATGTATATAGATATCCGTACCAGATCTAGATCCAACCCGTATCCGATCTTGAACGGATAGTATATAGGTAGTCATTACCCAGACCCGCTCAAATAGATCCGATAGATGTATTAATAACTTAATTACCCAAATTCGGACCCGATCCGAAATTAAATGTGCAGAGTATATATATATTTTTTCTAAATATTTTTTTTTAGGGTACTGATATAGTATAGTAATGGGATAATTTCATCAATACCCCTCTAGCAGACAGTAACTTCATAAATGCCCATCTAAATTAGAAAATATCAACAATACCCCTCTAAAAAGCAAAAATATTCACAAATACCCTTAAGACTAACAGTTAAAAAGTCATCTAAAATTCTATAAATATCAATTTTACCCTTATTACTAATTTAACTAAGTGTAATAATTTAAGATTAATTATATGATTAATTCTTAACCTTTCAATCACATAATAATTCAACATTCTCTTTAAAATTTTACAATTAAAGATCTACAGTCTATTAAGTCTAATAATTAAATCTTGTTATGATTTTTTGCTTTTAAATTATATAATAGTTGTAATGCAATTGTCCATTGTGGTATTCAACATTAATTATTTCAAGGAATTTTTTTGAATTTTATTTAAATAACTCATATAAGCCATATTAAAAACATTTTGATATCAAAATTCTTGATATTAGAGTATTTTTCATATGACCAGCTCAAGCAACAATTTTCTAATTAAATATTTATTGTCAACAAAAAAAGTAACATTGTATGAAGACTCTCTCAACTATTAGTCCACTTCAGTATGGCCTTAACTTTGAATTATATATATATATATAAGTAGGGCTACAATACTTTTATAAGTATAGAGCCCTATGTACTCATAAGTTGTTTTCGATAATAGAGCTTCCGAATCGATGATCCACTCCGTTAAATATGATCTAGAGCATTGAAAATTTTTAAAAAATAAATTTTGTAATTTTTCGAAATCATAATAACGTCCATCAAGTGGGCATAAAATGAACTGTCAAAATCTCTATATTGATCTTTATCTAGATAGTGAATAAAATTTTCTATCAAAAATTTAATCGATTCTAATTTTTTTACACCATTAAAATAGCAAGTATTCCATACCAACCATTAAAAATTGTCAATTTTTAGATCTTTTGATCGTAATGATATAAAAAAGTTATAAAATTTGATTTTTGAAGTTTTTAAATATTCTAGATAATATTTAACGATATGCATCGTCAATTCGGAAGCTTTATTATTGAAAACGACTTATAAGTACGAAGTCGATCACACTCATAAGAGTATAGTAACCTGACTCTCTCTCTATATATATACATCCTCTCAACCTTAGTGATTCTTTACTTTTGCAATTGAGTGTTTTTTTATCCAACTAAGTTAAAAATTTTATCAAATTCATGTATGAGGAATCTCAATTAAAAAATTTTTAACTAAGTAAAACGCAAAAACGAAAAAAAAACTAAAAGTTCAAGGGCCCTAAATGTTAAAAAATTGAAGTTAAGGGGGTCTATTTCAAAATGACCTATAGGTGAGGGGTTTCCACATATTTTATCCACCAATAATTATTGTTAGAAATATTATTTTTAAAAGTTAGAAAGGTATTCATGAAATCACTTCTTTATTATTTGTTATCAAAAAAACAACCCAACCAACTTTTTAAGGAGTAAATTAGTCATTTTATAACTTCACCCTAACGTCAGTTAGAAGAAAAGGTAATTGTGATAATTTTCTAGATTTGAAGGGGTATATATATGATATTTTTAATTTTATAGGCGTATTTGTGATATTTCCATGTTTAAGAGGGCTAGTGATGAAATTGCCCCTATATTAATTATCCAGACCCCTCACATATGCCTTTAATTTTAGGCCAACCCAAATGACTGGATGGGATCAAAATAGCGAAATTTCGAATCAGGTCTGCTCAAGCAAAGAGATTCAAATCCGGATCCGACTCAGGTCTAATTGAGCATTAAAATTTTAGATCCAGCCCAGCCCAAATTGGACCTATAGGGCCGAACAAGCAAAATAATAGGCCATACGGGTCGGGCCGGATTTATTAATGTCTAGTGCCCATGTAATCCTTTTTGTCTCATATATCATCATCGCATTGAGCATTTAAACGATTACACCAAAAAAACAATGTCAAAAACAGCACAATTTTTAAAGCAGAGAAGGTCAATATTCTAGGAGGGGATTTTATGTGCATGCATCTATAACATGCCAAAATTTTCCGAGCTAGCATTGCCCTTTAATTAGCACCACCAAAGAAGTCGAAGAACGGTTTTGTGAGTTGGTTTTCATTATCACTCCTCAACGTCTCTTCTTCTTCTTCTTCTTCTTCCTCCTCCTCCAAGCTTTCGGCGGCCTCTGTCGACGCCGTCGACGTGCGCGAACTCCTCGACCTCTCCTCCAACACGCCGGTCGGGTGCACCGGAAACAGCTGCAGCGTCTCATTCTCCATGTTATCATCATCACCATTGTTATGACCATTATCATTAGCATTATCACCTCCAATAGTATGGCCATGGCTTGAACTAGTAGAGTAGTTGTGATAGTATTGGTCAACGGGGGTCATGAGCGTTCTCTGGAACCCTTGTGGTTTTGGCCACCTCTTTAAAGCTTCGGGGGACATGAACATGGTGGAGTGGTGGGGTTGGTAGATGCCAACACCTCCAACGCCATGCACATGGGGCGTAGCTACGTTGTATGGGCCGCACATAACTGCAGAAACAAAAGGGGTTGTAAATATAAACTCAAAGGATAGAACTTTAATTAAATGAGAAAAAATAAATTAAATTAAGTAGCATTCGAACTCAAAAAAGAAAACCGCTCTAAAAAGTTAAACTCAAGTTTAATAACCAAAATTGCTTTTAATATATTATTTCTAGCACATGCATGGAACGTGGAAATTGTTTGGTGCAACGTTTCCTATCTCGTGCAAAAGCTCAAAAGCAACTTTTCAACAATATGAATGATGTAAGAGGGTTGTTCTCCTCTGTAACTAGAGGAGTTTCTTTTCATTGTGTGCGTGTGTGTGTGTGTGTGTGTGTGTGAGAGAGAGAGAGAGAGAGAGAGAGAGAGAGTACGTGTTTGTGTGCGCGTGTGTATTTTCGAGGGAAGAGAGGGAGTGTGTTGCTGAGAAAGGAAAAGGACATGCAGATGATGAGAGAGAGAGAGAGAGGGGAAAAGTAGCGAAAACATGACAATGGAACAGAAGCAAGAAGGGCTATTATGTGAGAAAGAAAAACATGATCATCAAATAAACACCTCGGCTATTTCAAAAAAAAAAATGTAAAAGAAATTAAATGCATGATTGAAAACATTTGCATGTCAACCCAAAAAAAAAAGAGTAAGAAGCGCAGGTTCAAAATTTAATTTGCTACCAACAATATATAAATATGATCAGAGAAAACCAAGCAAACAAGAGAATCTGGTGAAACTCAGCAGAAAATCATATAAACTAAATTTCAATTTTTCCAAAATCTTTGAGCTTGACAAACTCCATAAAAGTTAATTCTCTCCACCAGCCACCAGGTTAAAACAGAAAAAAAAAAAATAATAAAAGGAAAAAAGACCATCCTAAGAAAGCTTCTTTTTTTTTTTTTCCCATCTTTGTTTTGGCGACTTTTGTTCCCACTATTCTTATGAAACATCACGTAGGTGTATTCCACCAACCTACATTACATAGGAATGCTTTAAATTAAAAGAATATAGAAATATGCATGTCCTTTTATATATATATATATATATAAATAGTGTGTGTCTTTTATGTGAGACGAACTCTTATAAAATAATTTATAAAGAAAGAGAATAATTTAAAAAGAAAAGAGAAAAAAAAAAAGGGGGAGTGTTAAGTACTGTTGGTGCATGGTGGTGCATGAGAAAGAGAGGAAGGCGACTGCGGCGGCGGAGAAAGCGGTTGCGGCTGCAGCAGCGGCGGCGGTGGCGGCGGCGGCGTTGCGTGGTGGAGGAGGCGAGAGAAGTAGGCGAAGGTCTCCTGCTTCTGCTTCTGCCTCTGGCGCGCCTTGTGGTTCTGGAACCAGTAGAACACGTTCTTCCCCTCTATCGCCCCGTACTCCCTCAGCTTCCCCGTTATCTGCTGTATCTGCTCCGCGCTCGGCGTGCGTATCCCCTGCTTGTATAACCCCTCCAGTATGCTTATTTGCTCCTTCGTCGGGTTCCACCGCGAACTCCCCGAAGATGCATTTGCATTTGCATTTGCATGCGAACTGGTATTAGCAAAACTACTCGGAGTAGCAGTAGTAGTAGTAGTAGTAGAAGCAGGAGGAGGAGGTGAAGAGGAAGAGATCTTTGCTTCTTCTTCCATTGTTCGAACTTTGCCTTCTCAGAGAGAGAGACAGAGGAGGTGGGCTTACATATATAGGGTGGTTTGAGAAGTGGGCATTGGGTGGTGGTGGTTGTTATACGCATGCATGAGAGAGAGAGAGAGAGAGAGAGAGAGAGAGAGTATGAACTGTGAAGGGGCCGGGGGTTTGACATGCGTATAGATTTTGGAGCTGGGAAAGCTCTGAAAACATGGGGGGGAGCGGCTGAGAGGGGAAAGGGTGGGGGGCAGGCGCTGCGGCGCTCTGATTGGGCGCCACACGGTCGTCGACGACCGATGCGTGTTCCGGTCGTTTTTTTCTTTTTTAATTTTCAGGAGAACATTTGAACCCGCCTATATTTAAAAAAAAGATAAATTTCAAATATCATTTCTGTACTTTCGTACCGTCTTATTTTTAGTATCTTATAATTTAAAATATATTAAATTAGTATCATATAATTTTATTTTTATTTTTTTGTCAGTTTCTCTGTTAATATTTCGTTAAATTATATACAAAAAAACTTCAGATACCTTATCTAGATTTATCGAATATTCACTTTAGTAGTCTTTAGTTTTAACTTCGTCACTGATTTAACAAACAAAATTAGTGAAATTAATAATAAAAAGATAAAAATAAAACCATATGGCACTAAATTAATATACTTTAAACCACATGATACTAAAGTAAGAAAGTGTAAAACCATATAGGTGATATTTGAAGTTTTCCTTTAAAAAAAAGATAAACTTTGAATACTATTTCTATGATTTCGCATTTTCTTATTTTAATATTTTATGGTTTAAAGTGTATCAATTTAGTATCTCGTGGTTTCTTTTTTTTTTTCGTCAGTCCTGCTATTAACTTTTCGTTAAATTATATACAAAAAACTTTAGATACCTACCTATAGTTTAAAGAATATTTACTTTAGTACCCTTTAGTTTTAACCTTGTCACTGATTTAACAAAATAAATTAATGGAGGAAAAAATAAAAAGAAAAAAAGAAAATTACAGTGTGCGAAAGTGATACACTTTAAACTATAGGGTACTAAAGTAAAAAAATACAAAACCATATTTAAGGGTGGTATTTGAAGTTTTTTCATAAAAAAAATTGTTGCATGAACCCCGAGAGCAGCACAGTCTACATGTAGTTATGATTAGTTGAGAGGAGGGGTAAATTAATGGAGAAAAGATAGAGGCAATCTACAAGACGAACCAAAACAAAACCAATCAAATTGCATGGCTTGCAAATTGCAGTAAAATATTTTATAAGTGTATATCATTCTCAGTGTGAAAAATCATAAGGCGTGAAAATCTATTCCCTAATAATAAAATAAATAAATTTGCAAAATTAACGGTTCATTCAAAAGAAACGGAGAAGGTTTGTGAAATTTTTAGTGTTTAAGCTTTTTGAATACCATTCATATTTCTAATGAATTAAACTTTAATTTTGATGAGAGGGTTCAATAATGAACCAGGTGCATGCGCTGATTCCTTTTTTTTAATATATATATATATATATATCGGGAATGACATAAATTCTTTGCTTGCGCTATTCCACTTCTACGAGATTTCACATTTCCTTTACCTTAAATATAACAAACGCCTACTTTTATACACATCTGGCTACGCCTAATGTAGCATGCAGTAGCCATGCATTTATATCTATGCATGGCTATTTATGGAAATTAGGTCGTGTGTTCTCTGGTCCAACGCTCATTGCATAGAGGGACTAAAATGCATACATAAACGGCACCAAATCTACTCCCCTCATCTGCGTCGAGATTCTGTGGGAATTTGGAGGGCTCTCATCAAGTGCAAAGAAGGAAAAAGGAGGTTACATAAATAAAGCAGTGTTGAAACTGTGCACATCTGTGTGTATCGTAATCAGCAACTTTGAAGAGAAAGAGAGAGAGAGAGAGAGAGAGGGGGAGAGAGAGATCTAAAGAGAGAGAGAGAGAGAGAGAGAGAGAGAGGAGTCTTAGGTGTAGGCTGTATATAGGTAGGGTAGAAATATATAGGGAGCTTTGGGAAGTGGAGAAGGGGCGATACAAGAATCTAAATGCGATCTATTTGTATGCATTTGGTGATGAATCGATTGAGAGTTGCGTATTATTATGTTGTGGGAGGAGTAGGTGTGTGTTTGTGCTCTTGTGGGAAGAGAGAGAGAGAGAGAGAGAGAGAGTTATGAAGAGGGGGGCTGCAGGGCCTCGTGAAAAGTCTCCAAAACTGCTTCTCGCCGCCCGCGCCCAAATCCATGAGGATTGGGTGGCCGTGACAGCCAGCCCCGGCGGCAACAGCTAGAAATAATAAAAATAAAAATAAAAATAAAAAGAAGAAATTTGGTGGAGAATTTCGTTCTAATTATTACTGAGGGTCCACAAGCATTTAATGGAGCTCACTGAATTCAAAATTTTAAACTATTATTAGACATAAAAACATTGAGCTTGATTTACTTTTATAATTTTTATATCCACCTGCGCTGTGATTAGCGAATCGAAAATTAAAAAAAATGTGAACCAAACTCTGATACCATATTAAAAAACTCTAATCTAACCGGAACCTAGTCCTTCCATACAGCATTAGACTTGGTTCGTATCTTTCTTATTTCTTATCCTCTTTGAACTTGAAATTATGGCCAATCCTAATCATAGTTTACAAACTTTTCATTGCAACGGCCCAATTGCCTAATAATTAGTTCTGAGAAAATTAATTGGGCCGAATATCAGCCCATTTCCACTTCGAGAGGCTCACTTCCCAGTTACACAGCATTTGAATTTGCCTAATTTAAACCTAAATGTAGCCCAACTCTTTAATGTGTTGATTGGGCTGGGCCTGGTGAATCGGGTTGGGTTAAATCGTCTAGTTTTTAGATCCGCAAACTGGGTCCATATTTTCATTGGGCCAATCCTGTAAGTTGGGCTTGGATTTTGCTCCGCCTTAATGTTCCCCAGTCATCAGCTAAGGACGTTTATCCACCGTTGGAAAGAAATGCGAATCGTGAAGCACAATCAACGGTGGTAAACTCGGGAAATCGGACTAGTCAATTTGTGAACAGTTTGTGTCGCTCTCGCCATCGCAAATTTCGCAAGGCACGCGCTTGCTGCACGTGGGGCCCACGGACGTATCCTTCCTCACCAACTTGCCGTGGGGGAGGCAGTGTGGACCCGGTTTACCGATCATCAGGATATATCAAGCAATATAATTGAACCGCTCTCGTAAAACAGCTCCTTATTGGTTGGTGTTTGAATGATGTGGTACTCTCGGCCTAATAGAATTCCGCCACGAAAATGCTGTAGTCCAATTGGCTCGGAACTTCCGATCTATCGGGCCGTCCAATTTAATCGGACGGCCCTGCTCAATTAACAGAAGCTTCTAGAAACCCTTTGATCTTCCTATATAAACCGCGATCCCTCCCTCCCCTCTCTTCCTCTCGAACCCTAGCGGCCGCTTCGTCACGCCGCTCNAGAGAGAGAGAGAGAGAGAGAGAGAGAGAGGAGTCTTAGGTGTAGGCTGTATATAGGTAGGGTAGAAATATATAGGGAGCTTTGGGAAGTGGAGAAGGGGCGATACAAGAATCTAAATGCGATCTATTTGTATGCATTTGGTGATGAATCGATTGAGAGTTGCGTATTATTATGTTGTGGGAGGAAGTAGGTGTGTGTTTGTGCTCTTGTGGGAAAGAGAGAGAGAGAGAGAGAGAGAGAGAGAGAGAGAGAGAGAGAGAGAGTTATGAAGAGGGGGGCTGCAGGGCCTCGTGAAAAGTCTCCAAAACTGCTTCTCGCCGCCCGCGCCCAAATCCATGAGGATTGGGTGGCCGTGACAGCCAGCCCCGGCGGCAACAGCTAGAAATAATAAAAATAAAAATAAAAATAAAAATAAGAAATTTGGTGGAGAATTTCGTTCTAATTATTACGGAGGGTCCACAAGCATTTAATGGAGCTCACTCAATTCAAAATTTTAAACTATTATTAGACATAAAAACATTGAGCATGATTTACTTTTATAATCTTTATATCCACTTGCGCTGTGATTAGCGAATCGAAAATTAAAAAAAATGTGAACCAAACTCTCATGCCATATTAAAAAACTCTAATCTAACCGGAACCGAGTCCTTCCATACAGCATTAAACTTGGTTCGTATCTTTCTTATTTCTTATCCTCTTTGAACTTGAAATTATGGCCAATCCTAATCATAGTTTACAAACTTTTCATTGCAACGGCCCAATTGCCTAATAATTAGCTCTGAGCAAATTAATTGGGCCGAAGATCAGCCCATTTCCACTTCGAGAGGCTCACTTCCCAGTTACACAGCATTTGAATTTGCCTAAGTTTAACCTAAATGTAGCCCAACTCTTTAATGGGTTGATTGGGCTGGGCCTGGTGAATCGGGTTGGGTAGTATTTAGATTCGCAAACTGGGTCCATATTTTCATTGGGCCAAACTTGTAAGTTGGGCTTGGATTTTGCTCCGCCTTAATGTTCCCGAGTCATCAGCTAAGGACGTTTATCCACCGTTGGAAAGAAATGCGAATCGTGAAGCACAATCAACGGTGGTAAACTCGGGAAATCGGACTAGTCAATTTGTGAACAGTTTGTGTCGCTCTCGCCATCGCAAATTTCGCAAGGCACGCGCTTGCTGCACGTGGGGCCCACGGACGTATCCTTCCTCACCAACTTGCCGTGGGGGAGGCAGTGTGGACCCGGTTTACCGATCATCAGGATATATCAAGCAACATAATTGAACCGCTCTCGTAAACAGCTCATTATTGGTTGGTGTTTGAATGATGTGGTACTCTCGGCCTAATAAAATTCAGCCAGGAAAATGCTGTAGTCCAATTGGCTCGGAACTTCCGATCTATCGGGCCGTCCAATTTAATCGGATGGCCCTGCTCACTTAACAGAAGCTTCTAGAAACCCTTTGATCTCCCTATATAACCCGCGCTCCCTCCCTCCCCTCTCTTCCTCTCGAACCCTAGCGGCCGCTTCGTCACGCCGCTCCCTCTCTTCCTCTCTCCGCCTCCGCGTTGTCAATCTAAACACTAGCAATGGCGGGTAAGGGCGAGGGGCCTGCGATCGGGATCGACCTCGGGACGACGTACTCATGCGTGGGGGTGTGGCAACACGATCGCGTGGAGATCATCGCCAACGATCAGGGGAACCGCACCACCCCCTCCTATGTCGGCTTCACCGACACCGAGAGGCTCATCGGCGACGCCGCGAAGAACCAAGTCGCCATGAACCCCACCAACACCGTCTTCGGTGAGTCCTCGGCTCTTTCCCCGCATTGATCTAATTTATATAGAGTGTTTTCGTGATCTATCAGGTTTTAGAATGATAGATTTGCAGAAGAAGATGCTATTTGTTGTTTCTCTGTTAGATTTGTGTAAATACATTTTAACGATAGTGTCGAGTGAACGAAAAAACAAAGAACAACTAGAAGCTATCTTAAACTGCTTGGCTCTTTGATTTCGTTTGTTTGTTTCCACCTTCATTGCATCTTTTAGATCTGTCACAAAATATATTTAATTGTTTAAAATGTGGATCGGGATCTCTTGCTTCGATTAAACATTAATAAATGGATCTACGAAAATGCTTGTTATTTCTAATTGTAACTAAGAGTTAGGTTATGTGTTCTTTATGTTGATGGGGGTAGATGCTCATTTGGACAACATGACTAGTAATTTTTATGCCATGCACAATGTGCCATTCCTGCCGCAAAGTCCTAATTGTTCTAGTAGAAATTGTTGGTTATTTTTCTTTCTTTGGTTTAGTTTGTCTTCAGTGTTTTCTCCTGAGGTAGATTCATAGATCCAATCAGTTTGGTTGGTCTATGATAATATACATAAATGGATTAACAGCCTTTGTAGCTAACAATTCTTATTTGATGCTGGCAATCTCTACCATAGATTTTGTACTTAAGCTGTTTTGGTATTAGCATAGCAAATTTAAGCTTTGGTGTCCTTTTGGTCGGACGTAGCTTTGTCTTATTCTTGTTTACTACGTTATTCTGACGGTGTTCAACAATGGAGCCAATGTGGCCTTACATCTGACCTTTGGCAGCAAATGATGTTATTTTCAGGGGTGGGATTATATAAAATTTTACTTAGATATGAAGACATGGCATCAGGGTGTCGAACTGTTACTAGTCTGGTTTTAGCGATCATCATCTTCACCGTGTATATTCTGTTCCTCTTACAATCTACAATTATTTTTTGTGTTTCAGATGCAAAGCGCCTGATTGGCCGGCGGTTCTCTGACGCCTCGGTCCAGAGTGACATCAAGCTGTGGCCCTTCAAGGTTATTGCTGGTCCCGGTGACAAGCCCATGATTGTTGTCCAGCACAAGGGTGAGGATAAGCAATTTGCTGCTGAGGAGATCTCCTCCATGGTCCTGATGAAGATGCGTGAGATTGCGGAGGCCTACCTTGGCTTTGCTATCAAGAATGCTGTCGTCACTGTCCCGGCCTACTTCAACGACTCTCAGCGCCAGGCCACCAAGGACGCTGGCGTCATCGCTGGCCTCAATGTCATGCGTATCATCAATGAGCCAACTGCTGCCGCAATTGCCTACGGTCTAGATAAGAAGGCCACCAGTGTTGGTGAGAAGAATGTCCTCATCTTTGATCTTGGCGGTGGGACCTTCGATGTCTCTCTCCTTACTATCGAGGAGGGCATTTTTGAGGTGAAGGCAACAGCTGGGGATACTCACTTGGGGGGTGAGGACTTTGACAACAGGATGGTGAATCATTTTGTTCAGGAGTTCAAGAGGAAGCACAAGAAGGATATTAGTGGAAACCCTAGGGCTCTTCGCAGGCTTCGGACTGCATGCGAGAGGGCAAAGAGGACCCTCTCTTCCACCGCCCAAACAACAATCGAAATTGACTCCCTTTATGAGGGCGTCGATTTCTACTCGACTATTACAAGAGCCAGATTTGAGGAGCTCAACATGGACCTGTTCAGAAAGTGCATGGAGCCTGTTGAGAAGTGCTTAAGAGATGCCAAGATGGACAAGAGCAGCGTACATGATGTTGTCCTGGTCGGTGGGTCGACCCGAATTCCCAGGGTTCAGCAGCTGCTGCAGGACTTCTTTAATGGAAAGGAGTTGTGCAAGAGCATCAACCCCGACGAAGCTGTTGCTTATGGGGCTGCGGTCCAGGCCGCAATTTTGAGCGGTGAAGGCAATGAAAAAGTACAAGACCTTCTCCTCTTGGATGTTACTCCTCTTTCACTCGGTCTGGAAACTGCTGGAGGAGTCATGACTGTTCTTATCCCGAGGAACACCACTATCCCGACCAAGAAAGAGCAGGTGTTCTCGACCTATTCTGATAACCAGCCCGGTGTTTTGATTCAGGTTTATGAGGGTGAGAGGACGAGGACAAAGGACAACAATCTCCTTGGTAAATTCGAGCTCTCTGGTATTCCTCCTGCTCCTAGGGGTGTGCCTCAGATCACCGTCTGTTTCGATATTGATGCCAACGGTATCTTGAATGTCTCTGCTGAGGATAAGACTACTGGGCAGAAGAATAAGATCACCATCACCAACGATAAGGGCAGATTGAGCAAGGATGAGATCGAGAAGATGGTTCAGGATGCCGAGAAGTACAAGTCGGAGGACGAGGAGCACAAGAAGAAGGTGGAGGCCAAGAACGCTTTGGAGAACTACGCGTATAACATGAGGAACACCGTGAAGGATGAGAAGATCTCGTCGAAGCTGAGTCCGGCTGACAAAAAGAAGATTGAGGACGCCATAGATCAGGCGATCCAGTGGCTGGATGGGAACCAGCTTGCAGAGGCTGACGAGTTTGAGGATAAGATGAAGGAGCTGGAGGGGATCTGTAACCCCATCATTGCGAAGATGTACCAGGGTGCGGGCGCAGACATGGGAGGCGGGATGGATGAGGATGGGCCCTCTGCTGGGGGAAGTGGAGCTGGTCCCAAGATTGAGGAAGTCGACTAAACAAATCTCCTTTCCTCTTATCACTAGGATCGTATTTTTGTCTCCAGGTATGATCACACCTGGTATTGGTTAGTCGTCGATCCATCTACTTAGAAATTTTGGAAGATACTTTTGTTAGTGTTTTGGTTCTTTGTTAAGGGCCAAGTATTAAGATGCTAAAACTCTTAAAATTGTACGTTTTCTGCTATGCTAGCGTTTTGCTGTTGTTTTAGGACCTTAAAAGTGGTACTTCTTAATCTGGTAGTCTCAGTCAGTGCGGAGGAGGATGCCCGCAGAATTCCTCGAGAGGACGAACAACCTCTGATTGAAACTGGGGTTAAGCTTGCTTATCGTACTTTTATTGATGTTATCTTGCCAAATTTGTGGATGCTTGGTGCTGTTATCTAGTGCGCATCATGAAAATGCTTGTATGTTATTTTGCTTGTTTGTTTTTTTATATAGAATGCTTGGATTGTGGTACATGAAACTTTTAAGGATGCATAAGAGTGACGATTGGAATGAATGAAACACGGTAGAAGACCATTTTCACACAGTTTTGGGTCAGTGTGCTTGTTGAGCACCTCATGGTCTCTCTGCAATTGATCATCACTTATGCAGAGATTGTCTTATTCTTCATATTGTCGAATGCTATATAGCTTGTGAGATGTGCAGATTTGCTCACCATGATGTGTTATGTAGGCGGCTAGTGTAAATGTTGTAGCTCTCAAAGCCATTGTAACATTTTGGGAGTAAAAACTGACCGTCCCTAAAGTAAGTGGCAAAGGATTTGGTGGTTGGTATTCGAAATTCCAAATTCGAATCCTAGTTGATTCATATTTTCAGGTAAGTTTTATTTTTAAATAGAATAAACGAAACGAGTAGCGCGCTATCTATCTCTCAAAAAGAAAAAAACATTTTGGGGGTAAAAGGAGATTTATTGTAAAATTAGTGAAATGCATTGTCACCATGCCTCTTCGAAGGGCTTATATGAAGTTACTATTTCAGAAGTCTATTTATCATGAAATTTCTAAGTATGAGGTACAGAGAATTATAAAATTGTTTGAGAAAGTTTCAGTGATTTACGTAATCATAGATAAAAATAAGCAAATTAATAAAAACGATACAATTTTAGAAATAGAAGGAAAGTGAGTAATTTTGAAGCTAAAAGGATTTGGGCGCCTAGAGTACGCTTCGCGACTGCTAAGATATCAATTATTTCCTTTTTCAGTTAAATACAAGGCGATTTCCATTTTTAGATTAGTCCAAAAATAGAAACTTTCAGGAACAGCACCACAATGGCAAGATTCACTTGTAACTCCGGCCCAATTATATCAGGCCGAATCTATGTGGGCGCACGTAATGTGGGCCGAACGTATGCAATTAACCTGTAGGCCAAATTAACTTGTAGGCCCAATCAACTCAGGACGCCGAGATATGGGCCGAATCTATGCAAAAGCCTGATGCAAGTAATGGGCCTAAGCCCAGGAAGAAAGGGCCTAACACTATTCCCCGTTGGAGTTTTGACAGGAAGCGGCAAGAACAACCGGGCCCACTCAATTATTGGGCATAGGGGAGGCCCAGATTGTCCTAGTGTCAACACAGTTAGATATTGACCTACATACATAATGAAAAATAATAATTCTATTAACAATTATAGCCAAAATTTTAAAAAAACGAATACCCACAAGAATAAACAGATGGGAGAAATGGGAACTTGGATATTTAGCCTCGATTATAGTAGGCATGCTTTCCCCAAAATGAAGGTATTAATTACCTAGAGCAGGCCAGGATCACAATATTGAGCTCAAAGGGAACAAAGCTCTGAAGCTCTGAAAGGATAATAATAAAGCCAAACCACAATCTTCCAATAGAAACAGAAATGCTGAACATGAAAACAAAAACCAAAGCGTAGAGCTTAACATTCTTACAGCATATTCGAAAATAAAATACACTTGTGACCAAAACTAAGGTCTTCACCAAGTTCTACATCTCATAGGCCGAAATTACACCATTGCCTAAAAACTATCATGATCTTGCTAGGGTTTTATTTCTTCTTCTCGGACACTCCAGCAGATCTGCAAACAACATGAGAACTTATTAGGTATGATCCAAACATGCAACAAGAAGCAACTCTTGTTAACTGCCTATCTGTTCTAACATCAAGAGTGGTATGTTGTACTTCTTTTTTCCGCCTAAGGCTTCAATTTGATCAGAGTAATCCTCTACTCTGTGACATTTTTCAGTTTAATGGATGCATCAGCAGACATAGCATATTCCACACTAGGACTCGTAAAAGTAACACTTTGACATCTCACCTCTTTCTCGTATCTAGACTTTGAGCCAACCTACTATGACTTTCAAGACTCAAAATTTTCATACAGATCTCAGCTACTTCTCTAAAGGATATTATACAGCTTAATTACTGATAGGACAGTTGATCACCTTGTAGAGATACATCTACTAGGAATCCTGGAAATAAATAAGGACAAATGGCAAGAAACAGCCTCCGTTGACAGAAGAGAGGAAAGAAAACCAAAAACATGCCATAGGCAACATATATCTGGATTGTTCTCACTGACCCCAACACTCGCATGAGCAAGCTGCTAATGAATGCAACGACAATCCTACCCTAATATTCCTTTATGAACTAGTGTTTTAGCTTCTATCAAAAGAAAATTGCATTAGCATAAATAACTCACCTCATCTTTCTGAGAACATTAGCCATCTCTTCACGCTTCTTCTTTGCTCTCTTGTGTGTACCAAGCTTTCTCTTTGCCACCTTCAGCGCACGCTTGTCCTTTCCAACTTTCAGAAGCTCAGTAATTCGCTTCTCGTAAGGAGCAAATCCAGCAACTTCCCTAATCAAGCTCCTCACCATAAGCACCCTCTTGCTAGTTTTCTGGAATTGACATTTCATATTGCAGGAATCTATATTCAGTGTGATTAAGCAATAATGATCAGCAGGCACAAGAATATAAATGGACATTACATCTAAAGAAACCAAGCATTGAAGCACTTCAAGTCCAACAAGAGGCCTTCATAAATAATTTTTCTACACATTTAGACTACAGCCGCTTCTGAAAGATAAAAAAAATTTGAAAAATTGCCGCAAACACTTTCAGCTAAGCCTCACTCTGAGGTCGAAAGCTGCAGATTCAACACTCCGAACTTTTGAAAATATACTGGTAGAAAAGATGCCAGCACCCTGTGCATCCTTCCATTCGTGCTCCATGCTTCCATCGGCCATCAATC
The DNA here is from genome assembly GCF_001540865.1 of Ananas comosus. Classification (NCBI taxonomy): domain Eukaryota; kingdom Viridiplantae; phylum Streptophyta; class Magnoliopsida; order Poales; family Bromeliaceae; genus Ananas; species Ananas comosus. The sequence continues at coordinate 727,557 of NC_033643.1, read as the reverse complement.
ACCTCTCATAGTTCATTCCATAACACCCATTGAGTTGCAATGTTTTCTCCACTTAGAAATTGAAGAAAAGAATGCAGAGCATAAGACGGAGAGCCAATGAATTTGTGGTGCACCATTATTTGGTTACATCGGACATGAACAATAATTATCTCTCACTGCAATGACTAAAGTGAAACACTTACAAAAAATTTGGTGTTATATATCCTACTTAAAATTTTGAGAAACAAGGTAAAACTTGACTAGAAGTTCAGGAAGTACTAGTTCAATTTACACATTTACACAACATGGGAAAAAAATAAATCTAAGTATTTCCTTCATTTATCGTAACAATATGGACCTACTAATTCCCTTGACATATATTAATATATCATCCAGATTTATGCCAGCTTATAGTTATACAACAACAACAACAATAGTAACAAACAAACATATACATATACAAGGATCCAATCAAGCACTGCATAAAAGATCAACAACTAAAAGTGATCAAATGATCAGATCAACCCAAAAAAAAAGAAAAAAAAAAAGAGAAAACATTTAAGAAGGAAAAAGGAAAAACTAAATACAAACTCATCTAATTCCGTTTCAAACATATCAAGCAAAAGGGATCAGATCATACCCCTTTCCTGCTAGAAGGGCGAGGGGGAATCTCCCGCTTAGTGACGATGTGCCCCTTGTTGAGCCCAACGAAGAGGCCCGAGTTCGGCTGCGGCGGCGCCATTTCCAACGCCGATTCCTGTAATTAACAAGCAACATTCAAATCAAAATCCTAACAAGGATCAAAAACAAACGAATTTAACGAGATAATCCCCCAAATAGATGTAAAAAATCGCTAATAAACATGAAGAAAACACTGAAAACAAAGATCTAGCCCCCAAAAAAAAAACAGTATGTAGTAAGAATAGAGGAAAATGAAGGGAGATAAAGAGGTAGGAGAAGGAGATCGCTCACCTCACGGTGGGAGAGCGACAAAACCCTAGCAGCCGACGCCGTGAAGAACCCTAGCGGAGCGCCGAGCAAACCCTAAATACGCGCGAAAGGAAAGGGGAGAGTACGTGGGATCAGCAAGCACGGGAATTAAAGTGTACGTGGCGCGCATCGACACAAGGCTCACCAATAGTGGGCCAAAAAAGCGTTTTAGTAAAAACTAAAGTTGGGCCATACTATGGGCCGGACCAGCCCAGTAAAAGGTTTTATTGGATCGTATCCGTAATGAAGTCAGTTGTATTAGGTTCAAATACTGTATATATTGATAAAAAAGGAAAATCTTGTATTATATTTCATTAAATAAAATTATAAAATAAAAAGTACCTTTTAACTAAATCACTTCAAATAAATATCTTACTAAAATTTTGAAGCAGGTAGGCCAAATGAATTTAAGCCTTTTTGCATTCATTGTTTGAACAAGAAAATTACAATCAATATTTTATCAAAAAAAAGTGTTGCTATTAAATTAAGCATCAATAATCTTGTGAAATAACAAGAACTGATAGAGACACTTTGGGCCAAAAGTGGAGCTTCCTTTTCATTAGAAACTATTGCTTGAGTCAGATTTATAAGTATGTTTTGTAATAATAAACTTTAAATACTATCCCTATAGTTTCATGTCTTCTCACTTTTACCTCGTTGCTTAAAGTATATCATTTTAGTACCGGTGGTTTCATTTTTCTCTTTCCGTTAATGCCCCCGTTAACTTTCTATTAAATCATATACAAAAAATTTCAGATATCTTACCTATCCTTTATCGAATATTTATTTTAATACTCTGTGGTTTATCGAATTTTCACTTTAGTATCATGTAGTTTTAATTTTGTCGTCAATTTAACGAAAAAATTAACACAAGGAATAAAAAAAAAAAAAAAAACACATGATACTATAAATTGAGAAAGGCTTTAACCACAGAAATAATATTTGAAGTTTTTCCTAATAAATGAACTTGTTAAATATATTATATGTTTTAAAATGCTTAAAAAATAAATTCGAACCGGGCGGTGACCATAACTCGTGGGAGCCATGGCGATTGGCGGGAAACCCTTCGCCATCTCCTCCACTCGTTTGGCTTCTCCAGCACGGAGCTCGAGAGTCGCTTGAAAACGAAGAGCGACCACGACGATGGCTCCCAAGAGGAGGGCGAAGGGCTCCGGTACGACGACGACGATCGCCGCCGCCGCCGCCGCCGCCGCCGCCTCGCCGCGGAGGACTCGGAGCGCCACCGCCGCCGGGAAGCGGGCGGCGGCGGAGGAGACGAAGGGTTCGAAGGGAAAGAGCAAGGCCTTTGTAGATAAAGAGCCCCTCGCTCCGCCCCCTATCTCCAGTGGCGATGGCGACGCGTCGAAGACGATCATCGTCGAAGCATGGTAATATGTTACCCCTCTACCTCTCTCTCACTCCATCTAAAATATGGAGTAGTAACAAAAAGTGTAGATGATTGATGTGTAGCATTAGCCCCAACCCTAGATGCTTGGGTTTTTAGGTTTTGCTGGATGAGAATCTGCAATCACAAGCTTTTTGATGGGTGCGGGTTGTAATAGGTGTGCTAGATTTCATCTGAGTGGGTTTGAACTCACCTAAACTACTAACAAGCTCAAAGTTTGGAACTTTTTGTGTTTTATTTGAGATTTAGTTTAGATTATAAGTGATATCTTTTGTTTCCTGATTTGTATGTCTCAATTTATATCCAGCGCTCAATCTATTAACTTTGTTGTGATCTATGGTGCTGTCCTCTTAGTTGTTACATAATTTCCTCTAGTGTAGTGATTTTTTTTTGCTTATTGGGTTCTCAGAAGTCCGTGACCATATACTATTTCTCTCTATTGTGTCCCTATAATTATTGGTTTCCTTTGGTAATATGTATTAATGTAATCATACTATTTCATTGTTTTCTAATAGCTTAAAATTTTAGAGAAATAAGTTGTCAGTTATATATCATGGGGCAGGCATCGCTAATTCCGAACTTTCCATGTCTGTTTTTGTTGTCTAGTTTTGAAATCTTTGCCATTTTACTCTATATTCACTGTGTACAGAGCAGTTCCCTGAGTTTATCGTGAAGTATTGTTGGATTTTATCTTACAATGAAGGATTATGTAGAGAATGAAACCACTTCACTGCAAGCTATTCTATAGAATGTTGTTATGTCCATTATGATTGCTTGACAAATACTTTTATAGTGGTTGGCTTGATTTTCATTTAACAGCTTATAAGACAGCAGGCTATGCTTCAATAAAGCTGAAAGGCAAATGTGTGATTTAGTAAGCGTAGCTCTTATTCTGTAATTCGATTATGTGGTCGGGCAAGCTCTTTTTCACTTCTAAAGGTTCATTTGCCTATTATTTTGCACCTACACTTCTTTTTATTGTGTTTCAGCAAGCAATGTAATTCATTCAAGACAAGGGCGATAAAGGTGAAGGACGGCTTGGAAAGTGCTGTCCCAGGTGTGACTGTAACTATTAACCCTGAAAAGGTATGTTCACTCCAGTATTAAGGCGTGGAATCACAATGAATTCCTAGATTCATAAGTAACAGTTTATCCATCATCTTTGTTCTTGACTTGTCCATAATTCTAGATTCATGCCATGCATGGGAAATCCAGCAACTATTAGCCAGTTCTTAATATGAGCTCCTAATTTGTCATGCTCTCTAAATGATTGTTTGCTACAGATGGTCCTAATCATGGACTTGGGTTGCGGTCTAAAACAATACTTTTCAGGTCCAAGAGATGTAAATGCGCAATGGTAACATAGGAAAGATCATAGGGAGGTTGTGCCTTATTTTTTCTGAATGAGGGGAGGTTGTGTCATAACACTTTATGTTCCACCAACATTGGATATTCCGTCGAGATATATTGAAACAATTTCCTTTAAAAAGATATTGTTGCAGAAGTTACTGAAGAGAATGACCCATCTTGCCTTTCCAATGTTGGGTCATTGTTTTTCAAAATTGTAGAAAGCTGTGTGGTTGGAAACAATGGCGATTAACCCTTTGTAGGTGTAGCATTGTGAATTTCTGAATAGCATAAAGATGCATACTCATAGCATTATCTTTTGATTTTGCTTGTCTTGAATAGGTTTTGATGTTTTACTCGTTCATCTAGCGGACCTGGTTAATGCGTAAGTGGCTGATTTAGAAGTCAAGCTATGCGAGTTACTATATCTTGCAAGGACTTCCGTTAACTTGTATAAGTTGAACACAAGCTTATCGGCCGGATTTGTTTAAGATGTATCATACGTTCTATAGAGCCCAAGTATATTGTGGAGAGATGTGCTTTAATGCGGATTGAAAGCATCCTGAGGGGAGGGAGACCAAAAGTTTAGCACGAAATTGATGAAAGGTTGACATAGCAGACGACCATTAATTGGAAGACGATGCTTTGTACTGCTCATTTTTGTCTGTTATTGTTTGTTACAGAGCTTACTCCTATAGAACCTTCTGTGGCTCACTTGTCCCCTTGTCTTTACTTCTGTTTGTCAACTAACTAAAATTTCTTGCTGATCAACAGCCACGGCGAGGATGCTTTGAGATACGTGAGGATGGTGGCGAAGTTTTTGTCTCACTACTGGTAAACACCTTACACAAAAACCAGTTTTAAAGACTTCTTGCATAATATGGCTATTATAATTTTATTGAATCATCCTTGTAGCTACGGAGGTACATGTTGATTATGCATTGCTCATAAGACTGCCATGATATAATACATAGTTTGGACATTCTGTTTTTTCACTTATCTCCATCTATAATTACAAGTTGCAACATTGTAGATGTGGTTATTAGATTGGGAATATTGGACCAAGTTTTCCTTTGGCTTGGCTTCTTGATTAGCCGAGAAGCAGCGGCTTGACTTTGACAAAAAAAATAGAGAGCTTTTTCTGTGATGAGAAGCTGAAATGTGCTCGTGCCCTTGAAGAAAAAGTTCCAATATGACTGGACTTTTGCTTTTCTCAGTGGTACTCTGTTGGGGGATTTTAATCAACAAGCCATTAGTTCTTCTTCTAATAGCTCTAATTGACAAGCTATTGGTGCTTCTTCAGATAGGTTTACCCAAATAACATTTTTGTAGAAGTTCCAACCAACCAGGCCCTGAGCACGGGGGTTCTATTTTAAACCTGTTCTGTCCAGTCTTTGTAGTAGATTTTTTTCTGAGAAAGATACAAAACCTTGAAATGGTTCAAATAACTTAAAATATTTTTATGTTGACATACCTTTCCTTTTTGATCTTTTGCAGGATATGCCACGACCATTCAAGCTGATGAAGAACCTTGATATGGACGAAGTTATTGTGGATATCGTGAAGAAAATTTCTTGAGTGGATATGTCAGCCTGTATTAGGAAAAAGATTTGTGAACATTGTCAAAAGTCCTTTCAAATTTGCGAGCTTCTTTTGGGGGCTATCAATGAGCCAGTGAAGCTTGCCGCTTCTGATATTGCGGAAAACACATTGTCTCTAGACATTTTGAGATTTGCTTGATTAGGCTGCTTGTTAAATTAATCTTAATTTGGGATATTTGCAGTTTCTTTCGCCTTATTGGACGAGGAATAGGATGATGCAGATTAAATGTTGTCCGGTGTATTTTGGAAGTTTTAGGTTCTTCGTTTGCTACGGTTACCAGGATTTTTTAGTGTTTTTGGGACCTGAAATTCTATCGACTTGGTTGATCTACATCTTCTTCTTTTTTTTTCTTTTTTCTCTTTTTTTGTTAGCTGTTTGCTGCGATTTACACCGAGTGATCTTTTCATTAAGTGTCTATTCTACCCATTTCTGCTTGTGCTTTAAGCTTCAGACACCTCTTGCTGGGGCATTTTTTTCCTCAGAACTCTGAAGCTTCTGACGTGCTGAGAAGTTATAATAATGTGATTATCAGCTCCAACGTACCTCTAATTGAAATTGTTGATGGGATTTTACATATTATTTCTCCTCCTAACAATGACCACCATAGTCTGATACGTAGCATTTTGTGTAAATTTACCACAAATGCTATTACCCTCTTGTTATCAATATGATGTAGCCGACTGATTATTTGTTATTGATTTACAACTAAACTTAAAAGTGGTGTAAACGTTACAGAGAAAAGTAGAGTGTGCTGCAAAAGCGCCTATTGTCCTACTGGGGATCCCATATAGGTGCAAATATAGTCTCCAAACAAAGTTTATAAAAAGAAAAAAACTGAAGCTCATAATTAACCATGTTTATCGTCCGAATACATCTAGCAAAGCAAAAGAACAATATTCCCGTCCACATGTATTAGTAATCCCTCTCTCCTCTTTTTTTTTCTTCTTTTTTTCTTTTCCCAATCCGTACCATGTTTTAAGTGTCAGTCACTGTTTACTCTCTGCCCAAAGTGTAAGACGAATTGCGTACGGAAAAGTTCTAAAGTGGTAATTTGTATGCATCCGAATCAAAAGGCTAGGATGGTAATTATCCTTTCGTGAAGGTGAAGCTAAATTTTTGTGACATTTTAATAGTCTCATTCATCTTTACCACCAAAGCTTTCAAAAACACGAACGGATCAAGAACACTGAAGTGTCCTTTAATTCTCCTCAGTTAGAGAGAGAATAATAATAAGAAATTGCTCTAAGAAACCCAAACAAGGAAAGAAACATAAGCCTCTCCTTAGAATTAATAAATAATTATAATTAAACTTGGTAACAAATTAAGGGAACTCGTGCAATCTCAACGGAAACAATTGACCTCTTTTGCTAATCCCGTTTTGGAACAAAATTATGAGATGTCACTCAATTTTGTTTCGAGATTTTACAGAGTGTTATCTGAATACTCATACTTAGATATTATCTCAGTGAGGCATATTTCACGAATTTTTTTTTCCCCACAAATTTAATATTTGCAATCCGAAAATCTCTCTGACTCAACAAATCCATATTACAACCACACAATAAATGAAGAAAAACTTCAAAAATCTCCAAACCAAAAAAGAAAGGCAAAGGAAAGAAACAAATTAAGAAGTAAAACTCTCTTATGCAGGGTTAATTTCAAGCAATTTAAAATCTGAACCATCATGAGAACTCAATGCACGTACCACTACCAAAATGACATAAATTATATATAGTGTGATCACGCTAAAATGTTTTAGCCTTCTTTCTCCGACGACTCGTCTCAGCGAGCAATCCAACACAAAGGAAAGAACTGATCTCACCGTCCACATCGACCCGAACACGAGCTCGAGCTGTTCTCTCCTTCCTCTTCGCGTAAAGTAACCGCGACGACGGCTTCTTCTTCTTTGGCGGCGGCGGCGGATGCTTCATATCCACCGGAATTTGGTGCCTCGGCGATGTCGGCGTATGATACCCGTCATCTTTGCTATCGTCGCAGAATTCAACTGTAACGTGTTTTGCTTCTTTATTATTCTCTTCTGTATCCAACGTTACTGAAACTGAAACAACAGCAGCAGCAGCAGCAGCAGCAGTAGTAGTAGTAGTGGGGATTATGATCTCTTCTTCTTGTTGTTCTTCTTCGGGATGTTCATGGTTGATGTGGCACGTGTGTGGGATTATTTCCGACATGGGTTTTGAAGAGGGCGCGGTGGGGAAAAGTGCTTTGGAGTTGCTCTCGGGGACGAAGAGGCCATGTGCAGTGGACATTATTTGCGAGGGAGATAGTGATAGGAGAGAAGAGATGGTGTAGGTTAATGGAAAAAGGAGAAGATGTATCGTTGGTGACAATTAATTCAAACAAAAGGAAAGAGCCAAGAGACGTAATATAGTGCGGCTCGGAAACTCGCAAGGTTTCTATTTGTACTCTCTCTCTCTCTCTCAAAAAAAAAAAAAAATTTATTTTTTTCTTTTGAGAAAAAAAATATTAATTTTAAGATAGAAAATGCTTCACTAGCCCTTTTTTAGTTTGGATACAGTGAAAAGGAATGATGCAAGCACTGTATTGGTTGAATTTGTAGAATATGGGCAACTAACATGAACACTAAAAATTATACCAAGAGTTGTGAAGAAAAAAAAAACAAAGAAAAAAAAATTATATAGAATGTAGTTGAACTATATGCAGAGCATTTTGAATTTACTATCTGACCTTATAAAATTTACTATGGGCTTATAATTTTTCCTTTTTTTATCTCTATTGATTGACGTTAGCCAGATAGCTAAGTAGATGTGTATTCTTTTTAGGCGTGAATTTCAATTCTTAATTTCTTTTTTAAAAGAGTAATTAACTTGTCTTTTATTTATTGCAATTTCATATGATTTTGCACATAAATAATAGGTAAAACTGATAACTTTAGCTCATTATCTAATCTCACATTTTCTTCTTCTTCTTCTTCTTCTTCTTCTTCTTCTTTTTTCTTTTTTCTCATCAAATGAATGGGTTTTCCCTAATATGAAAGGATCAGTAGTTAAATCTTGAACAAATCATCTTAACTTTCAAACTTAAGGAAAAATCAAAACATTTCATAACATGGTGGCACTAAAGTGAGGCTACATTAGTCCTCATCATGGAAACCATATTTATTACACAAGGAGTAATAAGATGAAAAGAGTGCAAAGCCCTTCAAAAGGTAATGGGTTCACACCATTTTTTTTTTTTTTTTTTTTTTTTTTTTTCTGTAACAGGAGACTTTTAAATAGAAACTACAATATTCCATCAAATGTATTTATCTTGCACATATATATATATATATATATATATATATATATATATATGAGTTCGGCTACTACACTCTTATGAGTACGATCGTATTCGTACTCATAAGTTGTTTTCGATAATAGACCTTCCGAATCGACGATTCAGACCGTTAAATATTACCTAGAGCATTTAAAACTTTTAGAAATCAAAGTTTATAATTTTTCGATATAATTTACCTTATGATCAATAACTCACAAAATTGACAATTTTTAACGGCTGATATATAATACTTGCTAGTTTAACGGTGTAAAAGAATCGGAATAACTTGAATTTTTGATAAAAAATTCTATTCATTACCTAGATAAAGATCAATGGCCCTGATCTTAAATTGAAGGATTCCATCATCCATTTTTAGGACATCGTTCGATTTTGACCGTTCATTTTATATCCGCTTGATGGACTTTATAATGATTTCAACAAATTACGAAATTTATTTTCTAGAAGTTTCAAATACTTTAAATCATATTTAACGGTATGGATCATCAATTCGGAAGCCCAAACATCGAAAACAACTTATGAGTATGAAGGACTCTATACTTATAAGAGTATAGTAGCCCTACTCTCTCTCTCTCTCTCTCTCTNTCTCGGGGACGAAGAGGCCATGTGCAGTGGACATTATTTGCGAGGGAGATAGTGATAGGAGAGAAGAGGTGGTGTAGGTTAATGGAAAAAGGAGAAGATGTATCGTTGGTGACAATTAATTCAAACAAAAGGAAAGAGCCAAGAGACGTAATATAGTGCGGCTCGGAAACTCGCAAGGTTTCTATTTGTACTCTCTCTCTCTCTCTCTCTCTCTCTCTCTCTCTCTCTCACAAAAAAATTTATTTTTTTTCTTTTGAGAAAAAAAATATTAATTTTAAGATAGAAAATGCTTCACTAGCCCTTTTTTAGTTTGGATACAGTGAAAAGGAATGATGCAAGCACTGTATTGGTTGAATTTGTAGAATATGGCAACTAACATGAACACTAAAAATTATACCAAGAGTTGTGAAGAAAAAAAAAGAAAAAAAAATTATATAGAATGTAGTTGAACTATATACAGAGCATTTTGAATTTACTATCGGCTTATAATTTTTCTTTTTTTTATCTCTATTGATTGACGTTAGTCAGATAGCTAAGGAGATGTGTATTTTTTTTAGGCGTGAATTTCAATTCTTAATTTCTTCTTTAAAAGAGTAATTAACTTGTCTTTTATTTATTGCAATTTCATATGATTTTGCACATAAATAATAGGTAAAACTGATAACTTTAGCTCATCATCTAATCTCACATTTTCTTCTTTTTCTTCTTCTTCTTCTTTTTCTTTTTCTCACCAAATGAATGGGTTTTCCCTAATATGAAAGGATCAGTAGTTAAATCTTGAACAAATCATCTTAACTTTCAAACTTAAGGAAAAATCAAAACATTTCATAACATGGTGGCACTAAAGTGAGGCTACATTAGTCCTCATCATGGAAACCATATTTATTACACAAGGAGTAATAAGATGAAAAGAGTGCAAAGCCCCTCAAAAGGTAATGGGTTCACACCATTTTTTTTTTTTTTTTTTTTTAACAGGAGGCTTTTAAATAGAAACTACAATATTTCATCAAATGTATTTATCTTGCATATATATATATATATATATATATATGAGTCCGGCTACTATAGTCTTATGAGTACGATCGCATTCGTACTCATAAGTTGTTTTCGATGATAGACCTTCCGAATCGACGATTCAGGCCGTTAAATATTATCTATAGCATTTAAAACTTCTAGAAATCAAATTTTATAATTTTTCGATATAATTTACCTTATGATCAATAGCTCACAAAATTGACAATTTTTAACGGCTGATATATGATACTTGCTAGTTTAACAGTGTAAAAGAATCGGAATAACTTGAATTTTTGATAGAAAATTCTATTCATTACCTAGATAAAGATCAATAACCCCGATCTTAAATTGAAGGATCCCATCATCCATTTTTAGGACGTCATTCGATTTTGACTGTTCATTTTATATCCGCTTGATGGACTTTATAATGATTTCGAAAAATTATGAAATTTATTTTCTAAAAGTTTCAAATACTCTAAATCATGTTTAACGGTATGGATCATCAATTCGGAAGCCCAAACATCGAAAATAATTTATGAGTATGAAGGACTCTATACTTATAAGAGTATAGTGGCCCTACTCTCTCTCTCTTCTATATTATATATATAATATTATATATATTATTATATATATTATTAATGTATATATATTTATATATAGAACTAGGCTATAATACTATCAATAGCACCAAGTTATTGGTGCTATTAATATTTTAGCCCTTGAATTAAGAAATGGGTGGTTAGAATGATGTGGGCCCTTTAGGGTTGAGTGAGTGGTTAGTTGAATAGTATAATCTAACGGATAAAAATAATCAGAGGGTTAAATCTAACGGTGGAAAACTCGATAGCATCAAATCCTTGGTGCTATCCTAGTACCCCAAGCCGGACTCTCTCTCTCTCTCTCTCTCTCTATATATATATATATATATATAATTGAGTTTCTATGCTTTTAAAAGTACTAAGTTATTGGTGCTTGTAGATTTTTGGCCATTGGATTAAGGAACGTGCGATTAGGATGATGTGGGCCTTCTAGAATAGAGTAGGTGGTTGGTTGAATAGTATAATCTAACGGTTGAAAATGATCAAAGGCGTAGATCTAACGATAAAAAACTTAAAAGCACAAAGTGCTTTGTGCTTTTACAAGCAGCATAGCCGGACTCTATATATATATAAGAACTTTTTAATTCTTGATCATCTCTTACATTTTAAAAAATTAATTAAATATATATTTTATATAAAAAATAAATATCTGTTATAAAAAAAAAAAAAATTCTCATCCCTCGCAAGCAAGCAAAGAACATGCAGTGACTTTAGAAGGCAAAATAGAGAGAAATTTTTTCTCTGTACATCACACACAAACACACACACCTTGATGATATCATTGCAAACCATGCCTCCTCCCTTATCCCCATCATGATTATGCTCCCATCACATTAAAGCCATCATCAATCATCCCTCATGCTCAAAAATCAATCATCCCCTCTGCAGTTAAAATCCCATCACCTCCCACATCCCCACAAGAGCACCACCAAAACCCTAGCCCTTGCAATTGGGATTAATTATAGGAGCTTCTTCTTTTTTTTTTTATTCAAAAAGGTTGCTTTGGTGGGTCTCTTATTGGGCCATTTTGTTAAGACATAATCATAGGTCAAGTGTTCTTGGTGGACTATTTTACACTAAAAGTCATCTGTTAATGGGACCACTTTTGTTAAATAAATGTACTCATTGTATTGTTCTTTTATTTCTTTCCCTCCTTAAGATTTGCTTTCGTATTGTTCCAAAGGGGGAACTGTATAAACATTGGGTTTTCAAAGCATTGTACTAATTACATGGTTCCTTAACCCACTTATTTTGATTTTTTTAAAAATAATTTTGATCCATTTTTATGATTACGACATCGAGTCAGAATTTTTTTTTTTTTTATTTGTTTTTCAGTTTTCGTAGACTTGCCACTAGGTTACAAAATAGGACTTTGAGCTAGAATTTTCTAATCCTGGGTTGAGAATACCAACCAACTTACCTTGCAAAGCATTTGTACAAAATACAAATGTAGGGAAATAAATTACACTTTAAATGAAAAAAGTGAAAGATAATGAATGTCTATGCAAATCATTTATGTATAAAATACGACAAGTTCTTTCAAAAAATAGATAAGCATATATATAGAATTTAAGAGGCGTGAACAATGTCGTCAAATGCACGTTTCACACAAATTTTTCAAAACCACTTATTACTTCAGTTCAGCTCATTAATTTAAATCATCATAAATCGTTATGAAAACATTTTAAACAACTAATAATAATAATAATAATAATTGTAATAATAATATAGGAGAAACCTTGGATGCATGATGCATGCAAGAACATAAGTATCGCATGAGATGAGAAAGTTTACTGTGTCACACTTGCACCATGTCAGTAATAACAAAATATTTTTTTTTTTCTATTCATGATGTTACGGATTAATTTTAAAAAATTAATTGATTAGTTAGGAATATTATATAATAAATATAACCGGTGTATTTTAGAATTTTGTTCAATGAGACAACAATGATAGAGGGTGACGCAAATTTGCAGGGGGAGGGTGTTACAGAGCATATTCCGAATCCCGAGGAGCGAAAATTTTAGGCCCACTGACATGAAGCGCTCCTTCCGGGAGCCAAAAGCTGCGGTTGGGTTCTGAAGAGGCCCAGAGCCTGGCCTATTGGGCTTCTTGGGCCACCGCACAACAAAACAGTCAACGCGGCGTGCCCTGTGCATCACACCCCCTCCTCCTGGGGCCCATTTTTAACTTAGCTCCACGTGGGCTCTCTTGGGCCGAATGTATATATATATATATATATATATATATAGGCTAGAGCTACTATACTCTTATAAGTATAGGCTCCTTTATACTTATAAGTTTTCGACTGTTGGATGAATGGATGTATGGTTGGGATGATAGTGATCTCCGGTTAGAATGATAGTGGTCCCCTAGGGTTGAGTGAGTGGTTGGATGAATATTATTATTTAACGAGAGGAAATGATCAAAGGGCTAGATTTAACGACTGAAAACTTGTGAGTACAAAGGATCTATACTCATAAGAGTATATCAGCCGAACTCATATATATATAAAGAGAGAGAAAGAGAGTTGAGCTAGAATACTCTCAAAAGCATCAAGGGGTTGGTGCTTTTGAGTTTTTAGCCATTGAATGGAGAGATGTAGGATTGGGGTGATGGTGGTAGGTGGTGATAGGTGGAATAGTGTTTGACCCAAGAGATATTAGTAATCAAGGAGTAGATCCAAGGGCTATAAACCTAGAAGCACCAAGCACCAAGGGATTGGTGCTTTTAAAAATATTCTAGCTCAACACTCTCTCTCTCTCTCTCTCTCTCTCTATATATATATATATATAGAGAGAGAGAGAGAATTAGGCTGGAATACTATTAATAGTAAAACGCTCTTTTTGCTATCAAGTTTTTAATCATTGGATGAAAAATTGTAGGGTCAGGATGATATTAGTCGTTTAGAGTTGAGTGGTCCCCCTAGGGTTGCGTGGTCCCCACTGGGTTATAGTATTTAATCCAATGGTTAGAAATAATGAAAGTAGTTGATCCAAAAGCTAAAAAATTGGTAGCAACAATAAGATTTTGCTACTAATAGTAGCCCAGTCCAACTCTCTCTCTCTCTCTCTCTCTCTCTCTCTCTCTATATATATATATATATATATAATTGAGCTCCTATGCTTTTAAAAGTACCAAGTTATTGGTGCTTGTAGATTTTTAGCCATTGGATTAAGAGATATGTGGTTAGGATGATGTGGGCCTCCTAGAGTTTAGTGGGTGGTTGGTTGAATAGTATAATCTAATAGTTGAAAATGATCCGAGAAGTAAATCTAACGGTAAAAAACTTACAAGCACCAAGTGCTTGGTGCTTTTACAAGCACCATAGCTGGACTCTATATATATATATATATTTCATATTGAAGTTTTTCAAACGTTATTAGGTAAAGAGAAAATAAATCGCAGATCCTAAAAAGATAACAGGTGGAAAGCCCAACAACAATTAAAGTTCTTATTTCATTTAAAAAAAAACAAAATTAAATAATTTTGAGCTCGGTCTCTGACTCCTCTAACCTGATTCATAGTCCCTTTGTTTGGGATTTGAATAGCAACGTGGATTCCAAGCACGTGGTTTGCATGCAGAGGTGTGTGAAAAAACTCATCTTTTCTATGCCAGTGATTCTGCATATTATAATCGGCAACAAACTGATTAGATTATGAGCACTTAAGTTGGAGAGCAAAATCAAATATGTTATATATGCTACTTCTTTTTTTTTTTTCGTATTCTTTAAAGATGGAAAGGATATAGTAATGCTAATGATCATCAGCTGATGAGGCTTTGTAAACCACAATTAGGCTGGGCTAAACTCTTGCTAGTTGCTAGGGTTGGATTAAAGTTGAATTAATTAAGGTAGTCATATTAAAACAGGTCATTTTGTTTACGTGTACTAGTATTATACTGTACATAAATATGCGTGAAATAATATTTTATATGCAACATCATGTGCTTATTTAATCAATTCAGAAATATATATAAACTTGTTCTGTTTTAATTGCACTGTTGATCCTAAGGTTTGGCACTCCGAAAACCCTAATCATGTAAAAGCTTTGAACAAACCTGGAATGGAGGGAAGGTTGGAAAAAATAAGTGCGAGTTTCCGACAATCAAAGGACTAGAAACTTAAGCAGCAGAAGAGTTCGTTGGCAACAAAAGCTTATCCTCCGGGGTGGATGTATCCACATGTGAGAGAACAAGCAATCATATCTAGTTGCAGGGATTGCCAAAAGATTTACTCTTTCTTTCTCCTTTATTTTTAATAAAGGTTCTTTTCCATAACTTTTTGCTATGCTGAGTATGTTACATGTGCCTGCGACTGCGAGAGATCCTCTAAATGTCATTGATGAGTCTACGTTGTAAGTATATAATTTTTTTTTATAAATTTTTGTTAAAATATACCAAATTATTTACTAGTTATCTAGCTGGTATATATATATAATACCGACTCATTAATAATATTTTTTAAAAAATTTAATAGTTTGTGAGTAATACACTTTACTAGTATAGGGTCTCAGAAAAAGCATATTTTTAGAATAAGAAACTTCAGCGAAGAGTTTCCCGATGATGTCTCATTGAAACACCTCGATCCGCTATCATAAATCAGTTTTGTCTCTATGAATAATAATTCTTTCTTCTAGAATTATCTTAGAAAAATTTAGTATTTAAATACACCAAGCGAACCCATTGATAAAAAAAAAATAAAAATAAAAATAACATGTCAAAGTGGATCGATGGCTCCCCCCATTGAAGTGTATCCTGTTTTTAGTATCTTAACAGTTTTTGTTTCTAAGACTAATACCGACTTGAGATGTAAACTAAACTAGCCAATCAAGCTCAAAAACAGATTAACTTGAAGAAGATTAATTCGAAGAACAAATAATGTGTGTCTTCCTCAGCGAAGTCTAACTTATTAGCTTCAAAAGTCAATCAAGCAGGCTTTAACTCATTCTTCCTACAACACTAACAGGGAGCTTCCACCCTAATATTAAAAAGAAAACTTCAAAAACCCCCCGTGGTTTCACACTTTTGTATTTTGTATCATATGATTTAAAGTGTATCAAGTTAGTACTATGTGGTTTCTCACTTTATCACTTTAGTATCCTGTGATTTAAGGTGTATCAAGTTAGTACTCTGTGGTTTTGCACTTTATCACTTTAGTACCATATGGTTTCACACTTTATCACTTTAGTTCTCTATGGTTTAAAAAACCACAGGGTACTAACTTGATACAAAATTAAAACCACAGGGTACTAAAGTGATAAAGTGCAAAACCACATGATACTAACTTGATACACCTTAAACCACAGGGTACTTAAGTGATAAAATGAGAAACCACAGGGTACTAACTTGATACACTTTAAACTATAGGTACTTTAAAAAAATTGAAACCACAAAGGGGGTTTTTGAAGTTTTCCCAATATTAAATGAAAAGTAGAAAACAATCAATTCTCCTACCACCTATTACATCGACCATTAATTAGAAAGATGTGCACAACTATATACTTAAGGCAACATTAATGTTTCCTTTGTTTAAGGATAGTTGTTGCCCCGACGTATAGGGCATGGCTTCTCTACAGCCCAGTGCGCAGGATTTTTCTGCGCACGGGACGATCCCGCCGCTCATCAGCGACGGAATGCATCCGAGCCATCCGATACGGACGGGCTTAAATGCGTTCCGCCAGTAATGAGCGGCAAGATAACCCCATGTGCAGAAAATCCTGCGGACAGAGCAACAGAGAATGCACACCCGGAAAAATAGCATAACCTAAAGAACAGCTTAAGAGGGCGAGAGGGCCTCAAATAAATGGCCAGATTTCCACAACTAACCAGCAAATTGACTAATGGTTCTAAATTCTTAATCAAAGAAAGAAATAGAAGACTTGGCATGAAAACTATAAATCCATAAGACCATCAGTAAGGAGAGCACCTACCTCTCTGTATAAATTTGGGCCCTATCATTCCAACCCAGTGCAACCCCTTCAAAACCTCTGCACATGAAAACAACCCAAGACAACAGAGAAAATAGTTGGTATGGATAGTCCATACACTTGCGCAATATTGCAGTTTAGACCCTTGCTTCTGTACTTAAAACAATTTAGCTCTTCAAACGTTTTATGTTCTGTAATCACATCTCTGATACCAATGATACCAATGTTTGTTATGCCACGTGCTCCGAACTTGACTCTCTTTTTTTTTTTTTTATAAAAATGACTAATTTCAATCCTAATGCATATGTTCCTCATAAATGATCACTACAATCCTAGCACCTCACCCTTTTAGATATACTACTACTATGTGCTAGAGTCACGTACTACAGGCAAAACAATCCTTCCAGGTGGAAAAATGATCAAGCACGGAACATGCGGCACGACGAACATTAAGTTATTTTGTACAGCAAAACGGCCCCAGGAATATGATTACAACCGATAAGAAAGCTCAGGAACTAATTCATTTAAGTGAAAACTTTAAGGACTAAGTAGCAACATTGCAAAGCAGGAACAATCCATCCAATTTACCCTAACCTTCTGATTTACATATTTACCTCAAAAGCAACAGTACTAGAAGAGCTAAAAACAGCTTAATCCCAAATTTCCAAACACAAAAATGACCGACGACGAAGGGCCATAATACACACACATATATAGAATAGGGCTACTGTGCTATTAGAAGCACTGCAGTTCTTGAGCTCCTAACTTTCTAACCATCTATTAATTTTGATGGATGGTTAGAATGAGAAAGAAGATAAATAAGAGAGAAATACAGAGAAAGTAGAAATTGAGACACCCATATTTCTTTTTAATTTTTCTTCTATCTCTCATCCTAACCATCCATCAAAAATTATAAGCATAAAAACTACAGTACTCTTAATAATATATATAAATAAATAAAACCTAATCTCACCTCACCATTAGACTCCATATTCTAATTAGGCCTTATCCAAGCCCACCAGGCCCAAGAGGCCCACAAAACCCCCAAGGACGTCTCTAGACGCTGCGACCCTCGAAACAAAGACAACGCAACAAATCCGGCGAGTAACGTGTACCATCGATCCCCTACACGCCATGCACGGACGAACGCGCTGCGACCGCCGATGACGTGGCGCCGCGGCGGCAAACGCGGGCGCGCGCGCAGACGCCCACTTGACGCGCGTGGGGTCCACCCGTCCGGCAAACGGGGGCCCAACGCCCGGCCCGTGGACGGCGACGTTTGCGAGGAAGAGGACCGAATCTAACGGGTGGCGGAGCGACACGGACANCGCCCCGCCCCGCCCCTCCCTCCAGGCTCCAGCTCATTCCCACCACCCCCTTACTATATCCCCCCGGTGAGCTTATTCTCCTCTCCCCCGTAAATAAAATATACACGGAGACTCATCAACTGTAGAATTTTTTTTGTCATACTATAAGCGCTTTTTAAAGGTTTTTTTTTTTCAAGTAAAGCTTTATTATTATAGAAAATAAGAATGAGTGGGGAGTTTCGTATCGTGCTATGATTGCCACAAGCGTCGATAGGGAAAAGCTTTACCGTGCTATAACACACGGCGATCTCACGGTTGTAATGGATCTAATAGAGCGACGCTTTGAGCTTTTCTTCGTAGATCTCTTGCATCCTAATCACCTCGGGGTCTTAATTCTGAGGTGTTTTGGTGAATTGGAAGAGAAAATATTGGATTTTTTTTGTATCCTCATTTTTGGCTACTACTGAGCTGAAGACCCCAAAAAAAAAAAGAGGAAAAAAAAGCCCCTTTTTAAACTCTACCACAACTCAGAGAAGAAAAGAACCAATTTTTATCGAATCTCATAGCTTCTTTTTACAGTAAGAATTAAAGGGATCGAGTAAAGGAGCAATCAAAGGAGAAGGAAGAGTAAAAATGAGACGAAAAATTAAGAGGAAAAAGAAGAGAGAAAGAGTGATACAACATGTGAGAAAGAAAAACGAATTCTACTAAAATAATAATACAATGCTTGAGATTATTTCAACAGCCACCGAATTAAATTCCCCCTCCCCCCTACCCAAGATCACCCGAAAATATTGAAAAAAAAAAAAAAAGATGATGAGGAAGGAAAAATCGCTGCTTTGCAGCAAAAGGCTCGATTTCTTGTATACAATTCCAAAACCCAGAAGAGAAAAAGAAGAGATCGAGAGAGCGAAAACCCAAAAGAAAAAGGAAAACTACTACTACTACGAAGATGCGGAAGAAGATAATAAACTCGGATCACATACCAGGAGAAGATACACCACCAATGCTATACAAAAGGACGCAAACCCTCTTCGTCTTCCTCCTCCTCCTCCGCCGCCGCCGGCCGCGCCGCTCGCCGGAGCTTCCGACCTCATCTCCCCCCTCAGCCTCGGCGGCAACGTTTCCGCCCCCTCGGGCTCCGGCGCCATCCCAGCCGCCTCCACCGGCGGCGGCGCCGCCCCCGGCCCCGGCCCTCCCCCCCCGGCCGCCGCGTTCCCTCCCCCTCCGAAGATCTCCCTGGGGAGCAAAACCCTAGAGACGGCGAAGACGGCGACGGGGTTCTGGTCGAACACCGTCCTGGTGATGGAGGCCTGGACGATGCCGGTGTCGATGGCGACGGAGCCGTTGACGCGGGTGATGTTGAGGGTGAAGCGGCCCGCGCCGGTGTCCTCGGTGGCGAGCGTGGGCTGGACCGGGTTGACGATGGACTCGAGCGAGCCGAGCGGGTAGTAGGAGTGGAGCACGTGGAAGCGGAGCACCACGGCCTTCTCCTGCGCCGGGAGCGACTGGAGCCGCCACGTGGCGGGGAGCCCGGCGAAGGCGTCGTCGGTGGGCACGAAGACCGTGATCCCGGCCCCGCCCTCGTCGCCCTCGAACTCGGCGGCGACCCCGGACGCCTCGAGCATGGACGCGGCGACGTTGAAGCCGCGCGCGTCGACGAGCACCCGCGTGATGTTGACGCCGACGGGGGGGCGGGTCTCGGACGCGGCGAGGTCGAAGCCGTAGGGGACGAGGAGGGCGTCGACGGCGAAGACGCTGACGTCGTAGGGGAGGGAGGCGACGAGGCCCAGGACGGTGGCGTTGGAGTTGGCGGGGGAGAAGGGCGCCGGGGAGCGGACGAGGACGGCGGAGGAGTTGGAGTTGGAGTTGGGGTTGGGGTTGAGGGAGGTGAGGTTGACGGCGCCGAGGTCGGAGGGGGCGCGGCCGGTGGTCTGGAAGAGGGTGGTGACGAGCCGGCCGGAGGCGGGGAGGCGGCGGAGGTCGGAGGGGGAGAGGAACTCCAGCAGCACGTGGTAACGGAGCACGTCGGCCAGGTCGGCGGACGACCGCGCCGCCAGCTCCGCCTCCGACCGCACCAGGAAGGGGTCCGGCACCGCCAGCAGCGTCAGCGACGACCGCCCCGCCAGCTCCGACGCCACCGACGACGACGACAGCAGCCGGTTGAACCCCGACAGCTCCGGGTGCTCCGCCAGCAGCGCCGTCACGTTCACCGCCGCCGCCGGCCAGGGCAGAAGCAGCAGCAGCAGCAGCGTTGTTGATAATAATATAATGACGAAGAAGAAGAGAGAGGGAGGAGATGAGGCGGCCATTTTTCGCTGCTTCTCTCACTCTCTCTCTCTCTCACTCCGCTCTCTCCGCTACACTGAAGAGTGGGGGAGATCGAAAGAGAGAGAGAGAGAGAGAGAGATTGGGGAAAGGGGCGAAGGATGGACGGATGATGATGATGGTGGTGGCGGTGGTGGTGATGATGATGATGATGAGGGTGATGGATTTTTTTTTTAATTATTTATACTCTATTATAACTGGAAAAAGAATGCGAAAAGACCCCTCAAGTATAACCCTANTTGTTTTATTTTAAGACAATATTATTTTGACGGGTGTGTAAATGGGGAGATTTATGGGGGAGGGGTTTGTATCTTGTATGTAGGTAGATCTGATGACGGGATGCGTGTTTATTTATTGCTTGATCGATCCTCCCCCTCCACCACCACCTCTCCTCTGCTTGCATATTACATAATATATAATATAATATTTACCGTGTTGCGATTTTGTGGGGGGCCCACATGCAGTGCAATGTAAGGTAGGGTGATGTGTGCGCGAGGGGTTTTACTGCATAGATAATAAGCGTCCGGGGAACGAGAGGAGGCCGTTGGATTGACGGTGGACGGCGATCGTGAGCGTTGGGTGGTTTGTATTAAAAGGTGTGGGGTGAAGGGGCGGTCGGGGATGGTGGGTGGACTCCCGTGAGGCGTCCGTGTCTGGATAGCGGATCCGGACTATCTGGATACTGGCGCTTATTTTTTATATATATATACATATATAAAATAATAATAAAATATTTGACCCAGTTATTGTTTCAAGAATGCATGAGCTAAGTTTATTTCTAAATAAAATAAACAAAGCGGATAGCATAGTATCTATCTCTTAGAAAAAAAAAAAAAAATCATAGGTGAAAAGGCGAAGGAGCATCTCAGAAGCCAAATAATTTCAGAATGAAGCGAGAAGAATCGCACATACGTTAGATTTGATTTCCAAATGAAGCCTGAGATAGAAAATGGGCGACAAAGTTATGACGAAGCAACAACTGCTTTCGTGCTGCAACAGCATTAGAAAGTCGACACACCTTTCAAAGAACCATGTTATTTCTCCCACTCGATAGAGAGACCACGACGAGAATTCGCAACTAATTTCTACATTCAACACCAATGATTGGCGGGTAGAAAAGTATACAAAACGGAGAGTATGATTACAACAAAAGAAAGAGAAACCTTTCTAAGTAAAATGAGGAGTAAAAAAAAAAAAAAGAGAAAAGCTCTCTTCCTAACAAGAATTTGCCGGGGCAATAGCCCACTTGTACAAACAAAATAAAAAAAAAAAATGAGTGAGCCAACAGAAAAAATAAACTCTCTCTCTCTCTCTCTCTCTCTCTCTCTCTCTCTACAAGCATTCGTANAAAAAAAAAAGCAAGCTGGATACAAGCCTCGATCAGAACTAGAGAGCAGAGAGCGAAGATTCAGTTGTCAAAAGCACTTTGAGATACAGAAGCTGTCGGGACAAGCCATTAATCTGATCATCTTAACTATACAAAAGGGGGCGCAGGTATGTCAGGATGAAACGAATTGTATCAATGGGATCTTTCAGTGCATGCGGGACAGGGGCAGCACTCCACCGTATGCGAACGAATAAATTGTACATCAGTTGACAAAAAATCAGGTCAGTTGCTGGTAAGTTGCTGATGAGTTAAAAGGATATCTTCTCTGACAATGCTATCGAGCTTGTAAGGATTTTAAAACTTCTGTTTTGTTCGAGCGGCACATGCAGTCCGGGCACGGAAACGTGTATAAAGAATCATTTGGTCTTTTGATCTCGATACCCTTTGCGTCGCTGTGAGCTCGCATATTTAGCAATTGGCGCTTCAATGCTTTCCAACTGTTTTCAGAGGCGGAAGAAAAGAGGATAAACTAAGTTATGCAAATGTAACGAGAAAACATGAAATAATAGTGGTTCATGTCAGATGAAAATTATCTGAATAGAAGGTAACACTACCAAGGAAACCTACAAGATGTAAGCTTTCATGTATGTTTTTCAATTTTGTTCAAATCGACTCCTGCAAGCAAAAGAGAAGTTGAACTTCCAAGAGGGAGCTCACATACACACAATATCGTTGTGATTGTGACAGTGGGAAACCTATAGTCTATAGTGTCCTAGGGCTCAATTGCCTGTGTCTTCTTCTTCAAGAAATTTTTGGATAAGTGATATTAATAACACGATTGTCACATGTAATGGATTACAATAATATCAGAATCAATATTAATGAAGAAGAAACGCCAAATACATTACAATATTATCTTATATAATATATATATATCCAGAATCTATAAGAAGAGGGACAAGAGATAATTGAGGGATTTGATGCAACTTAGCAGGAGCAGCCTGGACTTTTAAACATTAGTCAACATAAAATGAGAGGGACATAACTGGTGAACTAGACTTCCAGACTGATTAATGTAGCATAGATATAAAGCTCTGAACCATTAACAAATAGCTATTCGCGAGCATTCGATTGAAACGAAGGAAAACTAAACTATGTTTTGGGTTCATAAAGGTCCAGAACAACATACCCAATATTTGGATTGGCAAATAACACGGCCAATTTCCTCTTGTCAGGCTTGATAGTTTTAGAATGCCCACCATACAAGTATCTCCTGTGACCTATCAGAAAATGGGGGAAGTTCCCACCTTGCGTGGTCACAAAAACTTCACTATGAAGGCAAACACTGTAATCAATAGCAGCCATCCTGGAAGAGAAATTCTGAAAGCAACAACTGACGGATTAGAGCATTTTAGGAAGGAGAATTGTTATCAGAAATATGAAAAACGTGAGATATTGTTGCTATTGATCAATGATACCTTAAATGGAGCAAGCTCATCAGGTGATGCTAATGACTCTTTTGTTTGTAAGAGGGGAAACATTTCAAGAAGCGGAATCATTGTCTTCTCTGCTTTGTAAATCTTTCCAGAAGCCAAATAAATTACAGTATTATTACCGAAGCCCATTCCGCGGAGCATTAATCCGACCTGAGCATGAAAAATAGGGTATTTTTCATCTTCAAAACGAAAAAAAAGAAAAGAAAAGAAGAAGAAGAAGAAGAGAGGTTGGAAAGTATGTACCTCCAAAGGTGTAAGTGGGCATTTTCCATTCATTCTTATTGCACCAGGTCGTATTACACGACCAGGTTTAGTAAACTTTCCTCTCCAACCTCTTTCTCTTGCTGCATTCATGTCCTGCTTCTCCACTTCCCCACCATCAAATATGCAACATGAAAATGCAACCATATCCTGAAAAATAGGAAAATCTACCATCTAGTCCTCAACTCCTCAATGTAACCCAAAATATGAAAATATGAAAGCTGCAGAAGGATGCAGAACTAAATGAAAAAAGGGTTTTACACATATATATCCCTGTAAGATCACCAATTTATGTACTAAATTTTCATATGTACCCTTTGAAAGTGCAATATCTTACAAAAGTACCCTTCAGTTTGGGAGTCATCCAATTCATGGCTATTTTTTTTTAAAAAAAGTTCCTTTTTCTAAAGAGGGGCATTCTCACAAGTAGAAGGGAACATATGCAAGATATTAAGGTTTTAGAGTGTATGTATCAAAATTCAAGGTTTTGTAGGGTTGTAAGTGCAATAGATGGTTTTGCAAAGGTATGAAATGTAAATATCACAAAAATAAACACAAACAAACCTCCTCAAAGCGAAGATGTACTGCAACATATTTGCCATTGTTATCAACACTCCGTTCTTTCATTCGAGAAACCAACTTTTCAGCCAAAGTTGCAATAGGATTCGAGAAACGCAGGGCTTCAAAATTAGCCAAGCATCTTAAGCGTTGGACGGCAGGAGGGGCATCAAATGATAACCGATTTGCGAAAGGAGAAATCCTTATAAGCCTGTTTTATTTTATTTTATTTTTTTAAAAAAAGACAAGTTCGAGGAGTTGAATGATTATTACACATAAGCTAAAGAGTAACTTCGACAAAAAACTAACATAAAGCAAAACCAAAATCTTCACCTAGTAATTTCCACATAAATCAAAATGAGGAAAGTAACAGCTAGAAATGGCATATAAATAGGATTTTCAACTCACTTTTCTTCAACCAGCTTTGGAAGAACAGCATCCTTGTAATACTGAATAGAAGACCAAGCTTTTATTTTGAAATTGAATACATTACTCATATTGTCACCAAAACGCTCCATTATGAATTCAGGCACCGTATCAACCACTCGAACATCATTTTTAAGAGTCTCGATGAAGTGATCCTCATCATAGATATCGCTAAATTTGCTGCATCCAAATGAATGTTATTTGTGTCATTATTGAGAAAAACCTTGCCTAATGTTAAGCTATTAAGAATCTAAATTGGTAACAATCTGAAGAACATACAATTTTTTTTTCCTTGTAAACACAACAGTAAAATACAAAAAATGTGATAACTTAGCCTGCATATCTCCTGAGTCACCTAAGCAAACTCCAAGAGAAGCAAAGTTAAACACATATAAACCTATATTTACTACCGTCTGCACTATTTACATGGCATGCCATGAAAAGCACCAAAGAAATCATCTTTCCAATGTTGTGGCCTGCAAGACAGAAAGATTATCTTGAAAATTTATCTACCTCTTTTCTCATTGGTCGCTATGATTTTTACCAAATGATATAATTATTTCACTCTGAAATGCTTTTGTGCATATCCAGCTAGACCAATCCAGGAGTAGAAGCCGAAGGCACATTTTAAAGCCTTTTAACATTTTGAAATTGGTACGAACAATTTGTTAATTCCACGCTTCTTATAGGTTAAAGCAATCTTCATAAGATCCATCCAAACTGTCTCTCTGTTAAGGTATAGCAATGTGACTCAAGTACGCAATGGTCCAATCTAATTTATCAATCATGCACCGGATATTACTTCAACAAATATTCAACTCATTCCTGCTACTAGTTGCATCCTGTAGCTTATCAAACTAACATATGGTTTCAGCTAAAAATGAAAAATCCTCATACAGAGAAAAAATGACTAAGAAAATTAGAGATGTAAAATGTCACAAACCTAGGGTCCCTCCAAATGCTGTGGTAGTGGAAATTCGGAATAACAAGTGTGGCATTCAGATACCCTGCCACGGCAACTGCATTGCATATCTAGAAATGTAAAGAGAAAAGACATGAAGTAAAGTATCATGTAAATAGATAATCCAGACTGTAGAAAGTAGCAAACCTATAGAAATTATGAGCAAGAAATAGGAAAGAGAATATAACAAACCGATGTTCTCTGCTGATTCAGGCCACCATTTGCCTCGACATAGATGTAACCATTTGATTCAGGCAAACCTATAAAAGAAATGAGATGTTGAACATGCTCTTTCCGTATTAGTACCTTAAGAAGAAACCTTGCAATATACGAAAGGTTGAAAGAGTCCTCTAAAAAGATCTTCCTATTAAAAAAAAAAAAAAATCAGTATGTGCCATACCAATGGTGCTCATGTTTGTGCATGGTCGCCAGCCACCACCTTTATAAGAGTGCTTCCATACAGTCGCTAGCTACAAAAATAAAATAGCTATGAGTCATAGAAAAAAGAATTAATAAAGAAAGATCAAACAAGTAACAATTTATGGTAGATATGACACTTAAAAGCAGGGTATAACTAAGACTAGAAAACATACATGTTTTAGTCCAATTGCTTATAAGGAATCAAGCATGGAAGAAATACAAAATCAATTAAATGAATGTTCCAATAGAATCACTAAGAAAAGTTTAAAATACATTAGCCCATATAGTTAATATGATGGTTCTGGATTCATTACAATATCTTGTTGCTTGGAAGCCATCTTTGGTACAAATACATCCTCTCTTCTCTGCAGTCTTGCAAACAAATTCACTACTCTGGGACTTCTTTCTTTCTTCCTTTTTTTTTTTTTACAACTACCTTCAAGTATTGACCGATTGGATCTACCGGAATACAACGCAACTACAGCCGGCAGCACAGTAATTTTATGCCGCCAACTTTTAGATGCGCATTTTTTGCATTCAGCTGCGTGTCTGGGTTAGCGAACTGTAGAATAGAGTTTTCTCTTCTGAGAGCAAAATCTCCAACAATAATTACTTTCAAGACTGTAATTTGAGTCTAGCAATGGAATCAACATTAGTGCTCAAATCACATAAAGATTAATCAAGCTCTCTCCTTTTCTGCAATGTGAACCCTAGTAAACTAAGTAATGTCATTATATCATTCTATGAAGTTCACTAGCTTTTCCCCAAAAGCCTAAATGAAATCGGTTTCTAGGAGCTTGCAGAAAGCTAGATAGATCAAATGTCCCTGCATTGTCTATTTGCTTGCCGAAACAGAAATTCCAATCGAAATCGGCCCATGGAAACTAGGTTTGAGGTGAAAAGCAGCATGCAAAGATAACAACGCGTTAACTCTGCTCATATATTATCATGAAAATACCAAATTTTATCCACAAATCATAATGCCACTCTGAATTAATGGGAACCGCATATTATGCCCAAAACAGAAGTTAAGGAGGCATCAGAAGTAGGGCCGGATCCGAGCGAAACCCTAACGGGAGGAAGGAGAAAAAGGATTCGAGAAACTAACCGCATCGGTGGAGTTATCGGCGTTCATGTCGGGGCGGAGGCGCTCGTAGAGGTGAGGGCTCCGGTACACGGAGCCCGGGGCGGGGCGGGAGATGATGCGCGGCACGCTATCGAGGGAGATGGAGCCCATGTAGATGAGCATCGCCGCGACGTAGAGAAGCGGGGCGAAGAGGAATATGGCTTGGCGCCGCAGCAGGATCGTGAGGAGCGCCAACGCCGCCCTCTGCNCCACCACCGCGCTCAGCCCCATCGTGTGGAACATCGGCCCCCCCACCACCGTCCTCCCCCCCCGCCGCCGCCGCCGAGCTTCGCCTGCCTCCGGTGGATCCGCGGCGACCTCCGCGGCGACGAAGGCGGCGACGGCGTGGCTCCGCCGCCGCTACCGAAGCTTCCAAGGCGGTTGTAGGCGTGGTTCTGCATATCGTCGCCGAGGGTTTCGGGATGTTGAAAGCGACGGGGACAGGGACAGGGGCAGGGACAGGGACGGGGACGAGGACGATCCCTTCGCCCTCTCTCGCCGCGCGATCGAGCGCTAGGGTTTCCGATGGGGACGAAGACCTAGGGGCGAAACCGGTGAGGTGAGCTTCGCCCCTTTTCCCCTTCTATTCTTCGAAAGCGATGAAGGAGACGGTGATGAGATCGCGGTGGCGGTGACGGGACCCGGTTTCTTTTTTTTTTGCTTTTATTTTTATATTAATTAATTAATTAATTAATTAATTAATTGTCGGAGTGAGCTCAGCTATTGACCTGTTATAATTCATCTGACTCCTGTTGAACGTTAGAGTTGCGTACGTACGCTTTATTATTAGTATTTGTAGCAACGATAATATTTGCATGCAGTGCATTGTTAAACTTGTATAATTATATAAAATTAAACATGTATATATATAGATGACTATGAAGAATTAATGTGTATATATGCAACATATATTATTATTATTATATTTAGGTATTCGTCAAAAGCATCGATACATTATCCAAACTTAGATGCGATGATCGATGACGAAAGCAAAATTATTTCTTATAGGGAGCTTAATGCTTACTCAAATGTTTGAATAGTTCCATTATAAATATTCACGTACATGTAGAAGTGTTGTGATTAAATTAACCAAAAAAAAAAGATTGCATGAACACGACCTCTCATTTCTTAATTTTATTCACAGTCAAAATGAATTGAGTGATCTTCAAAAAAATTTGGTGTCCCAATCAGAACGGATCAATAATTGAATCTTTCCGTCCGAGCTTATGTTCGGTGGATCTATATATGGATGCATGTCAAAACTTGTGGTACTGGATATATTATATATGAAATAATAATAAGTTTTGCATTACTATTCAATTATTAATGTGGTAACACAAAATTTTTCAAATGTTTCATTTTGATTAGAAGTTATAAATCGCGTTGTAGAGGACTCGCTAAATCAAATTTTCCTGTTTAATTTACTTGTGAGAATCAAAATTGCACTCATTGAGGGAACTTAAGTAATTTGCTCATAGAGTCAACTACGTACGTAGATTATAATAGATGCAGTTATGGGTCCTTTTCCTCATTAGCTGTTTCGCGACGTACATGGATGGAGCAGCAGGATTTTTAAATATTTGCATGCATGCTTCTTAAAACGCGTAAGCTATAATGGGGATTGGAAATTTAATTTTTAACCTTTCATCTCATCTTGTTGATAATATAGATAATCTTTTTTTTTCTGCTCCGAATGGGACAAAAAAAGAAAAAAATAATAATTACTTTTACTTAAGGGAATAATATATATAAAATAATATAAAAACGGTTTTTGATCCCTATATATATATATATATAGACGAGTTCTCTATTCGGATGTAAGCAACACGAGACAAAAAAAAAACCCACCACTTTTTTCATTCCTACGAGTATATACTTTGCCCTAAACAGCACATGACAATTTGATCTTAGATAAATAAAAATCACTTGTTCCAGGAATAAGTACAAGTTCAGATATAAGCAGGAACTAGATCAATTTTNTATTTATTTAATTTTAGATAATGTTGCTAAAAATTTCAACATCTTTTTTAAAAAAAGGGAAAGAGAGTATAAGTTGGAGAGAGAAAACATAATTAAAAAAATAGAAAGAAAAATATAGTCGAAATTAGAGGGAGTGAGAGAGTTGAAATTTTAGAAAGAGAGAGAGAGAAAGCTTAGTTTAGAGAGAGAAAAAAAAAGTTGAATTTTAGAGAGAAAAATAAGTTTAGAGAGAGATATAAGGTTAGAGTGTAAAGAAAAATAATATCAATTAGCCGGCGGGTAGGAAGAAAGAAAGAGATTAGACATATTATGATTACCCCAATCCATTAATATAAGGATACCCGCCCTCCCTCAAGGGAATGAGATTAGTACTTTGGGGTGAATCTTATTCCCAAGTGAATCCAATATTACCAACTAGATTACTTAGTGCGTTTAACCAAATACCGTCATATTTTTTTATTTCCATTGGATTATTAGTAATCTTTAAAAGATAGCGCGAACCAAACGCACCCTAAAGTTAATATATATGCCGAACACATATTAGGATTGGTACATGGAGTATATACTTTCATTTTTATTTTTATTTTACAGTTAATTAATTAATTAATTAATTAATTGCATTGTTCTTGTCCTTTTAAGAGGACGCACTCAAGTTAACTTTACAAGATAGAATTTAGCTTTCAAAAAAATTTGAAGTGAGAAGAAAGAATGGCCTCCCGCCTCCGCCACCCCCCTCCACCTCCTCCACCGCCGCCTTCGTCATCGAGATCGGCGAGGTGGCGTGGTCTAATTCTTCAAGATTTGGGGATACACGCCCCCACCGCCGCCTCCTCCTCGGCCTCTGCCGCCCCCCTCCTCAATCTATGGTGGCGTCAGGGACCCGAAAACGAAAGTACGTCCCGCCCCCCTCCTCAATCTATGGTGGCCCCTCCTCAATCTATGGTGGCGTCAGGGACCCGAAAACGAAAGTACGTCCCATATTTTGAAAAAAAGTTCAAAAAGATGTGCTCTGTTCCCATGGCCGCCGCCGTCGCCCCCTCCGTCGCTGCGAATTCCGTCGCCCCACTCGCTCGATCTTGCGATCGGTCGCGCCGATCTTGCTGCACCCGTCGCCCCCTCTGTAGCTGCGGCCTTCTCCGCCGCCCCCTCCCATCTCGTGATCGGTGGCGCCGATCTTGCCGCACCCACCGCCCCCTCCGTCGCTACGGCTTCCTCCGCCGCTCCCCCTTCCCGATCTCGCGATCGATGGCACCGACCTTGCCACCCCCGCCGCCCCCTCCGTCGCTGCGGCTTCCTCCACCGCCCCCTCCGTCGCTGCTGCCTCCTCTACCGCTCCCCCGATCTCGCGATCGGTGGCGCCGATCTTGCCGCCCCTTTCGTCGGCTGCGCCATCTCTCGCCGATCCCCCCCACTCCCCGATCTTCAAGATGCGTGGTCGATCTTGCCGCCCCTGCGACCCTCCGTCTCTCCGCCTCCTCCGCCCCCTCTCCGACTCGCGATCGCGTCGGCACCTATCTTGCTGCCCCTACCCGCAAGAGGTGCCACCGATCGCGCGATCGAAAGAGGGGGGCCGGAGGAGCCGAGAACGAGGGGTCGGCGGGGCGGCAAGATCGGCGCCACCGATCCTGAGATGGGGAAGGAGCGGCGGCGCGAGGCCGCAGCGACGAAAGGGGCGGCCAAGATCGGCGCCACCGATCACGAGATCGGGGAGCGGTAGAGGAGGCAGCAGCGACGGAGGGCGGTGGAGGAAGCCGCAGCGACGGAGGGGCGGCGGGGTGGCAAGATCGGTCCATCGATGGCGAGATCGGGGAGGGGAGCGGCGGAGGAAGCCGTAGCGACGGAGGGGCGGCGGGTGCGGCAAGATCGGCGCCACCGATCACGAGATGGGAAGGGGCGACGGAGAAGGCCGCAGCGACAGAAGGGCGACGGGTGCAGCAAGAATCGGCGCCAACCGATCGCAGAATCGGGAGGGGCGACGAGTCCACTGCGACGGAGGGGCGACGGCGGCGGCCATGGGAACAGAGCAACGTCTTTTTGAACTTTTTTTCAAAATACGGGACGTACTTTCATTTTCGGGTTCCTGACCGCCACCATAAGATTGAGGAGGGGCGGGACGCACTTGGTTTTCGGGTCCCTGACGCCACCATAGATTGAGAGGGGGCGGGACGTAACTTTCGTTTTCGGGTCCCTGACGCCACCATAGATTGAGAAGGGGGGTGAAAGGTCGAGGAGGAGGCGGGCGGTGGGGCGTGTATCCCACAAATGCTGAAGAATTAGACCATGCCACCTCGCCGATCTTGCTGCCCCAGTTGCCCCTCCGTCGTTGGCGGCCTCCTCCGCGGTCGGCGCCACCGATCGTGAGATCGGAGGGGCTGCAGCGACGGAGAGGCCGCACAAACGGGAGGAGTCGCAGTGACGGAGGGGCGGCGGCGCGGGGCGGCAAGATCGGCGCCACCAATCGCGAGATCGGGGAGGAAGGGAGGGGTGGAGGAGGCCGCACCGACGGAGGGGACGGCGGTGCGGCAAGATCGGCGCCACCAATCACAAGATCGGTGAGGGGGTGGCGGTGCACAAGATTGGCGCCACCGATCGGGGAGGGGGCAGCGGAGAAGGCCGCAGCGACAGAAGGGGACGGCGAGTGCGGCAAGATCGGCGTCACCGGATCGCGAGATCGGGGGAGAAGGCGCGAAGGAGGTCGCAGCGACGGAGGGCGGAAGAATCGGCACCCACCGATCGCAAGATCGGGGGAGGGGCGCGGAGGAGGCCGTAACGACGGGGGGCACCGACCGATATATATGTGATCTTTCATATCACCTTCATATCACCTCCTCAGCTGAGACTCCTTAGCTGAGACAAGGTAAAAAAAAAAAAAAAAAAAAAAAAAAAAAAAAAAAAACTAAGAATGACTCTCTGTATCAATTCGGAATTGAAAACCGCAAGAGCAGTTTCCTGTAATAATGGATGTAGGAATTCTCGGAGGAATGATTTGAAATTTCTCGCCGTAGACCGAACAGATGACGGTCATCAAAACTTCTAGTTGCTAAACCAAGAAAAATTGAAAAAAAAAGATAATTAAAAAAATTAAAAATGAAAATTTTAAAAAAAAGGAATTTACTGTGGCTCTCCCCGTAGCAGCAATATGGAAGGTAACGGGAAAACGCAGAGGTGAAGAAGGAGGCAGCGGAGGGGGGCGGAGGAGGAGGCGGCGGCGAAGGCGGCAGGGGCGGCAATAGAGCGGATCTCTTTAAATCTATTTTTTCAAGAGACCCGCTGCTCCGTCGTGGGTCCACCGTAGACGGTGATCGCGAGGACGACGGCGGAGGAGGGGAGGCAGGCGACGGCAGCGGCAAGGGCGGGGTAGGATCGGTGTCCCAAGTGTTGATGAATGAGACTGCGCCATCTCTGCTTGCGCAGGGAGATCGCCATCTACGGTGGCGCTCCGCAAGGAGAGATGGCGCAATCTCATTCATCAACATTTGCGCAGGGAGATCGCCGTCCACTCGAGATCGCCATCTACGGTGGCGCTGCGCAAGGAGAGATGGCACAGTCTCATTCATCAACACTTGGGTACACCGATCGTACCCCGATCGTACCCCGCCCCCGCCGCCGTCGCCTCCTCCGCCTCTCCCGCCCCACCTTCTCCACTGTGGTCCTCGCGATCGCCGTCTACGGTGCTGCCACGATGGAACAGCGGGTGAAAAAAGAGATTTAAAAAGATCCGCTATGTTGCCACCCCCGCCGCCGCCTTCGCTGCTGCCTCCTCCTCCGCCCCCCTCCGCCGCCTCCTTCTTCACCGCTGTGTTTTTCCGTTACCTTCCATATTGCTGCTACAGGGAGAGCCACAGTAAATTTCATTTTTTTTACATTTTATTTTTAATTTTTTTAATTATCTTTTTTTTTTCAATTTTTCTTGGTTTAGAAATTCCTAAAAGGTCTATTGTTACAGGAAAGTGTTCTTACTATTTGTCATTCCGAATTGATACAGAAAGCTATTCTTAGACCTTTTTTTGCTTTTTTCAACTGGTCTCAGCTGAGGAGGTGATATGAAGATGATATGAAAGATCACAGATATTCTTTTTTTTCTTTTTTTTTTCTCTTGGTATGAATTGATGTTTTTGTTTCCTTATAGTGTTGTTGAAGTGAATGAAGTATATCATCCCTACGCACGCGTGCATGCACTCACAAGAAAACTTAAGTTAGCTTAGTAGATGTAGATGTAGAAGTTCTAACTTGGATAACCAAGGAAACATAGTACTAGGTTTGTTCTAACTAATTAACCAATATTAATCAGATGGCAGCAGAATATGGTTTTTCTTTTCTTTTAATCTTCCAAATGTTATGCCAATTTAGATAGGATATTTGGTTTATTTATTGATAAATCTATGAAAAATGACATGAGGAATGTGAAAGCACTGAAGTATGGAACACGTTTCTTGTATGAGCAAGTCATACTATGCCAAAATCAGGCACTAAATTATGTAACATGTTTCTTGTATGAGCAAGTCATACTATGCCAAAATCAAGCCAACTTTATTTCTCGTTTTACAAGTATAGAATAACATAAATGTATATGTTTTATCTTAACTAGATTTCTTGCCAAAATGCAAACTGTAAAAAAACTTAATTTTATAATTAAATAATACGGGGCTTTATTGGCAATTTAGTTGTTCGATGTATGTAACCATTATTGTAACACCTTGGAAGTACACTGAACAATTTAGTTGTCAAATTTTAGATAAGATGTGATAAGCCAGAATAAAACAGTGAATGAAATTGAACCAGTAGACGTCTAGATAAATTGAAAATAAAGAGTATTATCATGAATTAGTTCGTTTTCCAAAGGAATTGTAGCTTTTCGGCAATGGAAAGCTACAATGGCATCTCCAAATGTGCCAGTTAGTTTTAAAATTGGTCTTAGACCAAGTAAAACAAAAGAGATATGCTTGGAAATAATGTCAAATAGCTAGTAAAGAATTGGTGGCTACTGACTGAAATTTAACTCACTAGCCAGTCCTTCGAAGCTTCATAGATGAGTAGTCTCCCAAGCTCTGCCATGGCACTCTCTATAACAGGATTAGCAGAGAAGATGTTAATTACGTTATCATGTAATTCAACTAGGTAATATGCTAACTGAATTTGCAGCGTAAACCCAGAATAATAAAATATAGTGGTGAGCTTTCCTTGAAATATGGCAATTGAATATCCAGGGTAATAGCTCTTCTGCTAAATACATTCAAATTTGAACTCTAAATGAATCTCCATAGGGAGAAAAAAGAAACTGTATTTAATAGTATACTTGTCTTGGAGATAAAATCAGAAAGAAATCCAGATAAGGAAAAGAATCTTTATGGATGCAAAGTATTCATATAACAGTATGACTGAGTGCCTGATCAATAAATGTTAACCCTACATTCACGACAACAATATTACAGTTCACTTGACTTGACCAAGGTTTCTATAAAAATAGGGAATTTTATCCTGAATTAACAATCAAACGTCAAACAATTCTTTAACTCTCGGAAGAAAGGAGTTAGCGACAATTGCCACAACTTGGTGGGTTGTTTGGCTGGAGCGTAATAAAAGAATTTTTCAGAAATCCAAACGTCTGATGGGAGTACTCGCGTTGAAGATCCGCTCACTTACGAAAATCTGGGACCTTTTTTGCTAGTTTGTTATTATTTTCTTTTTTATATATATCTTCAGCTTTATCCTGTGCTCTTAGTTGTATCTTTATCTATAATTTTTTGTTTTAGTTTTAATTTTAATTTTGCTTTTGTTTGCTCTTGTATTTCTCTTGAGGCCTTGTTGCTTCAGCTTGTAGCCCAGTTTATTTTTTAAATGAATGAAGCAGTAGCATGCTACCTTTTCTCAAAAAAAAAAAAAAATAAATATTGATGCGCTATTAACATACTTAAAGATATGTATACAAAAAAAAAAAGTGCAGTTAATCTACAATTTCAGGATGATATTATTGAGCACATTTTTATCAAAACATACAAGCTTCGAAAAGATCTAAAACGAGCAACTTACTGAAAATCACATAGGAAGTTTGCTCGTTCCTGAGAACAGAGATCCAATGCTTGATCAACAGATGTGGCGGAACCATAACCTAAGCCACACAAATCAAACCAACATAAGAAGAACAAATTAATCAGTTAAAACAACATAAAACAACATTACAATAACAGATATATCAGCATCCTCTCGCCCTGCATGGGCTTCGCATCCATCACGGGGTCGGAACTAGCCGCGGCGGCAGTGGCGACGGCGCGGCTCGATCTTCGCCTCGCGATTGCTAACTAGGGTTTTGGGGGTAGGAGGAGGAGGAGGAGATGCGCGTTAGGGTTTGGGAGGGAGCTGCAATCGAGGAAGAAGAAGAAGAGGTAAGGAGGGGAGCGTACCTTGAGGATGGGGAAGGATTGGTAGAGGAGGGGAAGGAGAGAGAGCAGAGGAGGGTAGGGTTTGGGAAGTGTTGGGGGGAACGTGTTGGCGATAAGCGCGGCGTATCGGGAGGGCGATATAGCCAGATTCTAAGTAAGGTCGCCATGGAGGGAAGTAGAGGGAGATTCGGTTGAGAGGAGATGAGGGAGAGAGAGCGAGAGTGAAAAGAGTAGTGTTCAGTTGGAATCCGCAAGAGGGAGAGAGAGACGAGGCGCACTTTGCATTCACCTATCATATTATATAATAATTGAGAGAGAGACGAGGCGCACTTTGCATTCACCTATATAATAATTGAGAGAGAGAGAAGAGGCGCACTTTGCATTCACCTATTGTATTATTATTGAGAGAGAGAAAGAGAGAGAGACGAGGCGCACTTTGCATTCACCTATCTTATTATAATTGAGAGAGAGAGACGAGGCGCACTTTGCATTCACCAATCGTATTATAATTGAGAGAGAGAGAGACGAGGCGCCATTTGCAATCACCTATTGTATTATAATTGAGAGAGAGAGAGAGAAACGAGGCGCACTTTGCATTCACCTATCGTATTATAATTGAGAGAGAGAGACGAGGCGCCATTTGCATTCACCTATTGTATTATAATTGAGAGAGAGAGAGAGACGAGGCGCCATTTGCATTCACCTATTGTATTATAATTGAGAGAGAGAGAGAGAGACGAGGCGCACTTTGCATTCACCTATCATATTATAATAATTGAGAGAGAGAGACGAGGTGCACTTTGCATTCACCTATCGTATTATAAATTTTAGAAAAATATTTTTATTATGTTTTCTTTTTTTAAGATATAACTGACTGGAAAATAGATAATACAATATAAATATTATACAGTAAACTTCCTCATGTGAAATGCATGTGTGAAATGTAGGGGCTGATAGAGAAAAACTCTTTTTGGTGTGTATCTATGTAAAGGTGGGTGAAAAGATAAATTAAAATACTTATTTAACAATCAAAGAACTTTTTAAACTATAGCAATAGCCTTATACTTATATATATTTGAAGCCTAATTATTTTATATTTCTAACTAAATTATTTTTAAAAAAATTGAATAAAAATGAATAGTTTACTATCTTTCTACCCTGAAGAATTTTTTTTTTTTTTAAGTATATACAAAGTTACAATTGAATATAATGATAACTTCAAATGACTTTCAAATTACTCTGCTGTAAAAAAAACTGAAAAAGAAACATATTTTCTAGTAACAGCAATGTGGCTTCCCAACCATAGGTAAAAGGGAAAGCACCATTAGAAAACCAATTACTCACAACTTTTTTGTTTTTTTTTTTTTGGCCAATTCACCGGTTACAATTCAACACGACCAATTAATTTGAAAGTACGACAAAATGGATATTTAACCACCTATAAACTACAACATTTAGTAATTTCAGCTCCAAACTTGAACAGTCCCAAAGTCAGAAAAAAAGAAAATCTAGAGGCATGCCTCAGTGAGACGCACTCTTTTCTTCTGTCCATTAGCACCAACTGTGCTTTTGGGTTTGGCCCATTTGGGATTATTACTATCCTACGGTAAAATAAAAAAAAAAAAAAATGTGTCACACAAAATCGCACCCTCAAGGATTACTAAGTTAGTTTAAATACATAAAATTTTATGAACTAGACTGGAATACTATCAATAGCACCAGGTTATTGGTGTTATTAGATTTTCAGACCCTTAGATGAAAAAATATACGGTTAGAATGATTTGGCCCTCTAAGGTTGAGTAAGTTATTGATTTAATAGTATAATCTAACGAGTAAAAATAGTCAAAGGTTTAATCTAACGGTGAAAAATTCGATAGCACCAAATGCTTGGTGCTATCGCTAGTATCCTAGCCGAATTCAAATTTTATACTTTTAATTTCTTTTTCACTTTTGGTTTTAGTGGGCCTAGATAAAGGATTCTCACTGGGGCCCATAAATTTAAATCATTTGTTGAATTTGGGCTTCTTGTGCAATGTACGCGCGGTCACCTCATTTACTTTTCACAATTGGGCTGACGGGTGTGGCCCATGAACTTACTACTAAGCCGAAAACCTTTCTATCTTTAATTTTTTGGGCATTAGCTTCAAAAATACGTTTGGCATATTAAATAAACTAATAACTATATATTAAATTATATATAAGAGAAAATGTTAAAACATAACTTGCATGTTTTTTTATTTATGATATATATATAAGAGCTGGAATGCTAAAATATTTTGCTAAAATATTTTGGTTTGAATGAGACAGATTATTTTCGACACATTCGTGCGTAACCCAATGTAATGGATGATTAAAGTTACACGGGAACCATTTTAGAACACCTTCAATTATTTTTTTTATTGGAGAGAACAATGGGAACTTGCCTTGTTCGATACTTATTGGATGTGACTTGTAACCCTACATAAAAAAAAAATTAGGATACGAGATAGATAAAAGTTAATATGCTCCATTAATTTATAGCCCATTTGCATAAAAAATCTACTTATTTTGAACTTTTACAAAATCNGAATTACAAATAAGGCTAAAGTCCAATTTGACCAAACAATAGATATGATTTTTTATTTTTCTTGTAATATTCATTTTGAACCAAGCACAAAATCCACTTTGACCAAACAAAAGATATGATTTTTATTTCTTTTTTTTTATTTTAAATTTATTATATTTGTTCTATGAAGTCATTGTATCCAATGTTATCCCTATGCCTTTTCTCTTGTTGCCAACACAAGAGGATAACATTTTTGGACGGTTTCTCCCTTTAATTATGGAATCGAATAGCTTATTCATTGATCACATTTGCTTAAATTTGAAAAAATAACACCTTTTTTTAAAAAAAAAAACAAATTAAGAATCTTTTTCAAATGTTACTCTCTTCAGCACCTCTATTAATGTGCATGCATGATACATGATGAAAGGAATATGGAAATTGAGTTCAAAGTCTTTTGAAATGAAAAGTTTACTAAACCGATTTAATAAAAAACGGTCCAAAAATAATTTTAACATAAAAAGATTGGTATATATCCAATAGAATAGAAGCATAATATAGTATCACAATAGTTTTTAGTTAGGGGCAATTGCTTATATACTATGAAAAATTTTCAACTTTCTAATTTATCCTTCTTATAAGGCTAATATTAAATATATCCATTTTATGTTTTAAGTTACTTTAAATATACCTCTAAAATTAAATTCTGTTAGTAAACTATTAGTAATAGTCGTTATCAATATGAAATTACTATTTTGTCATTTCTAATATATTCTTCTAACATCATGAATCTTTCTCATTCGCCCTTAAGTTAAGGGCAAAAGGAAGTATTTTGATTTTTGATTTTTTCAAATATACTCTTTTATGATCGCCATTTTTTCTGATTTGCCCTTAAGTTAGGAGCAAAAAAAGTATTTTGATTTTTGACTTTTTCAAATATGTTCTTCTATGATCACCAACTTTTTTTTATTTGGCTTTAAGTAAAGGGCAAAAGAAATATTTTGATTTTTTTATAATTCTAGTAGATATTTAATTCACGTTTAATCCGGAATAACTTAATGGATTGTAACTGCAGGAGTATTTTTGAATAAGTGTGGAATAAATGAGTAGTATATTGAAAATAAAAGAAATAAAAATAAATTAGATTTTCTGAAATTTTAAGGTGCATATATGCAATTATCCCTTTTATTAAGGTAATAAAAGAAGTTATCTGGCTAATGGATACGCGGGGATAATAATAATTTAAACAGTGATACACTCAAGGATTTCCTTGTCTAGGATGCTGACACGTGGACGGTGGATAGTCCACAATCTCTCTCCTTCCTTGCTATAAATAGTTGGTTGCATTAAGCATACCATCATCACAACACAAGTGAGGAGAGAAAAACAAGAGAGAGAATAAAATGTCTTGCTGTGGAGGAAATTGTGGGTGTGGCTCTGGGTGCAACTGTGGCAGTGGATGTGGAGGGTATTAAAATCTCTAAATACATTATTTAATTTCATAATTTGAACTGTTTTCATGTTTTTCATTATTATGTGTTCTATTTGGGAATTGATGTATATATCCACAACAATTTTTTATGTTGTGATCGGAAACATATATCAATAGTCATTATTTGAACCTCTTTTTTCTGACAACAGTAAAATATGCGCTAAATATATGTATATCAATTTCCGTTTTGTCAATATCTCTAGTTCTTGTTTCCGCTTCTTTCGATCGTTATTGTGGATATATAAATTTCTACTATTTCTACGGAGAAACAAAAGGATCAGTTTCTTATGTCTTAGTTGAAAGAACAAATTTAACATCCATGGACTTTTGCAAAACAATGATCTTTTTAATCATGTTTGGAGTAATCAGGAGAGTTTTGTTTACACTGATTTAATTGCAATACAAGATAAATTTCGGAGAGTAAATGTCTAGATAATATAGGAACTTTTATTGCATCAGCATGCATGAGATTAGAGAGGGATGTGTACGGTACTAGTTCTTGTCAATTTTCTCATACTCTATATATTTAAAAGGAGGTTCAAAATCTGTGGGTGCAGATGCAAGATGTATCCTGACTTATCTGAGAGGAGCACCGCCTCGGCAACCACGGTCATTGGAGTTGCATCTATGAAGGGGTTTGTTTCTCTTATTCATTGAGGTTCATTTTAACATGAAAACAATACGAATAACTATGAAGTGAAAAGGCAATCAAAGGAGATACATTTATGCTTTTGGCGTCTGAAGTTCGCTTCTGTCAGATTATGTGTTCCTTTATTAGTTGATTATATAATAATGATAAAGATTAAATTGGGTTATTTTTAGGCACCTTGAAGGATTTGAGATGGTTGCTGAAGTTGAAGATGGAGGGTGCAAGTGTGGATCTAACTGCACCTGTGATCCTTGCAACTGCTAATGAGGAGAAGCTCCTTCATGTTTCTCCCTCCCAAGTATGGTTATTAATATGTGGGTGTGATATATACATATATGCATAGTGAAACATCACTGTGCTATGAATAAAGAGAGCCATGCCTATGCATACATGCTCTCATGGCTGGTGAAAGAAGGTTTGTTGCTGTTTGTGTGTTGCGCTGTTGCTATTATGTTCAATAAAAGCTCTTGCTTCTCCAACTTAGTGTGTTTCTATTTCTATTTCAGTATTCTTTGTTAACTTTGGCATGTAAAAGATTATCTGTTTATCACACACCTCCTGAGTTTTTAGTATTCTTTCTTAACTTTAAAATTGACAAATGAATTAAAAAGAAAAAAAAAAGAAAAACAGATATTCAGTGCACAGAAAATCCCACTACTATGGGCAAGGTAGAGAGTACGAGCAGCTAGAACAACTCAATCCTCATAGCAATTAGATTCCAGTAACATTATCTAGTACAACAGGACAAAAGAAGGTGAAACTAAAAGCTACAACAGGACAAACCATTGGATAAATATACAACAGGACAAAAGAAGGTGAAACTAAAAGCTAGAAAGTAAATCTTCAACAACCCAAGTCTCCTGGCACAAAGGATCGACTTCGGTGTTGAATAGTAACTCAAATGTTGCTAAAGTTACATCTATAGTCTACAGAGACAGCTAATGTAAGGTTGAGCATGGCTACTTGGCCAAGTTACCACTGCTTCGTGTAAAGTCAAGGAGCAGTGGCTATTGTAAACACTATGAGCACTGCATTTCATTCAGATTAATAAAGGTAGACTTGGTTTCATCATCATGTGAAGACCCCTCTCGCCGCTCTTCTGAACAAATCATGCACCTGTAGCAGAATAAAACAATTGAAGAGCACTGATAATTGAAGTTATATGTTTTTTATCTTATCTGGTGGTGAATTTTCAATCACCCTTCTCGTAGGAAATTGCTACAACTTGAATTTTGGCATCACTACTCTGTTGGCTATCTTAATCTGCTCGTCCAATTCATCCAATTAAAACTACACACAAAGTCTGACTCTAAATATTCCAAACAACAGGCAGATGCCTCAGAGCATGCATATATATTCAGGCATATGAGGGTGTTTTCAGATAATTATAAGGCCAACCCACAAAAACTGTTACGGTGGTTCTTGTAATTTGGCCCAAATGAAAAGACTGATAAAGGGGGCCGTTAGATTTACCTGTTTGGAAGAAAGGCCTATCTTCTCCAAATCAGATAGCTGCCACCACCAAAAAGTTATATTCTTAGAACAAAATCAGCTAAAGAATTTGGATCAAGCAACTCCACGTAAAAGATAATCTTACAGATTTCAAAGGTCTTGGTGAATTCTCCCGTAGCTCAAGTATGTACTCTGCTCTTTTCTGACCAATGCCCTATAGAAGATGCATGAGAACTTAGTACTCTATTACTAAATTCCTCTTCTTGCTTACTAGCAATAAATAGCTGTTCTCACCTTTAGCTGCATCAGCTCTTCCCTAGATTTGCAGGAAAACAATACAGAGTTAGATATCGTGTTAGTTTCAACTTTCAATGCCTAACTAATTAGCATAGAAAACGACAGCATATCCGGATAAGTCAACGAATGCTGATTAACTGTTAGCTTACCTGCTAGCAACGTTCAGGAATGCAAGATACTCCTGAACAAGAGACTCCTGTAAAATTAAGAGGACCTCCGTTAGTGACCC
Organism: Ananas comosus; assembly: GCF_001540865.1. Lineage (NCBI taxonomy): Eukaryota > Viridiplantae > Streptophyta > Magnoliopsida > Poales > Bromeliaceae > Ananas > Ananas comosus. The sequence goes on along the minus strand of NC_033643.1, from coordinate 685,565 downwards.
GCTATGTTGAAGAACAGCACCAAATTGAGAAGATTTAAAATAGTCACGGACCTTCAAGTGAGAACTTTGTGCATTAAATTTGTCAAGCGGTGTGGCACCGATTTGTATTTCATCTACACCGCATGTTGCCCTGGGGGTTTTTGGCTCTAAGCAAATAAGAGAAGAACCATTATCTGCTTCGGTGGAAATTGGGAAAAGAACCTTTCTATCAGAGTTCTGCAATCCTCTGATTTGAGCACCCATTGATCCCACAGAATCAGACGAAGGGAATTTCAAGTTTTCCTTGTTACACGGTGTTCCTGCACATAAAAGAAAAGGGGAAAAAAATTAGTATGATCCTTACACTTAAATGCTTAGATTTTACCGTTTGCTTTCAAATCTAGATATTTCCCATCCATGTAATCATTTAAGTAGCATGTTAGATGTATATACGACTGACCAAAACTAGTGGTGTAAGCGTTTGTCTCCCTCATTTCAACTTCAGAACTATGGGAGAATGATAACAGTGAATTCTCATGCTCGATATCATGCTGTTCATTTATAGTATCTTCTTTGCAAAGGGTAGTTTCCTGATTACACAACATTCATGTCAGTAGTAATCTTACTACAAGTTTAAATTTCATATAGGAATGCGCCAAGAACAAAAGTTACTTTTTTGCCCGACATATGTATATTTTCAGCAGGTAATTCACTTGGGTTTGTATTTTCCTGGTGCATATGTGACACACCAGTGGTTGCGGAGGAAATCCCTGTGTCAAATAGTATTCTGCAAACAAAAAAAAAAATTATGAAATGAGATATTTATGGAGGAAAAAGAGAAAGGAAGCATGAAGTACAGGCCAGAAAACTAACTTTTTCTTAGTCCTAGAAACTTCCTGATCGTTGGCCGTTGCTTTAGAAGAAGACCGAACAGAGCAATGTTGCTTAGGATAATTTATCGACTTTGGAGTTTTGCCCTGAGAAGGGGAAAATAACCCATTCATCCTCTGAATACTCTTGGTCTTCCCCTTAGATTCTAACCAGGCTCGAAGCTTCGCCTCCATATCAACTTTCAATTTGGGAGTCTCTGGTTTTCTAGCAGAACCCACATAGTTCACAATATGGCGAGATCTTGCAGCTAGGCTGACTGTGTGGACTGCTTCCTGGTAGGATACGGGATTCTGCAACAAAAGATCAGGTGAATTTCGGCGAAGTATAGAACATGAAGTCATGAAAATAAGAAATCTACAACTACTTCATAACATGCCTGAAAATATTGTTAGCAGCTAGTAATTGGTTTGGTATTTGAATTAAAAAAATGACACTTGATACTTTGATAGGACATCTACTCTTAAAGCTAATCAAATCACTAGCTACCACATTACAAGGCTGGTCTGTCAACGACTTTATGGGTCCATTTTGAGGTATATACGCATAGTATTACTCCGTAACATCCTACCAGACAAGCGATCATCAGAGCTTGACTTGTTCCTCCTAGAGAATCCTGTAATATCCGAGTCAGTTTGCTTTCGCGGTAAGGAATCCGCAGCTCGTTGTTGTTCAGAGCATATATGACATTGGATAAAGCAAACAAAGATTGGTTAATCTTGGCGCTCTCTTGAAGACGGATTCCGTCATTGCCAGTTTTCCTATTATCCTCATTACCTGCCAAAGATCACAGAAGGAGAACAGGTTATAAGAAATTTGACTTAATGCATATATCAATAACCAAAATAGTCTCTTATTAGAAAATAACCTGCCAAGTCTATGAGGTTCAGTTTCCCTTTGACATTCCCACTTGTGACAGCGACAGAAAGCACGGCATGGCTTCTACTCGAGACATCGTTAAGGCCTGTGTGCGCCACCTTCCTCCTCTGTACGCCAGCTGAATAGACTTCAGTGAACTCATCCATCGAGTTCACGGAGGCCTTTGATCATTCATAAATTAGTAATACATTAAGAACTAACCGAGTAACCTAAATGGTGAAGCTTCGATAGAATGGCACATTAGTTTCATTTTTAGCACAGAATAGCACTGATAATTTGCATAGCAGACCCTCCAAAACGTAGTGTTGAAGCTATTTTTTAAACTTTTCTTTATGTTATAAAATTGAATGTAAGGAAATGAAAATTTTTCGCCGACAGCTTCATAGCTGCTCATAATAGTGAAATTAACCAGATTTCAACATTTGCCAAAAACATGATTTTGAAACAAGACGGTAGAAATTAAATAAGACAAGTTCCTTGAAAATATTCCAACCCAGCATCTCCTGTTCGGATACTATGTTAAGAAACTGATTTTGAGAAAAGTTTGAACAGCCGGAGAATGTTGTAGTATATTAGTATCATACATCAAACTACAGCTCAGAAAACAGTATGCGAGAACAATGATACTATTCTACAAGCCTTACCCAAGATAGTCCTTTAAGTTGAACCCTTCCCTCTTTATCATCCATAGCTATGACCTCCTTTGCCTTGGGCTCCAGTAGATCGTAACAACGATCCATATAAACTTCATAGTACGCAATATCCACCGAATATTGCGTGGTCTCCCTCAAGTTAAAAATGGTCGACATTGTTAATGGAATAAGTCCAGGTTCATTCTCCGTGCCCTAATTCATGAGATCGAATTAAGTAGTTGCCGCAGATTAGGAGCAAGGAATTAAATCAAACACCATCAAGGCACTCACCTGCATCGTGTAGGTTTTCCCACTACCCGTAGCCCCATAAGCAAACACCGTAGCATTTAATCCTTGAAAAATCCCCGGTATAACGGCGCTAGCCTCTTTATCAAAGATCTGAGCAACACGATCCTCTTGCCCGAAGAAAGAATCCAACTTGTAACACTCGTTTCGGCTGTAAAGTTGAGAATTTTATGACGGATCAGAGTCCTTGAACGGGAAATTAGCGTCGAGAGTATGAAGATCGTACCTAGTCCATTGATCCTTGAGGTGAACTGTGACTTCCCCACTGGATTGGGGATCTAGAACCGTGATGCAGGGGATTTGCTTTGTCTCCTCCGAATCGATCTCTGAGGTAAGGAAAGGGCGCACCCTTAACACAACCCTGACTCGCGAGGAAGACAAATTCGCCATTTGTGTGTGTGTGTGTGTGTGTGTGTGTGTTTGAGAGAGAGAGAGAGAGAGAGAGAGAGAGAGAGAGATGATGAATTGAACCAGGAGACGTGTTGACCGTTGGAACAAAGGCGGGGTGGAGTGGTTCGAATTTGAATTTAAAAGCAGTTTCGTAGAATACGATATAAGACAAGGGCAAAATGGTGAAATGAAACGTTATGTGCATTTTGCATATTAATCCCTTTAAGTCCCTGGACATTGCATTAGAGTCTCTGATTGTTTGGTACTATTCTTATCGTCTTCCAAACTGTTCACCCGGGTAATGACAACTATATAAAGGCAAAGTAAAGTTGCATTGTTTTCTATAAGCAGCTATTTGGTTGGATGAATCTCAGTGGATCGAACTTGATCTTGACCTTTTGCGTCCTATACAGCTTTTGCAATGAAACACTGAGATCTGATGATCAGAACTTGCAACTTTGCTTTGCCCTACGCACCGCACTGTAGGCATCTATGTAAGGCTCGCGCTCGCGAGCATCGTATTCTCATAATCAAACCGTCCAAACATGTCCTATCATTAACAACAGAGGTTAATGAGAGTCTCATTATGCCATTAGATAAATGATTTCGAATTGAGAGGACGACTAAGGCCCATTTTCTGATGGATCGAGACCGTTGGGTGTTAACCGTCATAACTTAGGGAAGTGGATTGAACAGCTTATCAGAAACACAGCAGGATGCACCAACAAAGTTGCAGATTACAAAACAGTGCAGTGACCTTGTGTATGAGCATCGTTAATGGCTTTATTGCTTAGCATGATTAAATAGCTCTGATTAAGAGGGCTTCGAACTTTTGTATCGAAAAAAGCCCTAACAAAATTTCTTCCAATTAAGTGCAGTTCAAATTTCATAATTTAACAGAATTAAAACGAAAATTTGAAAACTGTTTTCATTAAAAGCTGAGCTGAGCTTTTCAGAACAACAAGTCAACAAGATCTATGTATGATTTTATTTATCAAAGACCCTTACTGCTGCCTCTCAGTTTAAGATCTGTTTGAAAGATAAGTACAGCATAAAATGAAGGAGACAACCAAATTTCTGAATATTCAAACCAAAGCCAACACCTCTTATCACCCCGAATCTAAGCTATTTAAAAAGCCCTGTCAAACATGCCAATCAACAAATGTGGAGGGGTAAAATAAATGAGGTCCTCAGAATAATTAAACTAAAATTACGGCACATATATATATAGCCAAAAAAACATTTTTTGAGTTCTATCGCGAGAAACAGAGAACCATGCATGGATCACTCAACATCCAGGTGATAAATCACGAAAGCTACATTTTTAAAACACCCGACCCCTCAGCTCTGATCAGAAATTTTCCCCTGCAACAGTGATTCTATATATGAATAAAAAGTTCATCGACAACACTAGTTTTCTTTTATCGTCTTTGGTGGGCCGGAATTATAGTATTGCTCTTGATTTGGCCTCCGATGAGGTTGATACGATTTGAGATTGCTCTCTCACAAATTCAATGTGGAATCACTGCTGCGGCGCAGGTTTGGTGTGCTCCAAACTCTATTCCTCCCGGCCGGTCGGCGGCCACGGGCGGCCGCAGCCGCCGCCACTGCTGCCGACCTGCTCCAGGAATTTGCTGAGGCGGACGTGCTTGGCGGCCCACTGCTCCACCAGCTTCTGCTCCTTGGCATCGGCGTCCCTCCTCAGCCCCGCGATCTGCTCCCGGTACTCGGCGTCGATCCTCTCCATCGCCAGCCTCTGCTCCTCCCTCAGCGCGCGCACCTTCGCCTCGATCTCCTCCATCTTCTCCCTCCTCTTGCTCGCCTTCTCCGACTCGAGCTGCAGCTCCACCCTCTTCAGCCTCCACGCCGCCTCCTTCTTGTGCGCCATCAGCGCCTGGTACCCTTCGTCCACCTCCCGGCAGCACGAAACGAGCTCGGAGAGCACGCGGCCCTCGACCATCAGCGCCGCGGGCGGGTGCGGCGAATTAGACCGGTCCGCCTGCAGCCACGGTATCGGGGGCGGGGGCGGCGGCACGGTGGAGGGCGAGAGCGTGAGCGTGACGGAGGGCGAAGAGGCCCTGGCGTTGTTGGAATTGGAGAGCCAGGGGGGGAGCAGCGGCGCCGCCATGAGCAGCGGGGCGGGGGGGATGGCGCGCTCCCTGACGAGCTTCTCGGCGAAGCTCTCGAGGATGCGGTCGTACTTGCCCTGCTCGGCGGAGGCGTCGGCGGCGGAGGCGGCGGCGGAGGAATTGTGGTGGCGGGAGGTGTCGCGGAGCTCCTGGCGCTGCTGCTTCTCCTTGAAGACCTCCCACCACTTGCCGAGGCGCTTGGCGGTGCGGCCGGGGAGCTCGGCGGCGATGCGCTTCCACTTGTTGCCGTGCTTGGCCTGCAGGCGGATGACGAGGCGCTGCTCCTCCTCGGTCAGCGAGCCCTTCTTGATGCCCGGCCGGAGGTAGTTCTTCCAGCGCTCCAGGCAGGACTTGGCGTCGCGGCGGAGGTGCGGCGCGTTCATGCGCTGGGCCACCAGGTGCCACTCGCGCGGCCCGTACTGCCGCACGTACGCCCGCAGGATCGCGTCCTCCTCAGCGCGCCAGCGCTGCCGCTCCTTCATCTGCCATCGACCGTGCCGCCCCAAAACTCCTCTTCATTACGAGCCTCACCCTGGGGGAAAAAAAAAAAAAAACACACACACACACACACAAATTTGTACTTAAAAAAAAAGAAAAAAGAAAGAAAGGAGCAACTTTTAACTGTTGAACAAGACGCGACGATAGCTGTGCATGCGCGCAACAGTAACAGAAACCATAGGAATAGTAGTAGTTAAAGCGCATGGCGACAGGGAGGAGCTCGACTCGCCCTCATTACTGCGTGCGCTGATAAATTAAAACAAGAGGGGGGGGTGGGAAGCCGAGGAGCAACCACTCCTCTTCATTTACTAGGTTGAAACAATATCTAGAGAGCACAAAAAAGAAACTTTTATGTTACGTTGAGACATAATGAAAAGCGTATGTGTGCAGCAGCAACAACAGCAACCAAAGAAATAGCTGTTAAAGCATGGTGATAGGGAACACTCTTCTGAAGAATTACAACCGTTGGTTCCAAAGAAACCAAGAATAGTACTCTACTGCTAGTCTCCCTTGCTGAGCCAAAAAAACTGAAGTAGAGGGGGCGGGGGAAAGGAGCAATTTTTACAGAGACCACGTAGGTGTAGAAAGAAAATTCTTTCACAAAGAAGCAATTTTTTAGGTCCGGAAGAAAAATCCTAATGCCGAGGAGGAAACTATTGAGCAAATTTTCAGTAAGATTAAGGTAACAGCAGTAGTAGCATTTAGATTTTTATCGACCTACATAGGAGGAGATTACATAGCACTGAAGAAGATGGCAAACGAAATGATTTTGAATATTATTAGTCAAAAAAAAGGTATCATATAAGGAGCATTCATTACATCAATAAATGACATGAGAATTTTAATTTCCAGTTCACAGAAACGTATTAACTCTGCATTAATATACGAAGTTTGACTTGATGAAATTTAATACTTGTTTCAACTGCTTGGAGACCATGATCACACTGGCTAGTGCAGAGTAGGTAACAGAGCAACTCTCCGCTGGGTTCGATGCAATAAAACAGATAACTCGATGCATAGTTTAAGGGGTAAAAAGTAAAAATAAAAAAATAAAAACGTGGTCTAGTTCAGCTTTTTCCAATAGAAACGCATGCAGAGGACATGTTTCTAAATTCAGAAACTACAAGATGCCATGAACTACCCATGAATCAAGCACTACATTTAACACAACCACCTTATCTATAGTTTAGAATGCATGGAGAGGGGGAACGCGTAGTGAGTAAATACTACAACGGCATTGCCATAACAAGAAGGAAATGGAGAGCTCTCTTACGGCGCCTCTCGGTTGCTTGAGAGCCGTTTCCGTCTCACACTTGAAGCAAATGTGAAAGAGAGAGAGAACTGAAGACAATATAACAACAAGTAAGAGAGAGAGAGAGAGTGAGTGAGTGAGTGAGTGAGTGAGGGGGGAGAAAAGATGCTCTGTGCCTATAGAGAGAGAGAGAGAGAGAGAGAGAATGTGTGGTGTGTGTGTATGTATATATGTGTGTGTGTGTGTTAAAAGGGGACGAGAGAAAGTGGACCTGATCACACCAGCGTAAAAGAAGGGCACGCGAAGGGAAAAGACGAAGGGGGAGAGAGGACGGGGGGATGGAGGCTGCAGGGTTGGGGGGTGGTGGGGCCCGAGCCTCTGCTGCCCAGTGGTGTCCCCGGAGGAAAAAAAAAAAAAATCTAAATACCCGAATATTTAATATAATATTTTTAATTAATAAAATTATATTTTTAAAATTTATTAACCTTATTATAAATTAATAAATATTTCTATTATTTTTTTAAAAAAATTATAATAATTTACAACGGATGATGTGTAATGTAAATACAATAATAAACTTTGGGGTTGGGACTAGGGAGGGGACAAAAGCGGATGGCGAGGTCGCTCGATTGATGACGTCACACTGGAATGTGGTGGCGCCACGAGATTTGCAGCGTTTTGGAGCAATCGCACTCACGCACACCCCGACGACTTTTCTCAACCAAGGTAAAAGAAAATAATAAATTATTATTATTATTATTATTATTATTATTATTATTATAAAAGGATAAATTTGATTTGTATGGTCGCATTTTCGAACTTCTCCGAAATAATAAAAATAAAAAAGTAAAAAATAAAAAGAAATAAAAAAAAAATTTTAAATACCCGTTGTTGAGTCTTATCGTCCCGGGTACGCGGCAGGAGGGAGAGCACAGTGGTAGCGCAGAGATGAGAGAGAGAGAGAGAGAGAGACAGAGAGAGAACGGACCGTTCGTAGTCTCGTATCGAACACCACGCACCCTTACCCGACACGTGGCGTATTCTCTACCGGTGAGATACAAATTGGGTCCCTCGTGCTTATCGAATGACAAGGCGACACGTCAATTTGGGGAAGCTCCGGTTTTACTACATGAGCCGCGTGTGAGAACGAAGGAGACGCGAGAGAGGATAACGGTAACCAAAAAAAAAGAAAGAAAATGTGGCTGGTAATATGAGTGGTAATCTCACCGGGTTTGGGACCCGACCGGTTTACGGGTTCGAAATCCTTTGCAAATGGCTACATCACCCCCGCACCCACAACAGGACGGGGCGGTGACCGCACCTCTCGAATCGATCCAATTGGACGGCGAGTTCGATGAGCTCAGTATTTTTTTTTAAAAAAAAAAAGAAAAAAAAAGGAGGCGTTAAAGGGGTTCAGAGTGGTCGGATCACCGCACCACCTGGGTCTATAAGAAAGTAGATACTAATACTACGTAAGTTTCATGGGGTACGGAGACCGATTTGGGGAAAAGTTCAATTAGGGTTACCGAGTTAGGAAGAAGCACCTTGTTGTGTCGACGTAGATGGGAGGGTTATAGGTAGGGTTTTTACTTTTTAGTAGTCGTCGTCGTCGTCGTACCAGCGAGCGGAGAGGCGGTGGGGATGATCTCCGCCCCGGTACGGACGGGATCTTCGTGGAGCAGAGCCAGAGCATCATTAGAGAGAGAAAAAGAGGTGGGAGGAGTTGGAGAGAGAAACGAAAAATTGTTGCGTGGACCGCGCTCCATAGACCACTTGCTTAATTGGGAGCTCAAACCCACTGGCTTTGTAGCGTAGTGGACTCTGTGTATCAATTTAATATCCCGTAATTTTATTTCTCTCTTTTTATTATTCCCTTTATTTTTTTTTTATTAAATCAGTGACAAAATTAAAGCTAAAAAGTACTATAGTGAATATTCGATGATAAACGTAGGTGGATATCTAAAGTATTTTGTATATAATTTAACGAAATGTTAACGGAGGACCTTACGAAAAATAAAAAATAAAATCATAAGGTACTAAATTGATGCACTTTAAATCATATGATACTAAAGTGATAAAGTACAAAACCACACGATATAATTTAAAGTTTACCTTTAAAAAAAAATAATTGAAAGAAATCTCCAACGATTGGTGCTTTTATGTGTGTTGTAACAAAAAGATGTCAAAAAAAAGTTGATTTAATATTTTGAGTAGAGCTACTATACTATCAAAAGTATAAAGAATCTGGTACTTTCAATTTGTTCGTTCTTAGATGAATTTCTTTAATCATTTATAATCTTCGAATTAATACTATTGTCTTATGGGACTATTCATCACTAAGAGTACTATGTACTCAACCTTACAGGCACTGCAATCATCCCAAATTTACAATTTTTAATCCCAAAGTTAAAAAATCGAAAGCATTAAATTCTTTATGCTTTCGACGGTATATTAGCTCTATACTAATATTTTTTGTAAAAGCATAATTCAAACAGCAATGCTACTTAAACTTTATGCTCTATCAGATTAAGGGCTCTTATTTATATACAAGTCTTAGCAATATTTTTAATTTTAACAATTTAAAAAAAAAGTCTCTAAACTCTTGAACGGGAGAGTGTAAGATTTTCATTAAAATTTTATGTGCACAAGTAGTCTTTTTTTAAAAAATCAAAATATGCTTCATCTGATGGTAAAATTTGCCGTCTTGACCAAATAATCGTAAAAATAATTTACTAAACGAAACATGTAGCATTGATTAGATCAATTGAAAATTTATACATTTTAAAAGCTATTATTAGTTGCATAAATCAACTATATTGTAAAAATCTTTTATTTATTATCTAAGAAAAAACATGGCAAAACTTTGCTTTTAATTTTCTCCCCAATAATAGATAATGATAAATCATTTAATATAAAATGATTTTTTTTTAGAATACCTATAAACCCCTAATCTCAATGTCTCCTTTATAGAATTAGTACTCCTATGCATCACAAACATAAACACACTCACAAAACTTTGAACTTCAAATTACTAAAACAGTTTTGTTAATAGTTAATATAATTCTTAATAATCACACGAATCAACACGCAATAAGCATGCATTGTATGTTAAATTATATAAATTAAATAACTATTTTCTTCAAAAATTTAAGCTAGTAGAGAATAATATTTTCATATTTATATTTAATACTCTTCCACACTTCTTGACTATGAGATATTTTTATAATTAAATAGCCTTGAACTAAAAGCATTTTACTTTAATACTATATTAAATAAATATCAAGTAATTATTTTTTGAAAAAATTAAATTAATAGAAAATAATGTTTTAATATTTAGGGTTAATTTTATATAGGTTCCTACAAATATAGTGAATTGCAAATATATTCCTACAAAGTTCAATTTTCATATGTTATCCCTGCAAAAATGACTTTTTTGTTACTGTTAAATGTCTCCAAATTTCAATTTTTATATAACGAATTGTAAATTAAATGTCTCTCTGATTTATTACCGTTAAAACACTATATATTTTATATGTGAAATGATCTTTTTGTCATCACAAATATATCCCAACTGTTAATTGAAGAGAGGTAAAAAAGTCAATTCACTTCATTAACTAATTAAAGTTAAGTATTTAATCTATGATTAACTAAGATTTTCTAACGGATTCTAATTATAAGAACATATTAAAAAATATCAAAAATTTTAAAAAACAATATATAAAAATTAAATATTATAAAAATATATTTATAATTTACTATATTTGTAAAAAGTTGTACGCTATTAGGGATGTCAATGGGTATGGATATTCGAAATTTTATCCGAATCCGAACCCGAATGAAACGAATATATTCGATGCTAAATGAATATGAATTCGGATATAGATATCAAAAATAGAAACCCGACGGATATGAATTCGGATATGAATTTTGACTGTACCCGACCCGAATTCGAATTTATTTTGTATTATATATATATATATATATATATATATATATATATATATATATATATATATATGGCTAAATTATAGAAAACTCCTATGTAATAACACGCTTTTTTACTTTCCCCCCCTAACATTTACAAACCTACACTTTGCCTCATTTGTAAAATAAAAAATGTTCACAGGAGGGTTACGGTGTGTAAAATGACCATTTTGTCCCTCATCATTTTTGTCTTTTTCCTCATCTTCCTCAGCCGCCCCTTTGATCGGCCACGATTCCTACCTCAATCAGCCGCGATTTCTCTCCATTTCCTTCTCCACCTACTCTCCTTCTCCTCCTGCATCCTCACCGCCCTCGATTTCGACGATAGTAGGGAGGAAATCGAGGTGGGTGTTGATGGAGAGGTAGGTAAGGGCAACGAGGACGAAAGCAAGGCGGCGGAGGAGGGCGAAGGAGATGTGGGCTAGGGCGAGGCAGTGGAGAACGGCGAGACAGCGAGGCGGCGAGTCGGAGGGAGGCGAAGCAACAAGGAAGAGGGCGGAGGGGTATTTTCGGCATAAAAAAATATTTTATAACGGAACCCTAACGATAGGGGGTGAAGTGCACATTTTTCATTTTACAACGGGACAAAGTATAGGTTTTTAAATGTCAGGGGCGGAAAGTGAAAAAGCGGGTTATTACCGGGAGTTTTCTGTAATTTAGCCTATATATATATATATATAATATAATATATATATATATATATATATATATATTTATATATCTATATATTAATATATATATATAAATTTGGTGTTATATTTGAATTTGTATTTTTAAAATTTAGATTTAATATAATATATTTTGAAATATTGAAAAAAATAATTATTCCGGGTTCAAATTTTCGGGTTTGGATTCGGGTTTGGGTTTCGAATTTTTGGTCAGATTCGGATTTGGATATGAATTTTTAAAATCCATCAAGTTCGGATTCGGATTTTTGAAAATCTGCCCCGAATCCGACCCGTTGACATGTCTATACGCTATCGCCAGAGAAAGTTTTTATATGGACTCGCAGAGGTGCAACGGATCGATTTGTGTAGAGAGAGAGAGAGAGACAGGGGAGTAGACCTGGCAAACGGACGGGTTGGGTAACCCGCGGGCGGGTTATTGTACCCGCGGATTACTTGGGCATGGGTAAAATTTACCCGCAAATTTTTGGTAGGCAACATCTTTATCCATACCTGCCCACCCGTGGACGGGTGGGTATACGGGTTACCCGTAATTTTTTTTTTTTTTTTGCTCTTATATTTTTTAAATGTAAAACACATATATATAAGTTTAAAAGGCGTAATATAACCTCATTGTTTGAAATATCATAATATACAATAAAAATATTTAAAGTCTTAAAGCAAAAATATTTCATAATATAAAAAACGCGCAATAAGAATTTGGATCAGGATTTTTAGAATGGGTAAATAAAAAATATGTATTAATTAAAAAAGTATATTTTGTAATTAAAAAATATATATGCGGGTATCTGTGGGTACCCGTGGATTACCCAAAATGCCCATTGTTTAATGGGTACCTATCCGTCTTACCCGTAATTTTTTGGGTTGAAAAAATTAATACTCATATCCGCAAATTTATGGATAATCTGCGGGTACCCGTGGGTTTGGGTCCAGATTGCCAGGTTTACATGGGAGTAGGGGTCTGGGGGAGTGGGGAATGGGGAGGCGTGGGGTGAGGTTGTGCGGTCCTCAGAAAACAATTGAATGGGACTGTGCTCCGGTTTTCGCGGCACAAGGGGACAAGGGGGGGCGATAGGGACGCGACCTCCCGCCCACCCCTCTCCATGTGTCAGCGTTTTTGTAACGTCGCTCTCTCCCCTGCTCCCCCGCGGGCCCCACACCCTCTCCTCTCCTCTCCTCTCCCAGTCCCCACAAACACTCCCCCTGCACTCCGTGCACCGTATTAGGGAGGCGGCTTTGGTCGGACGCATTAAATATTTAGTACACACTTTTCTTTTTTGGTTAAGTTTATTACAAAGCATTAATGTAATAATTGTAATTAATCTGGTTATAAAATATTTTTTATAAGATGGTCAGGTTATTCATGATATATAAAAAAATAATATAACTTTATATTTAAGTCATGATTTTATTTATTTGAGTCTTCTTGAAAGATCTTAAACTGTAATAGTTGAAATTAAATATACTAAACTAAATACCGAAGATAAATCTGTATGTACTTACAACTCGAGCGAATGAGTTAGCTTCTAATATTCTATAGTCCTAACTTAAATTAAATTGGCCTCATGGCCGGATACTCATAATGCGAAGAATTTTACGAAAAGGGCAAAATTTGTTCGAATCTAAGGTGTTTTTGTCTGTAATTCTTAGAAAATTTGAGAAATATCTACTAACTAACCATCAAGTAATTATAAAAATCAATATAATATATAAAAAAAAATTAGCGTCCAAATTAAACTACTAACGATGAGTGTGTCATCTATGATATCAAAACCATTAACCTATATAGTTTAAGAAGTGAGTTACACATGTGGTAGATGGGATATATGTACTTGTACGCCGGGTGCGTGCACTAGTTTGGTCTTCTACTGTTGCTGAAATGTGTAGAGTACTGGGCGGCCACTAACTCCGCCTCCCGCGCTTCGCTTGGAGAAAGGTGAGAGGAGCAGCTGCATGCGCCCTGCAGCGCCCTCTGGTCCCCTGCTCCTACTGCTCCTGCTCCTGCTGCTGCTGCTGCTGCTGCTGCTACTGCTGCTCCTTCTGCTGCTGTTTGTGTGATACCTCTACTGGACTCAACACTCTGGAATCTTTGGCACGACCCATCGCAACAGCGCTCGCGTTTTCAATTGAGGGGAAATCTGCAGCGAGAGACAACCCTCATCAATACCAAATTCCGAACCCTCCGTGCGTGCTTGCGCCTGAACTCTCAAATTCGAAACTTAATTGATTTATATTTTTAACTCAATTTAGTCCTATACTTGATCTGTCATGCATGTTCAGGATTAGGACGGAACTTGAAACTCACCGACAGATCCGTCGTATATACAGAAAGCTCCGTGTACACAGAGCGTCTCAATCAGCAAAGCAAAAAAAACAATTACTACAACTATAGATATTAGTTAGAGCTGAAATGAAACATTATGCACACCATATATCCCAAAACGATACATCATCCACCCCTCACAGCTAAAAAAAAAAATACAAAATGTTAGCCTCGCCAGTCCTAATAATATGTATAGTATTGCTACAGATTTTTAGTTGTTTCATTTCAGTTCTAATATCAGTTGTTTATCTGTTTTGCAGATTTAGACGTTTCGTGTACACGAAACTTCTTATGCATGCGGCGGATTTTTTGATGGGTTCGGATTCCATCATAATCCAGATCGTAGCAAATTAAGTTAGTATCCACAAGATAAAAAAAAACAAACAAATGATGTGCAATTGCCTTTTCTCTCTCTCGAAAAAAGGAAAGAAATTGTGATGATTTCCTTATGAACTTTTATAACTTATTATTATTATTATTTTGTATATAAAACTATAGATAATGCAGATCGTATATATTACATTAAATTTTAAATATAAAGCATAATTAATTATTAAAGCCTAGATGATCAAATTTAGTAAAATGCTATGTTCTTGTTTGATATTATTGCTATTTTTTTTATTTTTTAAATATTAATTATATATAATTTAAAATACTGATGGAGGGACGTTTTGCTTGCTATTATTATTAGCTAGCTTGCAATACATTCTTACCGAGTAGTGACAACTTGTTGAAAAAAAAAAAGACATAAGCAAACAAATAAAGAATTTTGTCAGGTTTTTATTTGTGTGGCTAAATAAGCAACTAGGACGTAAAAATCACAAGTTATATAGAAATTTTATTTAAAAAAATATATATATAACAACAATGTTAAACGAGATCTAAATTACTTTGATTAAATTCCAAAATTTATTTTTTTTACAAATATCAACTGAAAGAAAAACTGTTGAGGGCCGTACTTCCAAATTGCCCGCATGCGGTTTAGGAGTCATTGTATATTAATTTTCATTTCACGCCCATACACATTTTTTAGAATATAAATCATACATCTCATCGATTTTATGAGAGAATTTTTTTTACCAACTACAACATGCCGGAGCCCCCCCTCCAAAATAGAGCCTTGATCAATTTAGAATGAAATATTGGATTTAGATAGAATAAGATGAATAAATCATATTAGTAAAACAAGGAGTTCGACGCCTTGAATATAATTATTTAAATACTGGACCCACCTCTATCTGTCTTAGCCCTTAATGGCTCTACTATGAGGCTAAACTCTCTATCTCTTTCATATTAGCATCATTGTATTTTATCGTATTTAATTTAATTCTGAATGCTACGCAGAGACATCTAGGTAGCATTTAGCTATCATGGAGACTGGCCGTATCTAGAAAATGGAAAATTTCAAATTGTCACGTTGAAACCAAGTTCCCTTTAAACAGCTAACAATTGGATGCCTATCAATTTTGATTAGCTCTTTTGGCGTGTATATGAAGCATTATTGTGGACTTATTGTCGGCGTTTTGTTTGTTGTAGTAGGCTTTTAAATTGCTATATCAAATTATCAATATAATATTCCTGAGTCACGTGCATGTGCTTTTTTATCCGGGCCACCATAATATGTATCCGTGTATCCGTTTGTTATATAAAAAATTAAATTTTGAAGGTAACTATTTCTTTTATATATTTTTTAATATGGTATTAAAGTAGAAGATCTCGAGTAAAATAAATTTTTCTTTAAGTTTAAATTTTTGAAGATAAGTAGTTGTCTCCATTTTTTCTACAGTGACAAGGCAAAGGAGTTGTAGAACATGCATCCTCACAGTTTGGGTTTCTCTCCTTGAGCTTTATTCCGGCTGTGTTTATTGCTCAACGGATCTGTGAAACGTAAGGTGCCCAAGAAAAATAAATTACCATCTAATATTACCGAGTATGTACTAAAAGATGCTTTGTGCTACACATTACGCAGCAAACGCATGTGTTTGGATCGATATAGTTGTAATTCGCCAACCCGAATATTTACTGAGAACAAAAGTATGGACTCCGCCATCGACAACAGAGGAAATGCAAGGCATATATAGTCTAAATTTTGGATTTTTAGTCAAATGACAGTTTTGGAAAGAGCATATCATCAGCAATTTTGACGTAGTTCGCGTCAAGGAAGGAACTATATATTTATGGTCTTCTATACGTATTTAATTTTCATTTGGATTGTAGATAATGCAAATGAAGTGCAGGCAAAAATTGCACGATAGAAAAGTATTATATTTTATTTTGTCTTTTCATTTAATAAAACATTGCACAAAAAATTGTACAAATTGAAATGAAATAAAACTTTTGCGGTCCCGCAATATATATATATATATATACACACTATCACTCTATTTTTTTTTTCTAAAAAATCTAAGCAGCCCGCGAATGTGTGTTAAATACGAGGCCGCTCCATCGCTGTAATGGGCTTTAAAAGCCCCTTAACATTCATCTCATGGGCCTAAGGCCCAGTCAAAAGGCCCACCAAAACTATGGGCTCATGCGCCCACGGGTTCAAAAAGAGTAAAACCCACGTTGTTCCAATTCCGCCCATCTCGGCCGCACGAATCTTGAGCGGTGGATGCGAGCTCGTCTTATCATCAGATCACCTGCTCCCACTTCTCCTCCACTCCTCCTCCCTATAAAAACCCTAACCCTCGCGATACTCCTATCTCAAACCCTTCATCGCTCCCAATTCTCCGATCTCCGATCCCGATCACATCGCTATGGGCCGTAAATTCTTCGTCGGCGGCAACTGGAAATGCGTAATCCCTCTATCTCAGATCGGTTTTTTGTTCGATTTATTGGTTTGATGTGTGTTGGATCTGTTCGATCTTAGTGTTCTGTTGACTTGGATGATCGATGCATCTTTTAGCTTGTTTTTGGCAGTGATTTTGCTTGTGGTTTTGGTGATTTGATTCGTTGTTTACTTTGGATTGGTATTTGTGTTTAGAATGGCACTGCGGACGAAGTTAAGAAGATCGTCTCAACACTGAATGAAGCTGAGGTTCCCTCCGAGGATGTAGTTGGTACGTAGTTTGATCTTGGGGATCTACGCATTTTTCTGACATAATTTGTTGTGGATGGAGCATTTCGTAGGCGTTGACGTGATATTTATTGTTGGTGGTTGATGAGAACTGGTTGTTCATTGCAGAGGTTGTTGTGAGCCCACCATTCGTGTTCCTTCCGCTGGTGAAAAGCTTGTTACGTTCGGATTTTGGTGTCGCAGCACAAAATTGCTGGGTGAGGAAAGGCGGTGCCTTCACCGGTGAGATCAGGTCAATTTTGAGCTTTGCAATCTTTCAATAAACGATAGGTACCATTTTGACATCAAATATTTAGTCTAAAATTCATTGAATAATGTGATAGCTTGTTGGATTTGATTTTTGGACCTGCTCATAGTCTGGTGTTGGTGTTTCTAATCTTACATTTTGGCTCTACTGCAAGTGAAGTTGGATTGGATTAGATTAATCAAATAGATCCATATTAAACCCCTTAGTTACTTTTGTAAAATTAGAATGTTAGGCTATTCAGAATTAGATCTTTGTTAAATTGAATGGGCTGAAATGATTGAGAGCTATTGTCATGCGAGGCAATTATACCTGAAACTCTGGTTTCTGTGCAAACCAACCTAAAAGATTAAGTAATGTGATTCACAAATTCTCTTGCATCCATTTGGTTGTTTAAACAGCAATAATACTCTCCATTTTTTATGCTAAATGTTTTGATATTATTTTGATATTTTTCCTTTGAAGTCTGAAAATGTAATCGTGCAAGGAAAAAAAAAGGAACAAATTTATTTTTCACTGTCAGTGCATTATCTCCAGCTGAGAATAAGGGGAGTTGGTCATGTTTACCATCTAAAACACTGCTTCTCATTTTCTACTTGCAGCTCTGAAATGCTTGTCAATCTAGGCATTCCTTGGGTGATTTTGGGCCACTCCGAGCGGCGGCTTCTATTAGGTGAATCAAATGAGGTAGGTTCCTTATGTGGCAAAGCTACATTTGTGTAAGATTACATTACATGGTTATATGTGTATATCAGTTTGTAATAGCCTTTGATTTCAACTGTGTTTGTTCAACAAAGTAATTCACAAGTTAACATTAAATATCTGATTTCGACATGAAATATTTGGGTTTTACAGTATAGATTCTTGAATAAACTTTTGCAAACATTTCACAGTGAGACAAAATAGACCTTTGCGTGTGCATAAAGCATCCAGTTATCGAACTTTGTTATTCCCCTGGAAAATGTGGTCTACCACTTGTCAGTCTTCTCTTTTAAGCTGTTTTTTTCTATTTTTTTTCTTTTAAGATGTCTGTGATGTTTGTTCTCCGCCATGTATGATTAAGGTTGTTCTGCTATCCCTATTGACAAATTAATGATTATTACTTTTTTCTGGCAAGAAATATTAATAAAACCAACTGAAGTGAATGTTAGCAGTATAAACCTTTTGGACATGATTTCTGCTTGAAAATCGTGGATAGTAGTTAATTTCAGATATGTAATTAGATTATATTTTTTATCTTTTATAGTATTAATTAATCTGTTTCATCAAATGGCAGTTTGTTGCAGATAAGGTTGCATATGCACTTTCTCAAGGCTTAAAGGTGATTGCTTGTGTTGGTGAAACACTTGAGCAAAGGGAAGCAGGGAAAACTATGGATGTTGTTGCTGCGCAAACTAAAGCAATCGCAGGCATGTTTCTGTTCAGTTTCACTATAACTAATAAACCAATGATGCTTTTGACATGCTACTTAGCAGACATCGTACAAACTTTACTAGCGTTGTTTCTCATAAGATGTTGTATGGACTGCTACATGATACAGTTGCTTGTGTTCCTTTCATTATTTTTGTTTATCTAGTTCATCAATTTATGTTATACCTTCGCGCTTATGAGTTTCTATTGCTTACCTCGATAATTATTGTTCGGAGCAATGTGACAACTTAGGAAACTTAAAATAACTATGTAATCTACATGGCTGGCATAGGAAATTTTTATGAATGGTCTTTTCCTTGTTATGTGCAAATATCTTTCTTTCATGACGTAGACTCAGTTGAAGCATTTGACTATTACCCAATTACCCTAATGAAGCTCATCCTAACTAATGATGATATGAGCCTATATTGTTTTTAGTCAATTAGTCTTCTTTTTTTTTTTTGTCATTTACAGTGCACAAGTTTGCGAGATGTGGAGATGAGATGTAGATATGTTAATATGGAAATTATAGCAACTATCAAAAAAGGGATTGTATAAAGTAAAACATGAAGATTGCTAGGAAAGCTCATATTGCGACAAGGAATAACCTTATACAGCTGTGATCATGTTCTTTTGTTTGAATGTAAGATGAATTTCTTTGAAGTTGTGACAAATGATGTCATACTTCACAAATTTTTGACCGATTTATGCAAAATGGGTTGCTTGTGTGAATTGGAATGCATTCTCACCTAAATAATTCTAACTCAAATTTAGATTGTTCGTTACTTTATTCTTTTCAGGATATCTTAAACAGTCAGAACCTTAATTGAATATCTTCTCTTATTCTTTTTGTGCACTTCATTGTTTGACAGACAAGATATCAGACTGGACTAATGTCGTACTCGCATATGAGCCTGTATGGGCCATCGGAACAGGCAAAGTTGCAACCCCTGTTCAAGCTCAGGAAGTATGTCTTCTTACTTCACTGCATATGCCTACCTGTTGTTTATTTCTTACTTTTGCCTTTTGCTTTTATCTTTCTTTAGACACAATTAAATCTGACTAGCTAGCTGCTTCATATGCTTCTTTTCTAATTCAAGATGTTCATGATATAAACTTATAATATGACCTATACCGCATCTCTATATGGTTACGAGTTATCAAAATATTTAATCACTTTAGTATGTAGTTAGTGCTATTTAAGGATCTGTATATTAATATTAAACTTAATGCATTGTGACTCGCTGGAAGTAAAATTAGGACCGTAATATGGTATTAAATGGGATTGTTGTTCCTTCATTCAGCTGGGTGCTTAAATTGTAGTATTGTCCTTAAGAGATCATAACAACTTTACATCAAAAGCTTACTGGGTCATAGTCAGCCACCTGAATCATCTTTGACAATTATATCAGAAGATGTGGAGGGTTTGAATCAGATGATCTTTCACTTGTTTTTTTATGAGAGCGTCTAAACATTTGAGGCTTTATCTTTTATTCTATTCATTGTTGGTTGTGTTACTTACCGACTGCAAAAAAATTTTCAACAGGTGCACTCCTTTCTTAGGGAATGGTTTCATACTAATGTCAGCCCTGATGTGGCCGCATCAGTTAGAATCATTTATGGAGGTACATATTCCACTTTACAAATGTCTCTACTTCCTGACAGTTACCTCATTTCATATAGCATCAGCACTACTTTTGTATTCATCAATCTCATATCTCTTTTGATGGACCAGAATTTCTGTCCACGTTAACATGCTCTAAACCACTAATGATTTCTCATGACTTTTACAGGTTCTGTAACTGCTGCTAACTGCAAAGAACTTGCAGCACAGCCTGACGTTGATGGATTCTTAGTTGGTGGTGCTTCTTTGAAGGTAATTTTTTTTCCCCTATCTGTTTGCTTACTGAGGACTTAGCGTATATTTTAAACTCATGCTATTTTAAACACCATCAATAATCCCTCATTTTCTTCTTTAAGTGTATGCTGATTGTAACTTACTGGCGATTGCTTTAATCTGAATTTGTTTATTTTGCAGCCCGAGTTCGTGGACATTATCAAATCTGCTACAATCAAGTCATCTGCATAATAACGTCAGACCAGTTAATGAGCAGATGTTGTGTTTTATCTGAATAAAAGGCTTTTCAATGTCTAACTGCTTGTAGTAGTCTTCCACCTGGAACTTGGAACTAGAGGTGAAAGTCATAAAGCAGTAGAGGATGAGTATAATTTGCACTGATTTTATTTCTGATCAGTTGTTGTGTTTCCCCTCTTCATCATTTTCAAAGAGTAATTTTGTGTTATCTCCGACATATGGCTTTAATTTTAAGTTGTGTATCTTTTAATCTCGTGTTTTGTAGTTTTTTTTTTATTATTGGTTGCGTCTTGCACTCATTCAATATGGCAGTTTTTAAGCTGCTTTACGAAGGTGAACGAACAATAAATTACTACGTGAGCTGCATGTAGAATTAGGCTTTGGTTCTTTTTCGCTTTCTTGGAAAAGCCATAATAGACGAACCTAGAAAGTTAATTGATTTCAACATCAAGGTGAAGAAATCAAAAGCAATTTATAAGCAAGGCATAAAGAACTCAATAGCAATTTATAAGCTAGGCATAGTTCGCAATCATCAGATAAAGCACAACACTATTTTATTATATTATTATATGTCGAGACACAATCATCATCCTTGAGACATGCAAGCTGCTTTTAGCTGCACTTCTTTTGACACGGAATTGCTTCGGTAATAATAATAAAGAAACACAAATCCTTTGACCACAGCCCAATCGATACCGACCACACTTCCCACCCTAGCACAAAAAAATTAGAAAGAAACGGACCAAATTTATAACAAGTTGAAAAGGCGCGGGAAGGTCTTCAAAAAATTTAAAAATCAAGCGTGCGCTTCCCTCTCCGCTCCTTTAGATCTCTTTACACTTCTCTGAGAACTAAGGTTACAACAACATGATCAGAACCTAAAGTTCTTGCCCTGGAAGGTCTGTCCGAACTGCCAATTGGCGGGGACGACGTTCCAGGAGGTGGAGGTGCGGCGGTCGCTGGCGGTGACGCGGAACGAGAGGGACTGCCCGACCAGCACGGCGTTCGACTGCCAGTTCTGGCCCCAGTTCCGGCTCATCGCCATCCACCCCGTCCTCGACCCCTTCACGCTCGCCCGCACGATGTCCCCCGCTCCCGCCACGTTCGTTATCAGCACCAGGTTGAAGTACCTGAACCCGTTTATCGTGAACCGGATCCCTCCCCTTTTCCTGCACGGCACCCTGCATGCGTGCAACAAAGATACACGTATATATATCTAAACGTTACATCCTCAAAGAGTCCAATATATATATATATACTTGCTGAAACCAAATCATCTCAAAACGTCGTAAATTTGGATTCAGTGATCCAAACTTCTCCAAACGAAGTGTAAGCCAAGGCCCAATAGAGTTTCCACCGTTATTTTATTTGGAGCATCCAAGATACAAAAGCTTCAAAACGTTTTTGAATTTAGATTAAATTGTCGACCCTTATATGACAGTAGATTCTGGTTGGGATAATAGTGATCATTTATAATTAAGTGGGTGGTTGAATAGTACGATCTAACTAATAAAAATGATTTTAAGGAGTAGATTTTACGGCGGAAAACTCATTAGTAGTAATAAGCGCTTGGCACTATCGATAGCATAAATCTTATCTACCTGCGGTAGGAGACGGGGACGATGCCGGCGCGATACTCGGCAATGTGGAGGAACATCGGCATGGCGAGGTCGAAGTGCGGCCGTGGCGGGTTACACCAGCCACCGTCGTCGGAGGGGAGCGCGTAGTTCGGGGGACAAAAATTGGTGGCCGTGATGAAAATGGAGGGGCTGCCGTTGTGGCACCACTGCGGCTCGTCGGCGCACTTGATCTCGAAGCACGCGCCGCAGCTTTGCCCTTCATTGAACAGCGCCGTGCTCAACGCTGCCGTCTCTACGCCGTATCCTTGGCTGTACAAGTTTCCGTATCCACACGCCCCTCCTTTAAAAAAAAAAAAAAAAAAAAAAAAAAAAACATATATTATATTTCCTTAAGGAGGTGAAGAGAATACATAAAGAATATGGATATTAGTAGAGAAATTTCCAATTGAAGAGTGGCACAGCAGAGAGAAGTGTAGATGGTTGTATATAATGGAGAACATATATAGATAAGGGAGAAGTACATACACACATGGAGAGGCATGTATATGTAAACGTACCCATGGTGCCGGAGGCGTCGCTGCCGCCGTAGAAGGTGGCGTGGGCGCTCTGCCACGGCCCCCCGGAGTATACTCCCGGAATGCGAGCGGTCGACGGCGCAACAAACAGGAGGAAGAGACCCAGGAAGAAGAAGCAGAGGAGAGCCATTTTGATTAATTGTGTTGTGTTGTGTGTGTGTGTAACACGTATATGTGTGTGTGTCTGTGAGAGAGTGACTAAGAGTAGAGAAAAGAGAGGGAAGGTGAAGTGGTATTTATATAGGGAGGAGAAGGGGAGGACCAAATTAATGCAGTGAGAGAGTATATAAAGTAATTAGAAGTTTCTTGTAGACATACGTATTTTAGGTGTGTGTATGATAAGTATACACGGATATATTTATATTAATAAGTGTTTTTTTTATTCTTATGCATATTATCATGAACAAGAACCGCAGTAAGCCGTCCACGTCAGCGTGGTCCTTCAAATAGTACATCCGCATTTTTCGGTCCGTAGATCGCGCTTCACATTCACATACACAGAGACCATGCACCGCTCTCATATGTTGTACAGTGATATCAAATACTACAACCTTTTTATACAAATAAAAAAAAAAGTAAAACTATAAATATAGTAAATAACAAATATATTTCAACAAAATTTAATTTTTATATGTTATTTCTGTAAAAATTCTGATGTTTTCACATATATCTCTGCCGTTAGAATCCGTAGAAAAATTTAGTTAACCATTGGCTAAATACTTAATCTTGATTAGTTTTGATATTTTTATCCCTCTTATATTATATTATTATGACTTTTTAAAGAATATATATTTGTGATGACAAAATTAAAAATATAAATAGTTCTCTAACGGTAACAAATCAGAGAAACATATTTGAAAAAATTAAAACTTTTGTAAGTATAATATATGAAATTAAGTTGAACTTTGTAGAAATATATTTATTATTTACTTTAAGAATCTAATATAATTAACCCAAAAAAATATATCTACAAAATATTCACGCATTCAAATAAAACCAAAATATATTAGAAGCATACTTTACAATTAATATGGGTGCGACATTTAGGGATTTGGTATATTAATCTGGAACGTAGGTTCCGTACATTAGAGAATTATTTTAAATACTGATTCATATTATGTTAACATATATAGAGAACAATACAGAAACTCGGAGACTCAAGTATATATATATATCTTACACTAAACTACTAACTAACAATGCATGGTATATATGATCTGTCGTAGTGGGAGTAGTTACACCAAATGTACCGCATTTAGCGCCGTAGTAGGCATTGATTGGGCCACAAAAGAGGATGGAACCATTAATCATTGATTGGGGTTAATTGGGACGGATGAGGGGAAGGAGACGGAGAGCGTGCGAAGCGTGATTACGATCGCTATAGGTGGGCCCACACGTCCACGTGGCCGACACTTGGCGCGAGTCAACGACAGCGGAGGTGCGAGAGGAGAGAGAGAGAGAGAGAGAGAAGAGAGAGAGAGAGTGGATAGCTTTGCACCACCCACCGAATCCAACAGCACTACTAAACCGGTGCCAATGAGTCTACGTGAACGCAATGAATACATACGCGCGCACGTACATACACGGGTGCGCATGCAAAAGTGCTAATCTTAATGCGAGGATCGATCACGTGTGCATGCGATAGTATCTCTCCACCTCAGCGCCAAAATTCGTGCTCAAACTGATCCCTCCGAGGACCCGAGTACCCCAAATACAAGAGAATATATTATCAAATAGGGTTCACATATATAATATAGACTATGACTACTATACTCTTATGAGTATAGAGTCATTTGTACTCATAAATTTTCAGTCGTTGAATGAAAAGATATGCGGTTAGGATGGTAGTTATCTCCGATTAGAATAATAGTTATTCCCTAGGATTGATTGGGTGGTTGATTGAATAGTATGATATAATTGATAAAAATAGTCAAAAAGATATATAGATTTAATAGTCAAAAATTTATGAGTGCAAAAGAGATTATACTTATAAGAATATAGTAGCCGGACTCTATAATTAATATATATACATAATGAGACTTGAAAAAAAAAAAAAAAAACCTACCGCATACATTAATATATATCATGTGAAGTTTTTCTAATTAAATATAGTAATTTAGTGAATGTTCTAATTATATTTTGCTGACCTATTAATTAATTATTATTATTATAGGGGAGAACCATTGCTAATAATTAGCAATAATCGAGAGAGAGTATTAGTCAACGAATGCGAACTTAGTACAAAGTTAGGCGTGGATAAAGTCTAACGTGAACTGTAAACTCAGCACCTAAATCATAGAATTAGCTTATCTTCACATGGTGGCCATGCAAAAATAATTAATTTTCTATCTTTTCCATTCTCAACGTTTTCTAAGCACAAATTGGACTTGTTTAGTTTGACCCAGAACTTTTCTAAATTAAGATGTTGTGTAAGTTAAAGTGTCACGTAAGTTGAACTGTCTGTAAAAATGTTAATAAATTTGTAGTTATAACATTCAAAAATAGCCACCATGCATTCCAGTAAATTACAAATAGAATTTTCAAATTGAAATTACTACTTAATTAAAAAAAATTTAGAAATTCATTTGACTTGTCAACATTAAGACTAAATTGCGACCATGTTTCTTACTAAATCGGTATTTTGGATAACATGGTATGGAAATTAGCTCTAAATACCTTCCTTAATTATAAGAGGGGTTCCAAATTCGATTTTCACATACTTTCATCATCTCATCGTCTCTTTTGTTTTCTTCTTAGTTAATTAGTGGCATGGTTTATTTTATATATATATCCATCATATGTGTGAATAAAACTATGTCCTACTATATTAATTGATCGATCGGGTAACACGTAGGCAAGGCCTAGAGGTTGGGTGAAGTGAATTAGAGCTTTGGTTAAAGTGAAGGTTTATAATTTCACCAATGTACTGGTGTCTCAGATACCTTGAAAACCCCTGCTGGTGAGGTAATTTGTAGACCTGCTCTACCACGTATGTAGCTAAAAGATCAAGACAATGGAAAGGGTTAAGGGAATGGATCCAAGGATTCCTTTTTGTTTACTTTTGCTCCCATTCTTACTTAACATAAGCTGCTCATCATTATATTATTATTATTATTATTAGGGATAATTTCATACAGCACCCTGTTAACATATCGAATAGCAAATATATTTTTATAAAATTTAAATTTTTAAATTTATTTTTTAAAATTTTTTTACGATTTCAAATATATCTATACCATTAGTATCCATTAGATAAATATAATTATCCATAGTTAAAATATTTAACTTTGGTTAGTGAGTCAGATAAATTGACATTTGTACTCCTCCGATATTCTACCTTATTCTCTTAATCAAAATTCTAGTTCGATCAAAACTCTAATAATTGAAATTCTTCTCCCTCTTTCTCTTTCTCTTTCTCTCTTTGCTTCATGCTAGTTTTGAATCCGTAATTATGATTTCTTCATCCCCATTCATCCGGAGGCATGTTGCTTCGGCGAATCAATGTTAAATACGGAAAGGAAAAAAATGAGTGAAAGAAGAGGTAGAAAAGATATTGTAATTAATAATGATGGATTATGTTAGTTTTTATAGAAAAAAAAATAACCACACGAGATTTTTTGGGAGGACATTTTTGGATGGACATATTTGCGACGACAAAATTGATATGTCACTTTTTTCTGTTAAAAAATAAACAGTAAACTAACGTTAACAAATCAGAGAGATAAATATAAACATCACTAAATATTTGAAAAAATAAATCTGAAAATTTAAACTTTGCATAGATATATTCACATAAAGTGGTATAAAATTATTCTTTATTATTATAAAACTCTATATGAGTGTAGCAGCTAAATTAATTAAATATATCAAAATTAAATATATCAAAATTAAATATATCAGCTGTAGCAGGTGAGTAGTGACTGCAAATAGCGTGACTTATGTGCGTGTCTATACTCTAATTATAGTCGCAAAAGAAACCCTAATAAAAGCGTTTGGCTGTTTGAGTCAACCTACACACTTTCCTTATCACCCAGATGTGTACCATAGTCATCAGAAGTTGGCGCTTTTCCACCGTCCACATCTGTTTTGCTGCAGGTGTGCCTCGGAAGTCGGAATTTTGACCGCACACAACCACATACACACTCTGCCACACTAGCAGGTTAATTATTAAACATAAATAAGAATAGATGATATATATATATATATACATGCTGCTGATCATTGAGATACATAGAAAGAAAGATTTATTCTCTTTCAAGAAAATAATATCTAATATATTTTTCAAAAGTTTAAAAATATTTGATGTATTTTTGGTTGATCAGAATATTCTTATTAATATTTAAAAAATAAATACCTTCAAATATCTCCCTAATCTTATTAGAGTTTAATTTGCTAGCAGAATTTGGGATTTAGAAGGATACTTTGAAAACGGAGGAGTAAATTTGAAAATTTTGAGTAGTCGTATATAGAGGTCATATAAGCAATGTCCCTATTTTCAAACACCAACAATTGAAATATTTAACAAATAAAAGATTTTAAAATTTTACTCTATTAGAAAATAAAAGTAAGATAATGCACCTTAATTAAAAGTATGTAATTAAATTTGGTGTTGCCTATTTTACTTGGGAAAAAAACATTGAAGGTGCTTACATAGTTTTTCTTTTCCTAAAAAAATAAGGGTACTTAGGTAAAATATTATTAAATATAATTACAAATTAGCCTATAATAAGGCTAAACAATTTAGCTCTAGAATAGTGACCTCCCAATAGTTGTTGGCTCATATCCATATCCATATCCATATACACATTTCTCCACAAAAAATGGTTTAAGGATATGTTAAATGACATATTATAATTTTTGAAACCATATTTATTAAATGTCGGTATGGATAATAGGAAGCATATGTATACTGGTTATATTTCTAATTACAATATTCCAAACGGTATACATAACAAATCGATTAGACACTTCATTAACAAAATGTATATTTTGCAAACATACAATGCAACTACTTTATTATGTTTTTTTTTAAAAAAAATTCTCTAAAACATAGTTCCAAATAGTACTCCGCATAGTAATTTTCAGACCAGAGACATTTACTAGGATACAGATATGAATACGGATACGAATCCGAGCAGTGACGGATAAAAAAAAAACTAGACCCATAATTGGAAGAGTTTAAAAATTATCCGACCCGTTTTCACCCCTACCTTGGATTCCTCATTCCTGGCCAACTTAATTATTTATCTCTAGCGTAGCAGTATCTGGATGTCGGGTTGTATATTAAGTTGGGCTACCAAAATCTTTGTCCTTGCATGAGGGTTAAAAAAAGGGTGCTTCAATCTTTAGGCAATATGTATGGTCGATCAGATTAATGTTACAACTTTAGAGAGCAGCAATGTTCCAAAAAGTAGTAAATTAAAAAGAAGAGAAAACTATATACATATAATGAAAAGGTTAATTTAAGTACTCTCTCAGAAACATAATGCTAAAAGTCCCACACAAGGAGTGAGTTGGACGCACGAATTCGCAACATAACCGACACCTTTTAATTAGAAAAGCATAAGAAAGATGCTAACACTCGAGAGAGGTTTCGAATAGTGAGGAGAGTTAAAATGGGCATTTTTAAACACCATATGAAATTAAAACTTATGCAATTGAAATATCTTATACATTTTTTAAGAAAAGCTTAAAGGTGACAAATAATGGTATTTTAATAGTTATATTTAATATTCTATTCTAGATTGAAGACCTTTTAATAACTGTTTATATCCAACGTTGCATCTAGATTCAAGATTTTTTTATAATTATTTATATCTAATATTGTACCTTGGGCTGGAGATATTTTAGTATGACCAAGATATTATGGAATAATCAAATAGAAAAAATATGAATGAAGCTAGAAACCTATTGAGGCTGGAAGTGATAACCTTTTGCTCTAATGCTGTATAAAATAATATAAATAATCGATTTCCTCTAAAAGTTTAAACTGCGAGAGGATAGTGTTGTAATATTTTGATAAGACATTTGCCTTTAAAAATTGAATGTAGTTCTGAAAAAAAAAAATCTAAAATGCAGCAGTCATATAGGCGCGACATAGCGTTTCTATCTAATCAAATTGCTCCCCTAAGATTCACCGAACCCATCATGATATTATGAAAAATATATTTTTATATTTTATTTTTAAAAAAAATATAATTAGTTGGATATAGATGATGTGGTGTAGCTGCTTCGTAGTCATGAATAATCGTATCAGCGGGCGTAGATTTGGCCCAATGTTTTATTGGTAGAATATGATTTAAATTTTATATAACCGGGCCATTGTGGGCTTGTGATGGATTTATCAATGTAGTTCTAATATTTCATTTGGGCCGGCCTGAAACAATTGTTTTCCTGAGCCGTGCTAGGCTCTGGCTGGGTTTCATGGATTGGGTCCAATTTTAACTGGGCCGGGCCTCTCTACTCTTGCCCTGGATACTGTTGTTTCGGGCCAACATTTATTGGGCCGGGCTGATTTTTAATGTTGATACTGTTCAGTTGAGAAGTCGATTTTCGGACTTTCTCATCTCTCTCCATCCCTCCTGGAAACGTTTGGTTCTCAAAATTGATAGATGTTAATCACCTTGATTCTCCATTTGCATTTGTAGAGCTTTTGACATGATAGACTTTAATGAAAGCTACAAAAAGTTATATCGATACATGCATAAGTTACAACAGAGAGAAACAAAGACATTTTCCGTGTACTTACATATATGCATTGAGGATAGGACCCCTTACATAATAAACATAGTAGGGAATTAACAAAAAAAAAAAAAGGAAAAAAAACAGACTCAATTGCCCAGCCCTGAAAACAGATCCAGCGTGCCGCCTTTTCAAATGATGAATTATTCCACCTCCATTTCTTTGTTGCCTTTGTTGTTCAGTTGGATTGACGTCCCGCATCATAGCAGTGAATAGTACAACTCAGGGATTCATCGAGACCTGTACGTTGCCTCTTTAACCATGTTGGGTAAATTCAGAAGAAAAATCGAGTAAATTGAAGATCCTTCAGATTTGGCACGAGAAACATAAGTTAGAATCAAAAGTGGTGCTCAACATTTGCTTGAGACCCAAAATGGAACCACCCATGAAAGAGCACTTGTCTAAAGCACATCTTCGAGGTACCTGCGAACGCTACCGTTCACATTAGTCACAAATCACCTTGCAGTACTAAGGAAAATGTCCATCCAATTGATAGAATGCACTTACCAGTAATTAGTTGCCCAGGAAGATCTCAGCATATAGAGAAACATGCCATCTGAGCTCCTTTTAATACCCTCTATACCTCTTTTAAAGAAAGGACGTCATCACGTGGATGAGCCTCTTCCATAACAACTTCGATTTCATCCCCAATCTGTTTTCCAACTGAGACCATGCTAGAAGCTTGAATGCCAACCTATAAAGATGCATAAGAGAGAGCAACAACAAGTTTCATCGCCTATCTTCTGAAAACAAGTATCAGTAATTGAACTCTACCACAACATGTCTGCTTGAGAAAGATGGGTAAGTATAGGATGAAGCATTATAGCTAGTACTATATTCTTCAAGAGGTCGGGAAATATTACACAAAATGCGGTGACCAAAAGAGTTACGATAGTTGGGCATGTAATTTTAGAGCCAAAGAGGAAGAAAGCAAAATTTTATTGTATGTTAGCAGCATATACCTCCACCAAAAGCAACGCTGCTAACCGGTCTTTAATGAATCTGAGAATCAAGGCAGTATATCTTCTTTCCCTGGGTTGTCTTCTTAGGTACTCCAATAACCAATATCTAAGGCTGCTGCTGTGAAGCCTCTTAGCTACTTTAACATGCATATTTACAAGAAATGCCATTCCTTCCAAATCTCCTGCAGTAAATGGAAGTGGTTCACCCTTCAGGAATGCCTTAACCTGACAAATTAAAGGAAAAAAAGAAGTCAAAGCGTATAACTGAAAAAGAAAACAGATTAATGAGATAATTAGCTGCCATGCGAAATTTGATGAAATGAATAAATGTCAAGATATATAACATGCAGCTGTCTTTGTCTCTTAAGCACTACTAAACCAACATGTTGCAGCCCTGGAAAGATTAGTAATGATGCAACCATTTTGCACATTGGAGCACAGGAATTTAAAGGCTAAGACGGTAGTCCAAAACAGCAAAGTAGATTCGAAAGTTGTAAATTAAATTATTTAGCTTTTCTGCCAAATTCCCTTATAGTCTTTCCCCATTTCAAACAATATTATTTGATTAGATTTGTCTCTGGGGTTTGTAAAAAACATTAATTAAATGCACCTCTGCAAGAATAACCCACATGTTGCTCCTTTCCACTGCAAAATCACGAACTTGATTGTTTAAAGGTCAAAACAAAAAAAAGAAACAAGTACAAGAAAGCACTAGAAAAAGTCATTCATGTATGTGTTAATAACACCATGTTAATATCTTTTCCTTCAAGTTGCAGCAAATAAAGAAAATGGCAAAAGAAGCCCAACAAGAAGACAACTAGGACAGAACAAACCTGATAATGGGCTAGAAGATCAATATATCTTCGGATAGGAGATGTGAACTGAACATAACCAGGAACGCCCAGAACTCCATGGCGAATAGGCTTCCTAAAATCCAATTCAGCAGCTCGCATTATTCTGACATAAGCAGAGCTCCTCACAGGCCCTTCAGGCAGGTGAGCAAATGCTGACGTGGATATGTTTGATTGAGGTTGCCCTCGATAAGGTAATGGGATATTGTTGAAGGAACCAAAAGTGGCAACAACCTCTCCACATAGTATCATCATCTCAGATACAAGTCGCATTGTTGGATTGGCTTGGTCTTCAATGTACAGAGTGATAGAAGGTTCCAGATCACCGGGATTTGCCACCTTGATGCGGGGCTCAATCATGGCTGTGTCTATTGCACCCTGTGAACTCGATATGTTATTTATCTCACACGATGAAGGAACATTGTGTGAGAATATATAGAGAACACAATCTAGAGAGACACGAGTTGTGTGTCATTGCCCGTTAGCCCCTTCCTCTGCTGCCATGGGGTTAATATTTTGAGCCAAAAAAGCAAAAGGACCAATTTGGAAATTTTGCTTCTGCTGCACAGCAAAGCTGCTAGAGGACTTCCATGTACTGCTTCTCTAATCAAGCAGCACCTAAATCAAACAGGCTACACTGTATGGTATGGCCAAACAGATCCAATCATGCCATGCAGGTTGTATAGAGGACTAGAAGATAATAGAATGCCACTGTCAAGCAGTGTTTGAACATTCACAATAATAACGCTAATATATTCACATTAAATTACAAAAAAAAAAAAATCCAAAGAAATTACTGTAGGTCTCTTACCTTAATATCAAGTGGATCAAAAACTGGAATACTCTCTTGAAGACAATTAATAAAAAAATGATACTTTCAAAACTTCAACACATACATAAATTAAAACCCAGCTAATATGACAATTACCAGAAGGAATAGCAATTAGTAATATGAACAGACAAATAGGAGAATCTTAAGATGTTCAGAAAACTCTAAATTTAATTTCTTTAGCATTGTAGATACTCTCGCTAAACTTTAATTGCATGATACATAAATTCAAGTTGCAATACCATTTATTTTGACCTAAAACAACCGATACATGAGATGCAACTGTTATTTGTAAAGATGTAGCATATGGAATGCACATTTACAGTTCAAGTACTTTGAGATGCCAATATCACAAAAATGAAATCTTCGGGATCAATGAGTAATTTCAACATAAACAAAAAAAGACGTGTCGTACTTCATGGGCTGCAATACCTGGTTACGACGCCATTGTAAACGGAGGTTAGCAGCTTCTGAAAGAAGCCTTAGTTCAGCCTCCTCTTCTAGGTTTAGGTGGAGCAGCTCCGATGCACTCTCATATGTCAGCATGTATGTAGGCCTGATAATTGAGTTGTCTATGCTATAGTCTGCAATACTGTTGACAAGAGTTTTATGGTGAAATTGCATTATGTAAGAAAAAATTACAGGGAAGAAAGAGCCTTGAAATATACGGAGAACTTGATCCTCCAAATGTTACCTTCCATCAGGTTGCAAAGTGACAGATATGCTAACAGCCCTACAGAGTTTCCCTTGCTGCAAGCTCATACGCTCCATAGCAAGCCTTTCTGGGAACATTGGATAGGTAGCAGTTGGCAAAAATATGGAAGTTCCTCTTCTCATTGCCTCCCTATGCGGAGTTTAAAAAAAAAAAAACACTCATCTCAATCACATGAATATCTGCAAAAACAGTTGAGCAAGAAAGGTTCAGATATAGACAGAGAGCTCTATCATAGTCACCAAGCCTCCGTTTGGTTGGGGGTTAAGGGGTGGAATAACCCCTTAACCCCCATTTCATCTCCAAACACTTCTAAAAATGGGTGGGGTTAGCTAATTCCAGCTAACCCCACCTCAAATGGGTTATCCCGGGTTAGCTAACCCCACCTAACCCCACCAAACCCCAACCAAACACTATTTTCTATTCATAATAACCCACTATCCTTCTTATCCCACCTACTCCAACCAAACACTATTTTTCACTATCCTGGCTTAATTCTAACCTCCAACCAAACACAAAAATACTTGAACCCCACCTTAACCCTAAACTTAACCCTATCCCTGGAATAACTAGTTTTTCCTTAACCCCGAACCAAACGGTAGCCAAACAATTACATTGAACCTGTTAAAAATTCGTTCTATGAATAATCATTAAGTTCACCATAGCCACCAATTCTGCTATGTCAACAGTGAAGGCTGCACAGGGCAGGGCTAAGGGATCATATTGAATCCAATTTGTTTTCTAGTGAAAGGAATAAATACAGACAAAGTTCCTTCAAAGTTTCTTGAGATATCTCAGAATATTATTTATTTCTCATTTCTATCCAAAAAGGATCCTTATTCTATTTCTATATTCTTTGGGTATCCAAGAAGTAAGCTTAATAAATAGGCATGAATAGATAGATCAATAGGTTCAATATCTTGTTATAGAACTCATGCCTCAAAGAAATATCCTATACAGAAGCAGATTCATTAACGATTATATTCAAAAAGAAAAATGAAAAACGATAGGTAAAAAAGGTGATTACTTGTCAATAATGCTCTGAGGTTTAACCAAGCATGTTGGATCAGCAACATGAATCCAGACTCTTATCCTACCATCCGATAGCCTTGTGGCACTTAGTGCATCATCCAGCTGAAAATTTGGGGTATTAACAGTATAAAGACACATAATTATGCGCCAACTCATTTAACGAATGCAGGCAAACTTTCCAAAAAAACAGGTTATCAACTATACCTCATCAGCCTCATCCACGTCGATCGCATACACTTTCAAGAATGTCAGATCTTTCCTGATTTTCTGGAAGCAAATATAAAAAGAAGACGCTTATTTACAGAGAGAGAAGGAACCTGACAGATATTTAAGAATCCTACCTCATCAGCATCAGAAGAATGTGCCAAAAGATCTTCAGCAGCCAATAAAACTTCATTACTATATTCTGTTCGGATATTGTACTTCAAGAGATCAAGATTGACATGTACAGGAAAATATCCGACATCAATAAGAAGGTCTACTGCAGCAAATGTGGTCTTCGGTACTCCCATGGCCTTTAGTATCTGTCATGATAGCAACCAACAAAGAATGAAGCAATGCTTAAATCATTCGCTTTACTTACTGCTGTCATGAAAAAGAGCAATTGTATGGACAGTACTTGTACAGTCATGACACTGTGATTTAGTCCCTAAATCGTTCCCTTCGATTTAGCCGATAAACTTCCTCATATAGTGCAAATCCATCTGTGGCTACCAAAAAATCTGAAAACATATGACTTTTCCTATAGAATCCTTTTTAAACCCAGTTCAAGTACATTGAAACAAATTATAATTCAACAGGTTAAAACGGCGATATTATAGGGAAACAAAAGGATTATTTAAGATTAGTAATGAAATTGAAATGGGAGAAAGTTCACTTAGCAAAGTGTTTAACTGAAAAGTTCATGGAACTATAAATTGCAGTACCAGGAGCAGTACAAGGACTGTCCACATAATTTACAGTAAAAGAAAAAAAAAAACAACATAAAGCAAGGCACAATTATACAAACAAAGTTTATAGAGTAACAGTTGGATAAATTACATTTCCTGCTATTTTCCTTTGTTCATCACTCTTGCATGCATCAATGGCATAAGCTTCAAGAGACAGAATCTTCCTTCTGACTTTCTCTTCTGTAAGCCATGAACTTTTAGGAGGCTTTGATTGTGGAGGCATTGACTTTGCTGACATAAGCAAATGAACAAATTCTTCAAGTTCTTTTTCAGATGCCTCCTTGACATGTTTCCTGTGTAAAAGTTCCTCCACCTACTATCAATTAATAAATATTAGTCATTTGGTGAAATGATATACGTGTAAAAAGTTGAGCTAAACTATGGAAAACCCCTTATAATTTGAAATGGTCTAGGCTGTATAACTTAAGTTGGGCTTTCTACTCAAGAACTATACCTGAATAGTTGGTCTAGGCTCATAAACAGATGAACCTCGGCTCTCTATCACGTTAAAGTACATCTCATCTCTTGATAATAGGAGATGGGCACAGTAACACTCGAGAGGATCACTGCTGCCATATATGATCTGAAGAAACATGTAGCAGTAAGGACAGGTAAGGAGGACAAAAAAAAATTTACTTGAAGAGGCTCTCAAAATTACTAAGAAATTTGTACCTCTGCCAATTCCTCGGCTGTCACAGATTTGTTCTTTTCCAGAAGCTCCACCCAAGCACACTCTAAAATTGCCGGGTCCTTCGACAAACCATCAAAAAGAATATATAAAAAAAATGATGACGCTAATTAGAATGACAAGTTCACGCCACAAAAATTACCAAGAGATCGTGAGCTCTTTGAACAAAATCGGCAATATCTGCATTGTCAAAATCTTCGATACCAGGTACTATATATGTAACTTGCTGGGGCTTTATTGAGGACATAATCCCATTCTGTTTCATCAACCAAAAGAACATTATAAGTAGAGATAAACATAAACTTTTCTAAACAATAAAATATAAGATTGAGCTAAAAATGAAAATTGAGTGAACACCTAGTGTTTAACAAGCCAGAGTTGTTTCAATTAAGACCTGATCATACACCATCCAGTTTCTCTTCCCATCCGGTTTTTGGGCAACTGCGAGCAATGATTTTTGGGAATCTTTTCGAAATTCAAGCAAGAGACCTTTCTGCAAGGTTCTCTTATCTAATTTAACTTCAGAAAACTCCTTAGTGCTGGGTAATTCCATCCTGAAAACAAAGTATGGATCATTGATATCATCTTCGAAGAAGTTTTTTAACACCATGTAAATCTTTTTTTGCTGTAGAAACTCTTCACTCAATTGCATTTTTATACTCCGCACAACTAGATTATAAACTAAGTTAGAATTATAAACTAAGTATACCACAAAGAAAATTCTAGTTACTCTACACTATCAAAATGGCAACTTGATATCAACTAAAAAGAAATTATCCATCCTAACAGCCACCACCACAACACCATTAATCATTAATGGCTAAAATCGAGGAGATAAAAGAAAGAGGAGATTACCTCACGGAGGCCCTAATTCTCCTCCGAGCTCGGAGCTCCTCCATGACCGAGTCGACGAGGCTGTGGCCATGGCGCGCCCACCCGCTACAACCGCCGCCGCCGTCGCCATACCGGAGGGCGAGGTTACCGCAACGAGAGCTCAAAGGCGAACGTGACAATCCCAAGCTCCCGCGGAAAACCAAAGGTCGGAGGTGGAAGAAGGCGAGGGCCGAGCAACCGCTCACCGCCCTACTCGCCATGGGAGTTCTCATCAAAGATCAAAAGGCGAGAGTGAGGGAGAGGAGCGATTCTAGGGTTTCATGGAGAAAGTAGAGCCAGGGTTTTGGGTCGGGTTTTCGGGGAGAGTGTTGGAGACGATAAGCCGGAGGGAGAAGACGATGCGGGAACTTTGCAAATGGCCCCTCGTGTGAGGGAAATTTACGGCGCTACCCCCTAACACAAATATCTCTCTAGAAGCTTATTGGGCCGGGCCTAAGAACGTATAAATGGGCCTCTGAGCTAAAACATACAGGAAATTGTCATGGGCCTAAAATATTATGTAATGGGCCTTTAAATAAAAAGCATATGGATTGTAATTTAGTTTAACCAAAGTCAACTTTGGGCTCATGGTTTGGGCTTTTCAAAATTTTTCACACAATATGACATTTGGTGAGCAAAAAATTTTAAAACTTTTAATTTTAATTCAAATTAAACAATAATAATTTCGTACAATTGAACATGTGCGTTGTTTACTATTGTTACTTTATTTTTCTTTTGTTTGATGAATTTAATTATCGTGAGTGGAATAAATTGCAGAAAATGTTTGAAAACAAAAGTAGTAGTAAAATTGAGGTTGTCTACTATTATCTTTATGTATGAAAAGTAACATTACAATAACAAATAATAAATTAAAGAAAAGGCCTAGAATTTTCCTGTATTAGATGGTAGGATTTGGTGGAGAATCAGTCAGAGCTTTCTCTGCATAGATGGCGATAGGGCTTTTTTGAGTCAAGTTTGACTGCTTGACTCCACCTTTTTCTGTCCTTTACCCTGGCATAGTGTCACTGAAAATGGCCCAGAGAAGGAATACTTATAT
This sequence comes from Ananas comosus, assembly GCF_001540865.1. Classification (NCBI taxonomy): domain Eukaryota; kingdom Viridiplantae; phylum Streptophyta; class Magnoliopsida; order Poales; family Bromeliaceae; genus Ananas; species Ananas comosus. Next base: position 647,944 of record NC_033643.1, on the reverse strand, counting down.
ATAGTGGCAAAACTGATACTTTAATAAAATAAGAATATATTGGGAGACCGACCGTCCCTAGCACAAGTGGCAAAAGAATTTAATAGTTGGTACCCGAGATCTAAATTCAAATTCTAGTTGATTCACATTTCCAACTAAGTTTATTTCTAAATGACATAAACAAAGCGGATAGCATACTACATTTCTCTCTCAAAAAAAAAAAAAAGAGATTCTATTGGGAGTCTAGCAAATACTTTTAAAATGACACAAAGTACTTGATGTTTGTAAGTTCCTTACCATCAGATCTATTTTTTGACATAATTTTACTCTTTAGATTATACTATTTCACCAACTGCACACTCAACTTTAAAAAATCATTACTATCCTAATCTTACAAATCTTCATCTGAAGGTCGAAAACTGACAAGCACTAATCACTTAGTACTTTTAAAAGTATAGAAGCTTGATTCATTTATTTGGTTTCTTTTTTATTTTTTTACTTTAAGAAGCAATTGTCTTTATACATTATTGGGCGATGCAAATAAATCTGAAGTTTCTAACTGCAACAGAAAGCTCAACTGATATTCCAAGTTTCGAAAATAAAAACAAAAATTTTAATTTGGCTCTGCTACAAAGAAAAATTGTTGAGATTATATTAATATAGTTCTTCTGCTAATACTATTATTAACATAGCGTCAACCAAACAATATTTGTACCCCCTGCTGTAGTAGGGCTAAAGCTAAACACACCAAAAGTTTCATTTGGTTCATCTTTGTGTCTCTTTTCAATCATTTCTTGTGAGACATATAATAAACAAAAAAAAAAAAAGTTTGATTTAAAATCTCAGGTCAGATTTCTAGCACAAATATCACTAATTCTATGAATCTGGCGTAGTTCAAGATTAAGTTGCCAAAAGCGTCTAGTGGCGTGCATATGTCATCGCAATTTTATAATATTAGAAGGAGAAAGATTAAAATCACTTTTAAATTTTGTTAGGTTTCGTTTGGAATTGCGGAAAAATTACGGTACGTGCGGTGAAAAAGTATGCTGGAAAAATATCTTGTTTGTTTCCGTACGTAATATTACATTTCGCATATTGCGATGAGTCGATTATGATATATTTTCTACGGTTCCACCGGAGAATGCAGAAGTATATCCCTATATGCTTCTTTCTCAACTCTATTTTATCTAATGGTATTAGATAGATCTCAATGCCAAACTAAGTTTTAGTCTTCTAAAATATAAAACGGTACTTTTAGCCACCGCATTATCAAACGAGATCTAGAATATTTTGAACGTCTACCGGCGCTTTTATTTTTCCTCACATGCTATGGCATGTCTCTCCGGTGATGTCAGTCTCCACAATTTTACAGCACGGAATGAGAAGCAAAAAAAGGAAATGATTTCAACCTCTATTATTAGTTGCACTCAAAATAAAATGCATATATATATATATTAATACACTTTCCACTTCAATTAACATTTTAGCACGTGAGAAAAATACAAAGAAACCTCAACTCCTTTTCCGTGTGAACAAATTCCCTTTCAACGTGGGGAGGTTCCTAGACCAGAAGCGCAGATACAAATCTCACAAGCGTCATTTTCCGTCCACATTCATCTTAACACATATCTGGCAATAATTTAAAAAGAAAAAGAGTCAGAGAGAATCGTAGTCAAACTTTACTTGCCCCCCCTCGTCAACGAACCACGGTCGATTTCAGAGAGAAAAAGAAAAGGGCAAAAAAACAAGAAAAGGGACCCATAAAGCTTGGGCACTACTAAATTAGTTGTATTTAGACATAGAAATAATATTTCCATATTAAATTTGATATTGACAGAGCAGATACATTATATCTAACAATGATTTAGACTTTTTACTTCAAGAATACATCTAAAAATATCAATCTCCTCTTTTCTTTTTTTTGAGAGATAGATAGCACGCTACCCGTTTCGTTTATTTTATTTAGAAATAAACCTAGTTAGAAATGTGAATCAACTAGAATTCGAACTTGGGTCTCGGGTACCAACCACCAAGCCCTTTGCCACTTGCTCTAGAGACGGTTGGTAACTACGTCTACTTCTCTTTAATTTCCTTTTTTTACATATAGATATTTTTTGTTTTTACTTTTTAGGACTGATCGTGTGGTATAAAATACTGTTCTTATAGGGGTTTTTTTTTTTTTAAGTTTCGATTATGCAGAATTTATATCAAACTAATCATATGGATTTTAATTTATTTTTCTGCTTGTGTACAGGATAGAAGTTTTTGATTAAATTAATGATATAATTTTTTTAAGGGTTCAAAACCATCTCTTCAATCTTAATAGAAAGGTCGAATATATAGTTGTTTAACCAAAGAGACTAAGCATTATCTGCTCTCGTTGAATGTTTTATCATACCAACTACTATTAAATAATTGGTTTTATGTGATTATTAGTACTTAAATAAAGTTCTTGACCAGATAAAGTCATGTAGATTTAACTATATTCAAACTAGAAAACATTACAATATCTATATACCCTTCTTATATATCTAAAGTCAAAATCATGAACATTAGGATAGTATATATAGAAAAACAAGCTCAGATGATCTTAACACGGAAGCAATTAACTTAGAGTACGTATATTGTAAGCTAATAAAAAGAATAGAAGGAGACTTTCTAGAATACAATTTATTACGAAGTTAGAAGCTTCTATTTTGCTTCTATATATGCACCAATATTAATGATGCCTAGCTGGGAGTTGCACCAATGAAAAGGAAATAACATGCAGAAAGCACGTGCATGCATGCATCAATGCATGGTGGAGGGCGAAGTAGAAAAATCTTATATGTACACTCAAAAGCAAAGTGTAAATTGTATAAATTACTCACCAAAGGATCCATAAAATTTTTCTTTTATTTTTAATATTCACAAAAAAGATTGGGATATAACTAGTGCGGTAAAAATAGTTTTTGAATAAATAAGATGTAAAATTTATATCAATTTTTTAGTGTACAAATAGCATTGTTCATGAGGAGTATAGGAAGAAGCTAAATTAGATACTGAAATATACTTGGTATACTGGGTCGTCACTCGTGGACCAACCAATCAGGATGCACCAATATGCATTGATTTCGCAAACCGGGTCGTCACTCGCGGGCGTTTTGTTTGTTTGGAGCCTGTTTAGCTATTTTTCAACAAAGTGGTATTTAAATAGTGATATTAATTATGTGAATATATATATTGCATTAAATCCTCTCGATTTCTTCTGTATGTAACTAGAATTATAAATTCCTACTTGAAGCTTCTGCTTTTGCACCTTAATATATATATATATATATATATAGTCCGGCTACTATACTATCTATAGTACGGGAGCTCCCGTACTATAGTGTTGTTTTCGATCTTCGAGCGTTCAAATCAACGATCCACACCGTTAAAACTGATTTAGGGTATTTAAAGTTTTTAGAAATAAAATTTTATAGTTTTTTCGACATAGTTTACTTTATGATCAAAATATTTCAAAATTGTCAAATTTCAATGGCTATTATGACGAGTTTGGAGTTTAACGGTGTAGAAGAATCTAAATTTCTTCAAATTTTGATAGAAAATTCTTTAAACTATATAGATTAAGGTTAACATTCTTGATCTTGAATTTAAAAGTCCTATGCTCAAATTTTAAAGAGTATTCAATTCCCACCGTCCATTTTGACATAATTTATTTACTAANCAATCAAAATTAGTAAAATATATTAGTAGTGGCTCCTACCTACATTTAATTATTAGTTACTTATCATTCCTCTATATATATGTTCGTATTCCCATCCTTCAAAAAAAAAAAAATCGTGCTGTCATTGTGTAATTGACTTTAATATATATCATGCATTATTTTTCATAGCCACTTCAAAATAGCCGATCACTTTCATTATCTAAGCTATTCTTTTTTATTTCTGTGAGATTTTCCTATATGTAATACTATTCTAAGTTGTGGGCTAATGAAATTGGCATGCATATATGCTCTCCTTTGACCTAACTAATATACACATCTTGATGTTCTTCTCTATATGTTCCAACTTTTGAATTATTAAAAATAGACAAGGTTAATGAGTGTTGGTTACTTTGGCTTGGCTTGTGAACAATTTCCCTACCAACATGTACTAGATGAATGAAATAAAGGAGTAATTTAGTTGAAAAAAGATAGGTTCTTAAATAGTGCTACTCAAAAAATACTGTATAGAGTCTTCACTCGGATCAAACAGCTCTAACAGAAGCTCGTTTTGTGATTAAACTTATTTTAACTTTCTGCTATAAGTTTTAATTTTTATTTGCTAAGCGTTACTTATTGAAAAGAAAAAAAAAATTTTGTTAGAAGTTGGGTCGAAGAGACACTTCTAATAAATAACAGTTCTGGTTTCTATTATATATCTATTTTTACATTCAAATTAAAGTGAAGTAAACTGCTTGTCGTCTAAATGTTTCTTACATCGATCCTATAAATTAAATTAAGGGTTCAAAACCATCTCTTCAATCTTAATAGAAAGGTCGAATATATAGTTGTTTAACCAAAGAGACCAAGCATTATCTGCTCTCGTTGAATGTTTTATCATACCAACTACTATTAAATAATTGGTTTTATGTGATTATTAGTACTTAAATAAAGTTCTTGACCAGATAAAGTCATGTAGCTTTAACTATATTCAAACTAGAAAACATTACAATATCTATATACCCTTCTTATATATATAAAGTCAAAATCATGAACATTAATTAGGATAGTATATATAGAAAAACAAGCTCAGATGATCTTAATTAACACGGAAGCAATTAACTTAGAGTATATTGTAAGCTAATAAAAAGAATAGAAGGAGACCTTCTAGAATACAATTTATTACGAAGTTAGAAGTTTCTATTTTGCTTCTATGTATGCACCAATATTAATGATGCCTAGCTGGGAGTTGCACCAATGAAAAGGAAATAACATGCAGAAAGCACAAGCATGCATGCATGGTGGAGGGCGAAGTAGAAAAATCTTATATGTACATTCAAAAGCAAAGTGTAAATTGTATAAATTACTCACCAAAGGATCCATATAATTTTTCTTTTATTTTTAGTATTCACAAAAAAGATTGGGATATAACTAGTGCGGTAAAAATAATTTTTGGATAAATAAGATGTAAAATTTATATTAATTTTTGAGTATACAAATAGTATTGTTCATATGGAGTATAGGAAGAAACTAAATTAGATACTGAAATATACTTGGTATACTGGGTCGTCACTCGTGGACCAACCAATCAGGATGCACCAATATGCATTGATTTCGCAAACCGGGTCGTCACTCGCGGGCGTTTTGTTTGTTTGGAGCCTGTTTAGCTATTTTTCAACAAAGTGGTATTTAAATAGTGATATTAATTATGTGAATATATATATATATTGCATTAAATCCTCTCGATTTCTTCTGTATGTAACTAGAATTATAAATTCCTACTTGAAGCTTCTGCTTTTGCGCCTTAATATATATATATATATATATATATATATATATGTTATAATATATTTCACAATTCTCTTTTTTTGTGATTGTAACAAAATTTCTCATAGCTCCTTCTTTCAAATACGGTATATGTCCCTGTTTTACATCAAAACAAAATTTCTCATGCTCTCATCATGCATGGTTTTGATAACGTGTCAAGTATATATATAAACGGCACTGGGCCAAATAATCGGGTCAAGATTCGACCTATCATTTTAGCCTAATTAAGTTGGCAAAACAAAAACCAAAAAAGAAAAAAAAAGAGAAGAAAACACAAACACACACAAACACAAAAAATGGTCCAATTTAGGGGTTATCCAATTTAACCGGTCTAACCATGTTGCTGATATCTACATTGCACCTATAAACTTTATTGCGTGGACCTGGTCTACTAGACCATCCTTATCGCAAATCAACGCGTCCCAACTGTGTGGCAAAAAACATTAGGCAACAGTGAATATCATCACTTTATCACATCCCTGTGCAATGTTGGTGGTCCGGTCCATGGGTGACGTGGTTCACTGGGTCCATACAAAAAAATTTCACAAGCAATATTATGAGGATGTGTCAAGCTCCAAGGTTGTACTCTCTCTTAAACAAGTGCCAAAGCCAAAATTTTCACCTACTAGGTGGTCACATGATAACGACTACTACACAAACGCACCATGCATGAGATTACTTTTTTGGCTATGAGAGGAGAGGCATTACCAATATATATAGTATGAGTAATAGTATGGGTCCTTAAAATGTACATACCGTAGTAATGAGTCACATTCGAATTCATAACTTGTAGGGTAATTAATGGGTTTCTCTAATTTTTAATATTCCTTGACGTTGGTTTGAGTCTATAATTGTAAGATCTAATAAGTGAAAAGTACTATTAAACAAATCTCCCTAGATCAGAATCCTTTAGTACAGCTTCTCTTTATAGAACATTTGAAAATTCTACATTGGAGCTTACATTTTGGATTCTCAAAATTTTTTCATGGTGGCGAATATTTAAAGTCTTTTTATATATTTACCGAACTTTTAGAAGTAAATGCAATTAAAATAGGGACAGAAATGTAGCCAAAACGGCGTATTTAAATATTTTTAGCTGAAATGTCATATTCAAAATTCGACTCATTCATTATACGATCGATGTATTACCATGAGTCTGACTTGTTTATTATTAGTAACCATCAAACATGTAACGCTATGGAGTTTTTGGCCCTTAGATCTGAAGCTTTAGTCTTTTAATCATGCAACAATAAGGGAAGCTCATTATGAGCGACCATAGTCAACACCTTTGATCTAAGAGCCAAAAACTCAATAGCACCGGTAGGTGCTAATGATAATATTTTGGCTCAATTCATAGTACCTTCCTGGGTAGCTAAAATATCACTCATTATATATATTAATGATAGCTACAATCATCCCATGATCTACATTAGAATTAAAAAATTGGTGTCAGTTGAGATATATATTTATATAATCTAATTCCACTGTGATCTCCTGTGGGGAACATGGACTTTGTTGGTAAAATTTCCTCATCCCAATGAAGGCACTAAGCCTAAGACTAGGCATATTTATATTTTCTTAAATATAGAAATGCTTTGTCTCTGCAAAATAGTCCAACCCTTTCCTATGCATGCAAGTGATGGTAACAGCCCCAATCCATTGTATTGGCCCTGACCAACCAGGGACAGCATCTTCAATAAGTGGGGCCCATGTATATAGATTGCAATAGATTACTATGTTAATTAATAAGCATAATTATGGTCTTAATACTTAGGTATACAGTATTGTTTATGTGTTTCCAATGTCCTTCAACTTCATTTATTATGTCTCATGTTATCTAAGGTTTAAAGATGCTTTAAATTGGACTTTTTTTAGATGTACCATTATTAGTAATCTCTCTGCACTATTCAAGAAGATGACGCGTTGCCGTATATATGTTTGACTAGCTAATAATATTTATTATTACTACTTAAATAGCTAGATTTCGCAAATACACCTCTAATTTATACAGCTTGAAAGACAGAGGTGAAGGAAAAAAAACACAAAAACCTCTAATATTCTACAACAATTTGAAATTTCTTTCTCATTGATTATGTTTGGGTGCCACCAAAATTCGAAAATATGCTGCTTTTCAAAATAATTTTCTAACTATATTAAAAAAAAATTTATATATCTATTTCAGTTGCACGTTTATATTTTTTTAAACTAGAATTTTCAGATACCAATCATAAAAGAAAAAAATTTATAAGTAATATGAGAACGCTATTCGTACCAACTACGTACACTAATAATTATTTAGCTAATAAGTTATTCATTAAAATTGATCAAATACTAACTGTACAAAAATTTTTACAATTAATATGTTTTTATCTGAATTTGTGATTCTACCACGTACCTCAGCTCGCACAGTTTAAAATAATTTTTTTTAGAAAAAAATAGTAAGCTACCAACTTTGTTTTTTTTTTAGAATAGAAAATATTAAAATGGGATTGTAAAGCACGATTGAGGCAACAAAAAAGGCAGGCCTAATCTGCAGATTCCTCTGCCACATGTCTATATTTATTTATTTCGGAATATAAAAATAAAATAAAAATAAAATAAAATATATTTTTGGAGACCTTCTAGAAGGAATCTTGGGGTATCGCCTACGCACGTGCACATGATACGTTCGCGTACGTTTCTACCCTCTACATACCAGGTGATGACCCGTAACGGTGTATCCGTGTCATCAGCGGGGGAATACGTCACCCGTACGTCCACGTCACCGTGACACGTGTACACAGTGGGGCCCAGAACAAGGACGTGTCAATTACCGTTCGCGTATCTTTGCTTATCAGGTCCACGCTGACCGTCGGATCACTATTTACCCGCGGCGAACGTGGCGCGGGTAACTGCGCTGTGTCACGTGGCCAGAAGAATCTTGGCGAGCAAGCCATTGAATGAAGAAAAGTAAAGTGCATGCACCTGGTGCATGGTACATCGCATTTCTAAAAAGGAAACTCTAGGATTAGAATTTAATTTATAAACGCTTGCTCTGTAAGATTTAAAGGACCATATCAAATTCATAATTTGTTGATACACATTTGAAGTACTATTTATTTGACAATAATAACTTACATTAATATAAAAAATTTAAAATATTTTTTAAATATGATTAAATTAGATGCCTTATATCAGATTTGTAGTTTAAGAGTTCCACCGATCTAAATTACTGTGGTGCCTTTTAATACATGGGGCTTCGACTAAATTAGAAAACACAGAGTTCTCATATTTTAACTTTAAAATTAATCAACCGATAATTGGTACATGAGGTTTCAAGTTCGAATCCTAATTGATTCACATTGTTAGTTAAGTTTATTTCTAAATGAAATAAATAAGGTGGATAATATGCTAGTTCATGAGACATTGAAAATACACCGGGTGCATGAAACTAGTTCTCCACTTCACCGGCGTGCCCAGGAAATGCAGGGCCTGCGCGGGTAGTAACAAGTCAAACTCGTGGTCGGACCCGTCGCATGAAGACACGGGCTGCGTCGCCGGTGACCGGTTAGTTTACAATGCCACCGGCGGTAGCCGGTGACCTTTCATCAGACGGCGGAGATTTCCCCGAAGCGGCAGGTTCCTTGAAGCTTCGAGGGAGAGGAGAGCGGGGATTTTTCTTTTTTTTTTTTTAGACCCCTTTTTAATCAACCGCTGTTGGTTATTAATAGGCGTGCGACGCCTCTCGCCGCTCCCTCCACAGAGAAGCTCCGAGTGCGCTCTCTCTCTCTCTCTCTCTCTCTCTCTCTCTCTCCACCTTATCTTCTTCGTCGTCGAGGGTTTCATTGAGGTAAGCTTCTCTCCCTCTCTCTCTCTCTCTCTCTCTTCTCCTCGCTTTTTACCATAATTCGAGCACCATCAACATGATTTCGATTCGGGCGTAGCAGTAACCGAAGGATTTCGACATGATCGGTCTCTACTTCGCTCGTTGTTGCATTCGATTTCTCGTCTTCTTCATCGATCTCTAGGGTTTAGTCTCGCAGTTTAATGCATCTTTGTTCACTTGTTCGAGATCCTTCGTTTTGTTTCAATCGCTTTTTTTTTAGAAATATTTTGTTTCAATCGCTTTGATTCCGTGAAAACTAGTAGTTCTCATAGCTTAAGCTGTGGGATTAGGGTTAGGAATCGAAGTTCAGAGGGAGGAGGCGGAGGAGATCGATGGTGATGGGGGATTACCGAGGCGTCGTCTCCGGGTTCGACTACGATCTCCCGTTCTCGCACCAATTCGCCATGAACAATGGCTTTGATTACGACGATCTCCAGCATATCGTACCTCAGAGCACCTTCTTCGACCACAATCCCGCTCCCGTTCTCTCCACCCCTGTTTCTCAGACCCCAAACCCTCCTGCTGCCGCTTCGGGGCCTCAGGTGGATCCCTCCGACGATTCGGAGATCTTCTCCGACATCGTCCTCAGCTACATAGGCCGGATGCTGATGGAGGAGGACATCGACGAGAAGTTCGATCAGTACCCGGAGCACCCTGCGCTTCTCGCCGCCGAGAAGCCCTTCCTCGAGATCCTCGGTGAGCAGCTCCCACCCTCGCCCGATCAGCCGCCGTTGTATTCGAATTCCGAAAGCCCTAATGATAGCTCAAGCAACACCAATGGGAACCTCAATGGTGTAGGAAGTGGTGGTTTTGTGGTAGATAATAGCAGTAACAACAACACCTGGCCTTATGATCCTGTCGAGTATTATGAGCTACAAACTCACCCCCTTTTTATTGATTACTCTTCTCAATCTTCTTTCTCCTCCACAAATAGTAATGGAAATCCCTTAGAGGGCTTAGAAGAGACTCTGTTGAGCACAAATCCGGTTCCCGATCTCTTAATCCAAACTCAACCTGCTTTGCAATTCCAGAGAGGGTTAGAGGAGGCAAGCAGGTTCCTTCCTGATGAGAATAAGTTGGTAATCGATCTAGAGGCAAATGGATTCTATTTACCTGCGGAAATCAAACAAGAAAGTAGAACTAAATTGGTCGAGGTCAAGGCCGAGAAGGAGGAATATTCTATTCACAGGGGGAAGAAGCACCTCCACAGCGAGGATTTGGAATTCGAAGAAGGGCGCAGCAATAAACAGTCTGCCATCTATACTGAAGAGGCGGTCCGCGAGATGTTCGATAAGGTGCTTCTGTGTAACGGAGAGACGTGTTCAAAGGGCGTTAAAGAGCTTCGAGAAGCACTGCGGAGTGAAGCGACGAAGCACTCGCCGAGCAACGGGAGTCATTCCAAGGGGTCGGGCAATGGGAAGGGCCGCAGAAAGAAGCATTCGAAGAAAGAGGTGGTGGATCTCAGAACTCTTCTCATTCACTGTGCACAAGCTGTGGCCACCGACGACCGTAGAAGTGCAATGGAGTTATTAAAGCAGATCAGGCAACACTCGTCGCCTAAAGGAGATGCTAACGAGCGGTTGGCAGAGTGCTTCGCTAATGGGCTCGAGGCCCGTCTGGCCGGCACGGGTAGCCAGATCTACCAATCGCTCGTTGCAAAGCGGACCCCCGTCCCTGACATTCTAAAAGCTTACCAGCTCTACATGGCTGCATCCCCTTTCAAGAAGGTCTCCCATTTCTTCTCCAACCAGACCATCCTAAATGCCGCTGAAAAAGCCAAAACAGTGCACATTATAGACTATGGCATCTACTACGGCTTCCAATGGCCCTGCCTCATGCAACGGCTCTCTAGCCGGCCTGGTGGGCCTCCCAAGCTTCGGATAACCGCCATCGATTTACCACAACCAGGCTTCCGGCCCGCGGAGAGGATTGAAGAGACGGGCCGCCGGTTAGCTGACTACGCTCGAACCTTCAAAGTTCCTTTCGAGTATCATTTGATTGCAGCGAGCTGGGATACGATACGGATCGAGGATCTCAATATCAATAAAGACGAGGTCCTGATCGTAAATTGCCTCTACCGATTCAGGAATCTGTTGGACGAGACTGTCACGGTGGACTGCCCTAGAAATGCAGTCTTGAACACCATCAGAAAGATGAACCCTGATGTCTTCATTCACGGGATAGTGAATGGGTCGTACAGCGCCCCCTTCTTCGTAACGAGATTCCGGGAAGCCCTTTTCTTTTTCTCTGCGCTCTTCGACATGCTAGAAACGAACGTCCCTAAAGAGGATGAGCAGAGGCTTCTGATCGAACGGGATCTTTTTGGAAGGGAGGCACTGAACGTGATATCTTGCGAAGGGACGGAACGGGTGGAGAGGCCCGAGACATATAAGCAGTGGCAGGTGAGGACCCTGAGAGCGGGATTCAAGCAGCTGCCGCTGAATGGGGACATCGTAAGGAAGGCGACGGACAAGGTTACGTCATGCTATCACAAGGATTTTGTTATCGACCAGGATAATCGGTGGCTTCTGCTGGGGTGGAAGGGCCGGATCATCTACGCCCTATCGACGTGGAAATCAAATACTGCTTCTTAGCTTGATTCTTCTTCGTGTTCGACGATATTCATTCATAGTATATGCTGTAAATGGAGTTTAGTCTCACCTCCCCACCTAAACCAACGGTGATCCCGCTGACCAATTACAGAGGGTAATTTCAACTCTTATCCCTTGCATTTTTCTTGTCCGGTGATTTTGATCTAAGAATGATTTGTAAGCTTATTCCAGGTCTTTTGGTGTTAATGCAGGATGAAGCTTCCAAAATGATCAGAATTTATTGCTAGTTTTTTCTATTATTGATCAACATAGGGAAGGGGAAGCAGAGAAGTTCATTTAGCTTATTCCTCTCAGTAGTTTAGTCCAAACTTTTTGCTAAATGAATCCATGTTTTTGTAGATCAGGGTGTAGCATTCACTGTAATGATCTATTATATTAATCTTTCTCATTTGGTCTTATTAGCATTGATTCTTATCATTTTATTTTTTTAACAATTTTATCCATGAGTAGTTCATCTCACTACGTCGGAGATTCCCCTTTACGTGCAACCACACACCATCTAATGCATTGGATGGGCATTTGGTTGTTGGTTAGTGTTCGCTATCTATTCGCCATCTACAACTATAAAAGAGATGGCTACTTTTGAAATTATTAGCTCCATGTCCCGCTCAAACATACGTATGTGAGGCTCAAGGGAATCTATTAAAAAGGGGCATGGGTTTGACGTTTGTTACCCTTGCACAGGGAAATGATGATAAGGATGCGGCGCAAATTGTGACATGCCGAATTGATTAGCGGTCCGCGATGAAACAGTCTAAAGGGATCTGCTAGGATTAGTAGGCTAGAATATACCTTCGATACCCAGTCCGCGTTGATTGTTCTTGAATCCCTGCGGATGATGAGATACAACTGGATAATGCAATTATTGACGACAAAAAGTTTACGAGATTTAGGGGTGGGGCTGGCTTTGTTTTATTAAGCAACTTCTAGATCTGTCATAAAAAAAAGTAATGATGATATGTTTGAACGTACAAAAATTGAATTTATCCAATGTTGAAAAATGTCAATTTAAAGTTCCAAATAATTCTATTCAAATAATAAGTTTTTGCAAATTCTATTCGAAGTTCTTATTAATGTACCGAATTTGTTAGTGAAGTTAAGGAGGTTGTTTTTGTGTATGCGCGCTGCTTGTGTTGTGTGTGCGCATGTGCGTGTTTGCCGTGTGCTTTTCCGTGTTGTGTGCGCGCGTTGCGTGTGCGTGCACGTGTGTGTGTGTGTGTGTGTGTGTGTTTGGAGAATGAGATAGTGCGTTATTTGGCCCCTCCCATAAAGAAGAGGGGTCGATGATGTCACTGAAGAGTGGCTCGACATGGATTAGTGCATTATGTATCCTTGGACCAACTGCGCAGCAAGTGGCTTGCTAGTGCACCTTTATTATGGTTGACCTCGTACTCAAATTAAATGCAATGAATAACATAACGATGTCTATGGAGTGCGTCATCTCCCATTTTCGTTTTACTGTCGCTCCTTTGGACTTCGCTCTTCTTTTGTTTCCTCTCTCTCTCTCTCTCTCTCTCTCTCTCTCTCTCTTTCTTCTCGGTTTTATAATGCCCTCCACAGCGCTAAAATCTCTTCTCCATTTTTCTCTAAAAAAAAACCGTCCTCTGATTTAATTGGCTTCGCATCAGTAGGCGGCCACAGAAATAATAATCAATTAGCTACATTCAAAAAAGCATGAGAGGGAAGGAGATCCCTTATTTCTACGTATGAAATTATACTTTTTTTAAAGAAATATTTTATTATTCTAACTAAACTCTACTTTCAATTAATCAGATGTCTACGCATTTTCACCTGTCTAATGTATTCGGAAACTATTTTCGTAAAGAGTGGAGGTACCTGTCAAAATTCCCTACAAAATAGTAAAAATACAAGCCTGTTTAGTCCTGGTAAGTAGAGTGTTTACACTAGTACTGTTTAAGTGAAAAGGAATAAGAATAAAACATGATAATCATAACAAAAGCTCCGCTGCATTTTAGTCAACCACACATTGAGACTACAGCTATTTGAGGTGTAGAATCGTTCCTCTCAGAAGCCAAAAACCTATGTACAAATGGCGTGACCCAAAATAGATTCGAGTACTCCCCACACGAAACAAGCTAAGACCATTTTGTTCTTTGAATAGTGTAAACGGAATTAGTCAACTAATTATCCGGCAAAAACATCTTTTTCATGTGTAACACAAGAAACGTGGTTTTGTCTATCCTGTGGGCGAATTCTAGGGTTATCAGTTATCACATCAAAGGGCTAGCACTTTTCTTCGATTAGAACTCTCAAGAAAACATAAACATCATGATAGCATCAAAACCCAAGTACCATATTCCCAGATAGATAAGCTAAGTATATGTATGTCGCATTCATCCTTGTCATCATTCTCTATTGGCTTATAGTGTGATTAGTTTAAAAAGAGAAAAAAAAATTGTTGATAATAATGATGGCCCATATGAACAATTTATGTATGAAAATGTAAATTACGATTATCTAGCATCATAAAGAAAGATCAACATGGTCGATACAGAATTATTTACTTGGGCAAAGAGCTAACCTGAGAAATGCAGCGCACATTCAGCACATAAAGAGGTTCGGCGAATCAACCTCATCTGAATTGCTTAGAAACCAATTAAAGATGCCAAAATAATTGGCACTAGCAAAAGAGGATTCAACGTTTAAAAGCAACTTGCAGCTAACGAAAGTATACACGAGAATTTCAATGTATTGATAGAAGATGAGAGACTAAATAACAACGGCAAAATTGGTGATACAGGAAAGTAGCCTTGAAAGAAGATGCAATTAAAAAGCAAGTAGAGAGAGAGAGTAGGTTGCATAGGCCACCAGATAATACTCCTGACTTTTTCTGTTAATTATTATCATAATAACATAATTTGTAGTCATTATTTTGCATTTACTTGGTGCACATGTGCTGTAACAAGTTTATATCTATCACATCTTATAGACCTTCTCCAACAAGGATAGAGCATAATTTGAATGGAATAAAAAATAAAAATAATAATACAGGAGTTCTCTCCTGAAGCATTTGCTAGTTTAGAATGACTTTCCTACTATATTATTACGTATTCCATTAAAATCAAGTGGAAGAAACACATGGTAGCTGATGGCATCACATGATTATTAAGAACAACTCTGTAGCTATCTCCATGACAAAAGCTCTAAATTTATGATCATAACATAAACTAAAGCGAGGTTAGTACAGAAAGACGCAATAATTTATCAAGCGAGAAACTGCCCGATTAAGATCTTAAACCTTTCTTTCCACTTTAGAAATATAGTTAGAAGACAAATATTTCATTGAAGTGTGTCGTTTTAGATACTGAGAAATGCTTTATCATTGTTCAGATGGCTCTTGCTCGCCAAACCACCTGGGAGGATCAAATCCGGATCCACCTACGTCACATCGTATTGTGTATTTAGACAAAGCATCAAGTCATAAGAAAAAAAGTTCAATCAGCATTAATTAACAAGAGAAAAGAATTAGTGGAACTTGAATAAGAAGATACAGAGATTACTGAATGAATATCCTTTCATATCAAGCTGCAACAAGTTATCGCAATTCTAGTTAAAAAGATTAAGAAATATTAACAAGAAGGGGCTCTACATATTTATTCCTGTCAAACATCGATTTTTATATGTACCCTTTGCAAAGTCTGATTTTTCATATTTCTACATTGAAGATACAGTTGCTAACAGAAGCCGATGTCCTAAGTCAAGGATTCATCATGTGCAGTGATTAAGACGATGGATTATATCTCAAGTACTGAGCCTGTCTTACAAGTAGTTGAGCTTTACAGGCCTTCTACAGGAGGAATAAAGATAGAGCTAATAGAAAAGAGATGCTCAGTGGACTCATTCCAAGAGTAGAATAGACTATTTTGAAATTCAAATTTCAAAAAGTAAATCTGTATAATCTAGCAATTTAAGCTCATATTATGGGTAATCAAAGTAATGAGAAATACCAATAGAAAAAAAGGGCATTACATACAGGCTTAAATGACTCATTTGAACTCAGAAAACAATTAATTCTTTTCATACAACAAACAATTAGTCAATGGAAGAAAACTAATAAAACCACAATTTCGATCAATAGCGGAGAGCAAAATTTATTGATTTTCATAATAAACATGTAGCCAGAAAAGAATAATTACATCAGAAACACTACGTCACGGTCATTCCAGAAACACATAGACCTTTCTGCATCATTTGTTCATTGCCTATCCCGGTTACCAGAGAGTAGCGAGTCTTAGATACACTATTATGCTTGCAGGTTAACATTACTATGTAAAATCATTCACTTCATCCATAAACAAATTGTCCTACCTATGGTTGAGCAATCATTTTTCCGACCCCTAAATAGATGACCTACAGCCTGGAGGAACTTTATCCTCAAGATGTTATATAATTAAACTTCCATTGCACCTAAATGTAACAATAATCCATGAGCTCTAACACATCCATTTCCAATCACGACACATTTTTAAACACTCTGTATACTTAATTGTTAACTAGAACAGTGGCGAAGAAACATACCGAGAGGATTGCAACGGCAGATACGCCAAGCCGTCAAGATCGTTCCCTTTACAAAACCATATCTTTTGTACGCCTCCATCGAATACTCACTACACGTAGGAACATAGCGACAGCTAGAAGGCAACAACGGCGAGATCTCTCCTGCACAATCAATGCTCTCCAGTTTAAGCACTTTACAATCAATTAGCTAAAAAACTTCACAGCATTAATATTTATTTCTTATACTAGCGCAAAATCCCTAAAAACAAACAAACAAGACAATATGTAACGTAAACAGCATGGTAAATAAGAATCGAGCTTAGTGAGCTTACTTTTGTAGAATTTGAGCATCGACAATGCTACTTTAACCCCGAAATCCCTAATTTCCTCCTCTGCGAGTCCCAAAAATACAGTAAACAACGACAATAACCTAAAATCACACACAAATTAGAGACAAAAATATAACCACTACCATCTACGCGCTTCTGAATTGAAACTTCCTCCCGTCGACTACATGGAAACCGACGAATCTCCCCCTGAAACCGACACCAATTCGCTTAAAATTTGCATCAAAAGAAGCGATTAGAGCTAGGGTTTGGAGATTACTTGAGAAGTGCGAGAGGCGACGCTACGCGGCGATCGGAGGGGAAAGAGGAGGAAGGATCTGGAACCTTCGGAGAGCGATTTGGAATGATCGAAGAGAGAGGGAGGGTGAGAATAGGGTTTCGACGAGGGAGGAGATATGAGGAGCGCCGAGGCCATCGCCGAGAGCGTGGCGCGAGATGGGATCCGACCGTTAAAGATTAGATATTTTGTTTCATTTATTTATTTATTATTTGGATGCAGTAGGCTTGAGAAAACTGTGTAAAGGGGGCCCATTTGAGTGGCCTTAAGTGACTACTAGCAATATATGGGCTGGGCCAACAACGGGAAAAATGGGCTGTGCAATGATTTATTAAATTCTAGACGCTATACTTTTAGCTACTAATGTACTGCAATTTTTGTTATTTTGGGGAAATGATTCAATTATTATTTTAGTGTAATCATTCGATTAGCCTAAGTTGGGTAGAGTAGTGAAGGTACCTGTAAAGTTTAGCCTTTTCCAATGCTATTTTAATATAATTTAGTGTAATCATTTGATTAACATAAAGTTTTTTATGTTTGTAGAGCAGTGTTTGGTAGAGCAGCGAAGGTGCCTGTTGAATTTCACCTTTTCCAATCCTATTTAAATGTAATTGAATCCGAAAGAGTAATGTAGTGTGTGTGTACAAATATATATATATATATATATATATATATATATATATATATATATATATATATATATATATATATAATTGAGTTTTTATATTTTTAAAAATATCAAAACATTGGTGCTCGTAAATTTTTAGTTTTTAGATTAAGAAATATATGATTAGGATGATGTGGGCTCCCTAGAGTTAACTAGGTGATTGATAAACACATGTGATTAAAAACATTTGCCATCCATATTAATGGGCGCTAACAATCCTAATTAATGAAGTTTTGGACTCACGCGCTTATTGCGGGCCACTAATATTAAGCCCCTTGGCCCTCTCCCTACCTAACAATAAATCTCTTGCTCCCCTCCAAGCATCTCCCTCTTCTTCTTGTTTAACTTTTAACTAGTGATGTACCCGTGCTTCGCGCAGGTACAATAGGTATATTGTTAATTATATTTATAAAATATAGTATTCTATTAAATATATATATTAAATACATATTTGTATTAACATCTGATTTCACAATATAAAATTTTATTACAGATTTTATCTTTAGGTATTTGATAGTTTTTATTTAACTTTCTGGGGTTTCGTAAACTTTCAATATTTTTTAAAGCAAAAAAGAAAAAAATTATAATACGCTTATTTNATATATATATATATATATATATATATATATATAGGCTAAATTACAGAAAATCTCCCTGTAATAACTCGCTTTTTCACTTTTCCCCCCTGACATTTAAAAACCTACACTTTGCCCCCCTGTAAAATGAAAAATGTTCACAGGGGGGTTACGGTGTGTAAAATGACCATTTTGACCCTCGCCATTGTCGTCTGCTTCCCCATCTTCCTCAGCCGCCCCCTCGTTCGGCCGCGATTCCCACCTCAATCGGCCGCGATTTCTCTCCATTTCCTTCTCCACATGCCCCCCTCTCCTCCTGCACCCTCGCCACCCTCGATTTCGGCGACAGTAGGAGAAAACCAAGGTGTGCGACAGTAGGAGAAGGGCAAAGAAGGCGAAGGCGAGGCGGCGAAGAGGATGTAGGTGAGGGCGAGACAGTGGAGGACGGCGAGGCGGCTAGGCGGCGAGGCGGCGAGCCGGAGGGAGGCGAAGCAATAGGAAGATGACGGAGGGGTATTTTCGGCATAAAAATATATTTTTTAACGAAACCCTAATGGTAGGGGGTGAAGTGCACATTTTTTATTTTACAGGGGGACAAAGTGTAGGTTTTTAAATGTCAGGAAGGAAAAGTGAAAAAGCAATTTATTACAAGAGAATTTTCTGTAATTTAGCCATATATACATAGAGAGAAAAAGAGTTGTACTAGAATACTGTTAATAGTATATGTAAATAGTATTTACTGTTTACTTTTTGATCATTAAATGCCCAGGGCTTAGTGGGGAGTTGGTAGAAATAGAATAGTAATAATTTAAGAATGGAAAAGTAAATAGTAATCACTATTTATATACTATTAATAGTATTTTAGTCGAACTATATATTGAGAGAGAGAGAATTAGATGTTATTAATTGCACTAATGTACTCTAGTGTTCTAGCAAATTAATTTTTTTTAAGTTTAGTCCGCATGCAACTTTCTTACTATAACATAATTGCGATTTACACTGCACAAATAAAAAGCATAAGACAAATAGAAAGGGTGGTGAGCTTTTCCTTGCCATGGTGCCTCTATATATGACTCTATCATTAAAAAATGGCATTACTTATTTATCAATGTTTGTACATATATATAAATATAGTTAGGGGAAAAAAAATAATAACGTACGTACATATTATATACATGAGAAAGGATAGCTTAAAGAAGTGAGTCGGGTCACCTATCCTTCTCTTGCTTGGAGAGGTGGAGAAGAAACATGGAAAGGGAAAATGCATTCACCAACCCTCTCAAACCCACCAAATAATAACTTTTTGATCAATAAGTTAATTTCATTCTGCGGTTACAAGTAAAAATGTTACATGTTCACTGTCTTATAGCTAGTATCTATATCTCATACTCTATGATCCTAAAAATTTATTAAAAATAATATTGATAAAATAAGTGAATAAATCAAGATTACATTGTCATATTTATATTTATATCTATATAGGTATACAAGAAGTATTGCTTATTATTATGTAATTAATTGCGAGACGACACAACAGAAAAAGGTTTTGCTCTTGTCTCTATCTTTGGGCTTAATAAATGGATGAGGACTTTGTTAGGCTCGTAGGTTGTGTCAATAGTTGTTTTAGTTCGTCCCATTCACTTGGGATCTAAGTATAACGGTAGGAGCCCACAACTATAGAATAAAAAATAGATGGAGACTCTCTAGAAAATAGCTTTCACTTTGTACCATTTGTAGCCAAGTGCATTTAATTCATGAATATAAATTTCCAAAACAATATTTATTTACTAAGTACCACTCAAAATTTGAATATTTCATTTATACCCTCATTCTTAAAAATAAACAAATTAAGTAACTTCTCCTATTCTACATTCGATCAAATTTCTCCTCTCTCAAATTAAGCAAATTTGAAGGTGTAAACATATCAATTTTACAGGCATATGTGTGTGTCTGAGTGTGTAAAAGATGAGAAATATATTTACCTAAGCAAAAGTAGCAAAATTAATGTAGTGAGATTAAACAGTTGGATTGACTTTAGCCACACTCTAAAGCTAAACTGGGCCAACAAAATCTGCAAGTGAACCTGGTCATTCACCAACCATGCAAATGCCCAGTATATATCTATAGTTTAGCTTACCCCTATAAATAGATATCTCTTGCACTTTTGTCTCCATCCCCACCAAGTTTCAATTAAGCACCTCTCTCTCTCTCTCTCTCTCTCTCTCTCTCTCTCTCTCTCTCTCTCTCTTGAGCTAGCTATAACATGGGGTTCCTTCTTTTACGTTCATATCTCCTCGTGTTGTTGTTCTCAACCATCACTTTCTCTCTCATGCCCATTGTGATACGAGCCCAACAAACAGGCATTACTAGGCACTACAAATTTGACGTGAGTTCATATTATCGCTTACAACGTACGTTGCAATACTTGCGAACATCGTTAGCACATTTCTTTTACATGGATCTTAATTAATCAATGGCAGATACAAATGGCAAATGTAACGCGTCTGTGCCGCACCAAGAGCATCGTGACGGTGAACGGGCAGTTTCCGGGCCCCAAGATCGTCGCGAGAGAGGGCGACCGCGTTGTCGTGAGGGTGGCTAACCATGTACCGTATAATATCACCTTGCATTGGTACGTAACCCGGCTCGCGTGATCTTTACTGTATGTCATCTTCTTCAATATCAAATTAAGAACTATGATATATATTAAATAGTAGAACTAATTTTGATATTAAACAAAATTTCGTCACTATTTACCAACTGAATTCGATCTAATAAAAACCTTAACAAAATCAACAACATGAAAAACTAAGGCTTTACAGGGCTATATATATTTATACATGAAAATAGTTAATTTTGTTGTTGAAATTTTGGCGTAAAACATTCTTTTATGATATTATCACATAATATAATTCTTTTTGCTTAACTGAAAACAGGCACGGAGTGAGACAGATACGAAGCGGCTGGGCCGATGGGCCTGCCTACATAACCCAATGCCCGATCCAAACGGGCCAAAGCTTCGTGTATGACTTCACCATAGTGGGCCAACGTGGAACTCTCTTTTGGCATGCGCATATATCTTGGTTACGGGCCACGCTCTATGGCCCAATTATCATCCTCCCCAAGCTTGGTGTTCCTTATCCATTTGCCAAGCCCTACAAGGAAGTTCCCATCATTTTGGGTATAAAAATTATATCACTCTATTTTTTTTTTTCTTTTCTTTTTTTTTTTCTCATTTGTGGTTTTGATTGGTGCGAAAAAATATGGTTTCGAATGCAGGGGAATGGTGGGAGGCCGATACAGAGGCTGTGATTAGTCAAGCTCTCCAAACTGGTGGAGGCCCAAATGTCTCAGATGCCTACACCATTAATGGGCTCCCAGGCCCATTATACAATTGCTCTGCTAAAGGTGGGTATTTTACGTATTTAACCCTGAAAAAATGATATAAATAAAATTAAGTATAATTAACACTGTGGCACGTGCATGCATGCATGTATGGCAGATACGTTCAAGCTCAAGGTGAAGCCCGGCCGCACGTACCTCCTCCGCATGATCAACGCTGCACTCAACGACGAGCTCTTCTTCGCCGTCGCGAACCACACCCTCACCGTCGTCGACGTCGACGCGCTCTACGTAAAGCCCTTCGACACCCCGACCCTCGTCATCGCCCCCGGCCAAACCACGAACGTGCTCCTCCGCACGAAACCGACCTTCCCCAACGCCACATTCTTCATGGCCGCGCGGCCGTACGTCACGGGGCGCGGCACGTTCGACAACACCACCGTCGCGGGCGTGCTCGAGTACACGAACCCCAGAAGCGCTTTCCCTGCGAAGGGCTTCAATAAGAAGCTCCCTCTGTACAAACCGATTCTCCCGGGGCTTAACGACACCTCGTTTGTCGCGAATTTTACTAGCAAGTTGCGGAGTTTGGCGACGGCTCAGTTCCCTGCGAACGTGCCGCAAACTATCGATAGGCGCTTCTTCTTCACTGTTGGATTAGGCGTGAGCCCGTGTCCTGAGAATCAGACATGCCAGGTTAAATATAGCTTTTTTTTCTTTTTTTTTTCCCCCTAAAAGCTTAAGCTCTTAATATAATATGTCAGAAAAAAAATTCTTTTATTTATCATGTGTTTATGCCTTGTTTTTTTTTCGGAGTTTCAGTATACAATCTATTAATCTAATAAAACCAGTAATATATACTTAACACCAGGGACCAAATGGGACCAAGTTCGCGGCAACAATGAACAACGTCTCCTTTGCTCTGCCAACCACTGCACTTCTGCAATCGCACTTCTTCGGCCAGTCGAAGGACGTATACACCCCAAACTTTCCGATCATCCCTCTCATGCCGTTCAACTACACGGGGACTCCGCCGAACAACACCTTCGTGAGCAACGGAACAAAGGTGTTGGTGCTCCCGTTCAACACGAGCGTGGAGTTGGTGATGCAAGATACGAGCATTCTCGGTGCGGAGAGCCACCCCTTGCACCTGCACGGATTCAACTTCTTTGTGGTGGGACAAGGGTTTGGAAACTATAATCCGGCGACGGACCCCTCAAAGTTTAATCTCGTCGATCCCGTTGAGCGGAACACCGTCAGAGTGCCCGCCGGTGGGTGGGTGGCCATTCGTTTCCGCGCGGATAATCCTGGTAACTATATTTTCGATCTCGTTGTTGATTTTCTACAAAAACTTTATAAGAAGCTCAGTATAGAAAAATCTTAATTATAAGTAACGAGATAGTTATAATTAAGGAGTTAACTAATGATGATTATTATGTTATTATGGTCTCTAATAAATTGACTTGGGATTAATTGTGGGGTCCATGAAGGTGTGTGGTTCATGCATTGCCACTTGGAGGTGCACACGAGCTGGGGCCTGAAAATGGCGTGGCTCGTCCTCGATGGACCGCTCCCCAACCAGAAGCTGCCACCTCCACCGTCCGATCTCCCCAAATGCTAGGCCCGATCAATCTCCGCCGTCCATCTCTACTCTCCATTAACTTGCTTGCACGTGTGCTTTTATTTTGGTGCGTGTTTCGGTTTTGTGTTGGTGTGTGGTCGCTGAAGTTGCTTATGGTCGAGAGGAAATTTGTAGCTCTCTCTTGACCAAGTTGACCATTAGGATCCACGTGGCCGATTCTTATTCGCTGGCTCTGACTGTCGTGGCAACACTTTACTTGTTGTCTACATCGTCGGTTTTGTTGATGATTGTACCAATAAATTTTTTTATCGAATAAAATACATTCGGCTGCTATTGAATATATATATATATAAAAGTTAATTTCTTCTTCTTTGCTATCTCCACTGATCTTCTTTTATTTTTATGTTCTCAGTTGTGAGAAATTATTTTCTGAATTTATTCTATTATGGAACAATCCTTCAAATTCAACTTTAATAGTCTTAAAACCAAATTTACAATACGTAAATCACATGTGAAAATAGGTGATTTAAATAAAGGACAAACTTCAAATAACACCTTGAAAATCCTTGAAATGATTTAAGTCACATGTGAAAAGAGGTGATTTAAATAAAGAGGTGATTTAGTAATTTGAAAATCCTTGAAATGATTCACAATACGTAAATCACATGTGAAAAGAGGTGATTTAAATAAAGGACAAACTTCAAATAACACCTCTACAGTTTCGCGTTTTCTCACTTTAGTACCCTGTAATTTTATTTTATTTTTTCTTCTGTCAACACTTTAGCTAACTCTCCATTAAATCATATACAAAAAACTTTAAATACCGCATCTATGATTTATCGAATATTCACTTTAGTATTTTATGGTTTACAGAATTTTCACTTTAATACCATATAGTTTTAACTTATCGTACGAAATAATGAAAAGCGAAAAATAAAATTATAGAATACTAAGATAATATATTTTAAAGTATAGAGTATGAAAATGAAAAAACACAAAACCACAGGGTGATATTTGAAAATTTTCCTTAATGCTGAACGTGTCGACAGCCCGTTAAATTTGGGCCGCAATAGAGACATAATTTGTTGGACCGCGGTCCAAAATGTCGAAAGCCCAAAATCAGAACCGGTTCGGCCCAAATCACGCACAGGCTTATTCCCCGCTTACTCTCCCTCTGTTTCGAGTTCCTCGTTCAGGATCGATCATTTGATCACCATGAGCTTCTCCCAACTCGCGCGCTCTCTCTCGGGATCCTCTAATCCTCGATCCCAAAACGTAAGTTTTCATCTGTTTCCCCATTAATTCCCCTTTTCTCCTTCTTCTCATCCTTCGCGTAATGCGTTTCATGTCGCAAATTTTAAAATTTTGCTTTGTTTAGGGTAAGCGTATGTATACGTCGGGGTTTCTCACAAGCAATTTGGCCTCCGTAGGAGCAATTAACACTTATTCCGAGGGCGATGCGAGGTTTTTGCTCTCAAACTCTGGTTTAATTTAGATAAACATCTGGTATTTGCATGAAAATTATCAACTTGTTTTCGTTTATCATCTACTATACTATCCGTAGGATCAGAAGCCGATTCCGAGAGCGAGTAGGAATATATATAAGTCGGATTCGAAACGTAATTTAAAGTTTCTTCGCATGTTGCGCAGTATTAAAATTTATTAAGAATAATAATTAAAAGCTTGTTTTGAATTAGAATATTGATTTTATAATATATATATATATATATATATATATATATATATATATATATATATATATATATATATATCTTAAATTTGTTTAAAGATAAAATCTCTGAAATTAAGGGATTATTATGATGAGTAGGATTAGGATTTGGAAACTATAAATAAATAGCGCAGCCTGTATGAAACTTTGATGAAACAGTATTGGCGTTTCGGAGTTTGTCGCAATCGGCAAGTTCTTCTTTCCTCAAGTTTCTATGTTTTTTTTTTTGTTAAATTCTGCAACATTCAATCCCGGTTTCAACCCCTTTTTTGGTATTCTCAGAGAGTGTAAACCCTTTTAAAAGGTTCCTTTGTATAAGATGAATTGGGTACTTTTGATATGTCCTGCATCACTAAATAGGTGCCGCACCAAAATTATAATTTTTCATTAAGAAGATCTCCCCAGTGGCATTATATTTTGGTCATAGGCAACCAATCCTCTGAGGGGAATAAAGAATTTCACATTGTATGCGTACTGATTTCATTCTGCTTTGCAGAAGATTCAAGTACAGACGATCAAGCAAGTTTCCGGGGGAACGCGATGAGGCTGTTACATAAAGTCCTTTTTGTGCTCACATTAATCCGCCTTTGTGGTTTGCTTTTTGATCTATTCTCGGCAACTCAGGAGGTCTGATTTCTTCTATTTTAAATAATGAAATTTGCTATAAACAAAGAATTAATGAAGTGCTTAAATTATTATTTTTAACTGTTTGTATACTATTATATTTGGATAAGATGTCGGATAAGGTTTTTATCATCAACTGTGATCGCCTATGATACTGCCGATGTAATTTTACTATATGTCTTTTTTAATGATCTGTTGATATTTGATGTGCTGGTAAAGTTTTTTAATGCAATACTGGAACTATTATTGTTGCTCTATTTTGCGCTTTATGTTTCATCAATGTAATGAAACTGTTTCACATAGTTATTTGCATATTTCAATTTGCTTTTGCTGCCTTTTCCAGATTAGTTTTCAAGAGTTCAAGAATAAGCTGTTGGAACCTGGTTTAGTTGATCGCATCGTTGTTTCCGATAAATCAGTTGCAAAAGTTTATATCAAGAGTTCACCACAGGCGGCGAGTCAAACCCAAAATAATGATACTACAAGTGACTCGAGAACTGTTCCTACTAGACCAGCACCTAGTAAATTGAAGTTCCATTTTAACATCAGAAATCCCGAATCTTTCGAGGAAAGGTTGGAGAGAGCCCAAGAAGCTTTGCGAATTGATCCGCATGATTATGTCCCTGTTATTTATCCATCTGAGAAAACTTCGTATCAACTACTGAACAGCTTTGTCCGAGCTGCTATCGTTGGACTTCTTATATTCGACCTTATATTAAACCGAATGCAACTGCTGGATATTGATGTGACTGAATGGGGAATTTTCAGTACATTTAACAATATAATAATGGCCGATGTGACAAAGATGGATAAGAACTTCAAAAATAAGGTTGCCTTTTTCGTCTCTTAATGTCTTATTTCTTTGTTGTTTTTAGGGAAATTTTTATGGATAGCCCCTGTTCTTTTCCTGTTATGTGAGTTGGTTTCTCAGCTTAATCATTTTACCCTGAACTTTCTCACATGTTGCAATACCATTCTGGACAGACGAAAAAAAAATAAAAATAAAAAATAGCTGTTCCTATAGAATGATCACTTTGCTCCTGTAAAATGACTATTTGGTACAATGTAACTGCAACACTGTTAAAAAGGTAAATTTTATTTTTAGCGGCCTGGAATGCGACTGCATAGGTTGAGAAAGTTCTTGGACTAAAGCTTTCAAGTAAAAATTTGAAGTCGCTATTCCGGATATTGGAGGGAGTATATCTACGTTTAACCGCTGTTTTTATTCTTTTTCTCACATGAGAAAATTTTGTGTTGTGCCTTTAGTTAACATTTTTTATGTCATGCAGGTATATTTTAACGACATAGCTGGGTGCGATGAAGCAAAACAAGAAATCATGGAATTTGTACATTTCCTTAAGAATCCACGGAAATACGATGAGTTGGGGGCCAAAATTCCGAAAGGTGCTCTTCTCTCGGGACCCCCTGGCACGGGAAAGACGCTCCTTGCGAAAGCCACTGCGGCAGAGTCTGGGGTACCCTTTTTATCCATATCCGGGTCAGACTTTGTGCAAGTGTATGTGGGTGTCGGCGCTTCCCGAGTAAGGAAATTATTTAAAAAAGCTAGAAAATGCGCACCCAGTATTATTTTCATTGATGAAATTGATGCGATTGGTCGTGCGAGGAATCATGGAAATTCTGCTTGGGTGAATGATGAACGTGAAAGCACTCTAAATCAGCTCCTTGTAGAGATGGATGGGTTTTGTACAACTACAGGGGTCGTTGTTCTTGCCGGCACAAATAGACCCGATATCTTGGATAAGGCTTTGTTAAGGCCTGGTCGATTCAATCGTATGATAGTGGTTGATAAGCCGGATGTAAAAGGCCGTGAACAGATATTCGGCATTTATCTGAAGAAGATTAAGCTGGATCTTGACCCCTCCTTTTATTCTCAAAGATTAGCCGTCCTTACGCCAGGATTTGCTGGAGCTGATATTGCCAATATGTGCAACGAAGCAGCTTTGATTGCCGCAAGAAGTGATGAAACTTCGGTCACAATGCGGCATTTCGAGGCTGCTATTGATAGGGTTATTGGTGGCTTGGAGAAGAAAAATAAGGTAACTTTGATTTCAGCACCATTAGCTATATCCTCTGTCATAACTCTGATGCATAACGACCGACATATACCCTCACACTCCAACATTATTCATATATGCCCGTTGTATTTGCTTATAGAGATGATGGTTGACAAACTATAGTCTTATTATTCATTTGATCCTGAAGTTGGTCGGAACTTCATTGACGCCAAATCGATTGACTAAAACAATACTTACCCTTCTTGTTGTTTTATATAGCTACTTATGTACATTGCCCTGCGAACTTTTCTTCACGGACACAAACTAATGCACAAACATGCAGGCAAGCGCACTTGTCGATCCACGAACACAAACTGAATGAATCTTTTATATTTGTACCCTTTAACTTACAGAAACGTCTCTCTGTTAAAATGCCTTTCTAATAAAGAAGTTACTTCCTTGCATGAAGTGGATGATCCCAATTTTATGGGGCAATTTTTTTTTTTTTTGGGGGGTAAGAATCCGTCCTTTTGCATGGTATGTATGAAAATTCAAGTCGTATAGGAGTTTATATGTAAATATATGTTTTAGCAAGGATATATATGTAACAGCCCCTTCAACTGTGTACCTTTTAGTTCACCTCTGTTGCTATTTATGTCTTTTGTTTTCCTCTTTCAGGTTATTAGCAAGTTAGAGCGACGCACTGTTGCCTACCATGAATCAGGCCATGCCGTCGTGGGATGGTTTTTGGAGCATGCAGACCCCCTTCTCAAAGTTACAATTATTCCTCGTGGAACGGCAGCTCTGGGCTTTGCTCAGTATGTTCCCAACGAGAATCTTCTGCTTACTGAAGAGCAACTCTTCGACAGGACTTGTATGACTTTAGGTGGCCGTGCGGCTGAAGAGGTACGCCTACTTCTTGTAGTTTCTAACTAAACAAATAATAAAAACTCAAAAACCTTTTGCATGATATCATGAGTTACATGTGGAAATTTCAACTGTTTGCATGATTTTACAGACCTTTTGGCATCTAATTTTACCTTTCTGCATAGATTAAAAAAACACCTGCCTTGACAGTGAGAGAACATAACGCAAAAACTTTTGATGCCGTCAGTGAAAACTTCTTGCGGCCATACTTTCATTTGCTTCCTTTACACTCGGCCAATTCTTTGTCAACATTTTATCCTCCGCCGCTGTAAACTTATAGAAGAATGACCTCTCACTGAGCAAGTCTATGTTATCTTTTCCCCCGCTTATTGGCTTGCTGCAGGACACTCAGTCTCTGCTATTACACCAGAGTTCCTGTATCTATTTTGTCTATCCACATATGTGGTGCTAATTTTCTTCTTTCCCTCAGACAACTGTGTATCATTTTATTTTATTTTTTTTCGCAACGAATTGTATTATTTTGTGGCACATTGGATTTAGAGCAATGATATTATACTGCATTTATCTTCAGATTTTACTAGGGAAGATATCGACCGGTGCCCAGGACGACTTAGAGAAAGTGACCAAGATGGCTTATTCCCAGGTCGCCGTCTACGGCTTCAGCAACAAAGTCGGACTCCTTTCTTTCCCGCAGAGAGAAGATTATGAGCCGACCAAACCCTATAGCAACAAAACCGCGGCCCTAATAGACAGTGAGGTCAGAATATTTGTCGGTCGTGCATACGAGAGAACAATTCAACTTGTTGAGGAGCACAAGGATCATATCGCCCAAGTCGCGGAACTATTGCTCGAGAAGGAAGTAATCCATCAAGAGGACCTCCTCCGTATACTCGGTGAGCGGCCATTCCGGAGTGAACCGACAAATGACAATCGGTTCAAGCTAGAGTTTCAAGAAGAGAAACCAAGTGAAGAGTTATCATCATCCCCCGCTTAACTGGGGCCATCTTTTTTTTTCTTGTATTTTATGATACGTGAATGCACTCTAAACAATTGATACAATTTGATTACTTTTCTCTTCTTCTTTTTTTTTGAAATAGTCAGAATTTATTATCAGATCCTTTATCTCTAAAGTCTTTGCATCATTTTTGTTAATTAGAAGAAGTTATAAAAGTCGGCACCGAGTTCAACGAGAAACAATAGCAACATCCTTCGAATGCCGACTCTCGATCGTTAAACTCCACAAATCCCCGCTATTTTGATACCTCCTCCTCACAGTGGCAAAATCCGAGGTTTCCATTACGGGCTCGGGGGATGTGAGCGACCTCTGGGCTACTACATCTACCTCTCATGCCTCAGCAATGAAATCTAAGGGCCCGTTATTATTGGCGGCAATTTGGTGGGTTATCTGGACTGAAAGAAACAATATTATTTTCCAAGGGACGTCCCCAAATGTAACCCGGGCTCTTGAACGTACCAAACTGCTTGCAAAATCTTGGAATGATCTTCTATGACTCGCACCTACCTCTCTTTGCTCCTTTTCTTTTTTCTTTTTTCTTTTTACTTCTCTTTTTACTCTTCTCTCCTGCTTCCGAGGCCTTAGCTGCTTCCACCCTGTATGCCTAATTTATTTTGCTTAATGAATGAAGCAGGTAGCTTGCTACCTTTTCTCAAAAAAAAATCCCCGCTATTTGTTAAAAATAAACTAGTATCTTCCACGGCATGATGTGGAAGCGTATCCTCATTTATAAAACTAATTAATACTCCTCTTAAACCCTTCCCTCCAAGACCTCATTTGAAAATTTTTGGCATAAAAAATTCTTCATCTTTGTTTTAGCGCAATCCTATACTCCAAATTTATTAGAAATTTACATATGAAAATAACTTTACGTAGAATAATAGTTGTATAACTAAAGTATTGATATATTGTAGGATATTTTAATAGCGATCATTACATGTGAAAATTCTAACAATGCAGTATCAAAGCAATTGTCAGTGTATATGCTATTATATTCAAAGTTTACAGTTTAGATTGAATGTTCTAAGCAGATATGTCATCTCCCGTAGGGTTGCGTGGGGTCAGAACTCCATCAGAACTACCATTTGTTCTCCAGTCACTTTCTAAAGTAACTTTTTGGCCCTTAATCAAATGCTATATATGTTAAATATAGGAAATAGTAAAATCAAATGCTGCGTTAAATATGGGAAATAGGTTTACCAGCTCCTTTGGGTGGTTTGTTAAGAATCTAGTAAGCAATGATAAGGCTCAACAACTCCAAGAAGATGCTAGCTTACACCTTATTAGATGTTATGCGTGCGTCCACATCACAACCAACAAAATCAAAACATATCCAATCACAACCAATGCTAAAGCAAGGTTTCACTCTATCTTGCTTTAATCTGGATCGAAACGCTATTAATCAACTCTGATCGAACCTATACTCCCGACTCATTCAACTAGTTCAGGATCGATTTGACTTGAATCCAGTTCATATAAATTGAACCACAGCGGAAATTAAATCAGATTGAATTGACACTATATGTGAGCTACCATTTTTAATTCCAAGAACCATCTTTGCCTTTATTACTAGAATTTTTACCAAGGATCAAAGGCATTTCTTATTCCAAACAACAAAGCTAAACTGAGTTACTTATTAATGCAATCACATATCGATCATTCTAGAAAAAGATATTTCACCTCCGAATATGATTATGTATTTTGAATTCCCTCTATGAAAAATCAACAAAAAATTAGTTTAATTTGGTTCTAAGCAATTCTCCTCAAAAAAAAATTTGGTTCTAAGCAATGAGTGTCAAACACTAGAACCAATGAAAATTTAGAGATGGGTGGTTAACTAATAACTAACCTTAAACAATAGGTGTAACTTCGTTACCAAGGTAAAATAAACTAAAATAAAATGATGTTATTGATCCATGTGGGGCGAATTAGAGGACAAGAAGATGCCATTGGTCGAAGAGTTGGGCCCCCACGTCCGAGTTCCTAAAAGCACCTAAGTTCACACTGCAACAATCGTAGGATTCTAAGCAAAATCAAATTATCCTCCCCTCGATGCTTAATTACAATTCCATCCTTTTGGCTCCTAAAGTTAAAAACAACTCAAAAGAATTTTCTTTTGTGAATGATAATTATCTGATATTTTTATTGTTCGTGTAAATGGGCTCAACACACTTAACTAACCTGCTATTGTGTTCTCGGAAATATTTTGTTTTCTAACAGTAGTATATTAAGTATATATTGTGAAACTACCGTTGTACTCTAAAAGTTTAAGTTATTAGGGAACGGTGCTTAAACATTTTTATATTTAACATATATATCATACAAAAGTTATCCAACTTTTTATTTGTATAACCGAAGTAAAAATTTTAAACAAAGATTCTACAGTTGGAGTTGGAGTTTACGCTAGATCTCTTTTGCCTCTTAGTTTTTGTAATACTTGACCGCTGCTTCTCAAAGTCACAAATGTTGATCTCTAAGCAAAACGAAAGATAGTTTAGGTTGAGTAATTGCACTTAGCTGAAAATGTGAATCAATTAAAATTCGAACTTGCGACTCAAATATCAATCACCAAGTCTTTTGCCACTTGCGTTAGAAACGGTCAGTTAAATTGAGTAATTATAAGCATAAAAAGGAAGAGGTTTTAGATCCAAACCTGATCATACAAGACAATCCAATTAAGGTGATTCAATATAACTGCTTGTACGGAAGCAATAACAATTAATCAATAGGCTCAGTGTTTCTTAGTAATCAACTAATCATTGTTATATGAGCAAGTGATACTAAGGCCACTAATAAAACATATTAATGCCATTCCAGAGATATGAATGGCTTACATTGCACCTTCAAACTATGAGTCCAAAAAGATAGTTTGCTTTAGATATAAATAAATAAATCACAATCTCATCCAAAGACAGATGAACGGTTTAGATTGAGTCTCCAAACTTTCTCTTACTACGCATCATGCAACCGCCCAATAGGATAGATATGTTTTTTTTTTTTTTTTTTGAGAAAGAGATAGATAGTATGCTACCCGCTCGATAGGACAGATATGTTGTATTGGGTAATACGGCAGAAACGTTGATTGGCATCCGTATCATCCTCTCAAAATGCAAAGAGCCTCATGGTTTGAAAAATTCTCGAACTAAATATTACCTCAGACGAATTTCTTAAAAAGATTAAATCCACCCTTAGAAGGTAAGAGCTCCTTTCCAAAAATAGCAAGTTACCAACATTCCAAATCGTGAAGTGGCCAAGGGCAATATGGTCACATCATACAAATAAATAAATAACTTTTCTTTCCCAGCACTCCAAACTTCTGCTCGACCCAACGATCAATCCATCCCCAAGATAAAGCAATAATAATTAATCAATATACTAATCCCACCTAATTTATATCAAACCAAATCAAACTCAATGGTACCCTATACATACATTTGACCTACCACCCATCATGGCCTAATAAATAGATTCCAACTCACAATGCAATCTCACCGTCGCAACATTTGTGAAAAATACCAAGCGACAAAAATAATCTGGCCATGGCAACTAATTCACTCCACGGCTCATCATTTCTCACTCGACCCCTCCTCTTTGCTCTCATTGTTGTGTTGGTAATGCCGGAGACCGCGGCTTCCGCTAGTGTTACGCATCACTACACGTTCGATGTACGCCTGTTTGACTTGGCTGAAATTTCTGTGAAAGTGCTTTTTGACAAAATTATCGAACAATTCAGTAGTTTTGAATGAAAATGTCTAGTAAATTAAGTAACGTGATGTCATGAATTGGCGATACATTCTTCGTGCATGCAGATAAGGTTGCAGAACGTGACGCGACTCTGCCGAACGAAGAGCATCCCGACGGTGAATGGGCAATTCCCAGGGCCCAAGATCATCGTGAGAGAAGGCGATCGGATCATAGTGAAGGTCGTCAACCACATCAAGGACAATGTCACCTTCCACTGGTATGAACTCTTTCTCATCCTTTAGCAACAAAATCCTTCACTCTCGCTGGTTATTTCTCTCTTTTACTTTAATCAGTTTTAACCGATGCGCACGAAAACGAACGTACAGGCACGGAATTCGACAGCTACGGAGTCAATGGGCCGATGGTCCGTCGTACGTGACCCAGTGCCCGATCCAAACCGGCCGAAGCTACGTGTATAACTTCACGATTGTGGGGCAAAGAGGCACACTGTGGTGGCACGCTCATGCGTCATGGTTAAGGGTCACTCTATATGGACCCCTCATTATCCTTCCTAAGCTTGGTGTTAGTTACCCATTTCCCCAGCCTTATAAGGAAGTTCCCATCATGCTGGGTAATGACAAATTAATTTTACTACTTTTTGAGATCCTACTTTGTTTCATTAAGGATTTTGTTACCTGCATGTGTAGTTTTGTGGGTCCAAAGTAACCACAGAAGCAACAGAAATAATTGCATACAATAATAATAATAATAACAGGTTAAAAAGACTTAAATTCTGATTTAATATAATGCATCTGTTACTGAATATAACAACATTAATTAATGTCGAACTATATAAAAACAAAAGTGATGATAATATTTGTTTCAAATTACAGGAGAGTGGTTCAATGCGGATCCTGAAGCAGTAGTTGCCCAAGCCCTTCAAACTGGTGCAGGCCCAAATGTCTCTGATGCCTATACAGTTAATGGACTACCTGGTCCTACGTACAACTGTTCAGCAAAAGGTATAAATCTCACTTACTTAGCCGAATTATATACCATAAAAGAAAAGGAAAACATACTTAATACTATGAAGATAATTCTAATCTAAAACATAATAAGTTTAAATATATGTTCATAACTAACATAAATGTTTGTATGTTGTGATATTGGCAAGATACCTTCAAACTGAGGGTGAAGCCCGGTCGAACGTACCTCCTCCGCATCATCAACGCTGCACTCAACGATGAGCTCTTCTTCAGCATAGCCAACCACACCCTTACCGTTGTCGAAGCCGATGCCAACTACGTCAAGCCCTTCTCGACCTCCACCCTCCTCGTCTCCCCTGGCCAAACCACTAACGTCCTCCTCTCCGCTGCCCCTTCTGTGCCTGCTGCGTCCGCCTTCCTCATTTCCGCTTCCCCCTACACCACCGCCCGTCCTGGCACATTCGACAACACCACCGTCTCCGCCCTCCTCGAATACCAACCCTACAACAAAAACCTCCCCCTTGTGAAACCCACTTTGCCCTTATTCAACGACACGCAAACGGTTTCAAATTTTACGGCCAAATTCCGTAGCTTGAACCCACCAGTGGTGCCACGTGAAGTCGACCGACGGTTCTTCTTTGCAGTCGGGCTCGGGACGAGTCCCTGCCCCAGAAACCACACATGTCAGGGTCCAAATGGTACAAAATTCGCAGCATCGATCAACAACATCTCCTTCGTGCTTCCCACCACTGCACTTTTGCAAGCACATTACTCCATGAAAACTATGGGGGTATTTACAACAGATCTCCCGTACGAGCCCTGGCACGAGTTCAATTATACCGGAACTCTCCCGAATAATACATTCGTAACATTCGGTACAAAAACTGTAATGCTTCCATACAATACAAGTGTGGAGTTGGTGATGCAGGGGACGAGTATCCAAGGTGCGGAGAGCCACCCCTTGCACCTGCACGGGCACAACTTTTATGTGGTGGGTCAAGGGTTCGGGAATTACGACCCGGAGAATGATCCGATCCGGTTCAATCTGGTTGACCCGGTTCAGAGGAACACCGTTGGTGTGCCCTCCGCCGGGTGGGTCGCCATCCGATTCCGTGCCGATAACCCGGGTAAGTACGTACTTGGTGAAACTAATTACATGTATATTCTTGCAATACTGTAATACTGTAAAACTTGTGTTAAAATATGTATATATAAAAGATAATTGTAAATGAAAATTTAATTTGATTCCCCTTTATTTTATTAAATAAATATAATTAATTTCTCCATACGTTCTAAAAAGTTAAATGTTCGGACGCTGATGTCACGTGACAGGTGTGTGGCTCATGCATTGCCACCTGGATGTGCACCTGAGCTGGGGTTTGACCATGGCGTGGGTGGTCAACGACGGGCGGCTTCCGAGCCAGAAGCTGCCTCCTCCACCGTCCGACCTTCCGAAATGTTGATCTCGGCACAAATTGCGCGGTTCGAATAGCTTGGGTGTCTTTCTTGGTGCACTAATGGATGACTGTGAGATCAAGCCAAAGAATCACTTCATTTGAGCTGGTTTCTATTTTTCTTTTCTTTTCCTTTTTTTCCCCCTTTTTTTTTTCTTTTTTGTGTTGTTTATTAGTTGTAACCTTGATTTTGTTTGTGTTTCTTTCGTGTGTTACTCGAGACCCTTTCTTTTTTTTTGTTTCAAATAAAAGAGAGTTGATTGATTTGAATTAATAATTATGGGCAAATGTATCCTTACCTTAACTGGGCCAAGCCCATTTTCTTCAAAGAAAATCAAATGTGGATTGGGACTATGTTCCCAGCCCATCCTGATAACAAGCCTCTTTGCTTGGTCGACAAAGCAAACGAAGGAATAATTAGATATAGGCTCGCTGAGATGGGATTAAGTCCAAACCTTTTATGGAATGGATTAAGTTGATTAGGTAGCAAAGTGAACCCAACTAATTTAACTTGGTGCCCATTTTTTAGCTTGATTTGTGAAACAACTTTTCACTAAAGCAGCAATAGTCATACATTTATATAAAAAAAAAAAAGAAAAAAAAAATCTGCACTCCGTATGATTGTATCTTTGTCTATGAAAACTTCAATCAGACTTCTGACACAAAAAAAATAATTCTAATTTGAAGTTTATGGTAAACTTTCTGGGACTAACACTGAAAAAGTTGTCATTATTTCATGGAACAACACCGCCCGAATAATCCTAGTTTGATGAGGACCCATTTGTAAAATATGAATTTCCCCCACCAACCTTAATTTGCTATTGCACACAATCCAACTAACTTTAGGTGCCATTATAAATTAGGTATTTGTAACTACTTGATTATGCATTCAATCCGTAATTACCGGGAGTACACTGTGGGGGCGTAAAGTAACATGCAAGGATTCCTCTCGCAGTGGTCAAAAGGTAAGGACAAGAAGAAGGGGGTATCTACATCTACATGCCTACATATTGATCCTTAATTAGCTACACATGCAAATTAAGCAACACTTTATTACAAAAAAAATTACGCAAATTAACTCCCAATTGCTTAAAGGTGTTGTCGGTTGTTCGTACGTCTTTGCTGTTGTAAACTATAACAAAAGTTATATTGTGTTGGTAGAACATGCTTTAGTGTGAATTTAATTACATATACTATACTATGTGTCCTACCTTTTGTTATCTTCCTCTCCTAAATAATAAATCTTCATTAATCTTAAGGGCTTGGCCTTAAACAATTGTGAGAGCCCTTACAAATATACGATGATCAGGCTCAACTAAAAGAAAATCTAGGATTGTTAGAGATCACATGGTGCCATGTGGGGAGCTCAAGAGAGGCCATTAGCTTGCCATGGCGGCGCTTTGCCCTCCTCCTTGCACTCCACCCGCCACTCTTCTAATTAATCTATTCATATAAATTAAATTGAATTAGGAGTCTGATAATTTAGATTAAAACTTAAAATCTCATGCTCAGACACTATATAGAATAACTATTTATTTTTAAAAAATTTAAACTGCGAAAAAATAATCTACGAGTTTATGTTGACGAGATATATAAATCACGCTAGAAATATTCTCCGAAAAATGTTATCTTTCACGGGACAAATAATTGATACACCACAGCCAAGCAAACCTGAATGGTATGATTGATAAAAGTTGCGGCTCCTGCTTCTAGCTCATCAGAGGTGTTAATTTCCATGCAAAAGCTGGTCCTAAAGCAGGAAATCTAAGAACTCCGAATCATTCTCTCAGTAGTCACATGCCGGAGTACGTTAATGTTTCTCGAGTCCGATTTCATCTACATTTTTTCCATGCGTAAATTCACAGAGTATAGATGTTTTGGGACATTTTATATTATACAGTTTTCTTTTTTTTTTGAAAAATAGGTAGCGAGCTACCTGCTTCATTCATTAAGTAAAATGAATTGAGCGTACAGAGATGAAAGCAGCCTGGGCCTTCGAGAGAAAAACATATAACAGGTCAAAGAGGAAAAAAAGATGTGAGGAGAGGGTGAAAAGGAAGAGTAAGCCTAATGTCGCTTCATGTCAGCACGGTCCAGTCGTTCGTAAGAAGATTAACACGTTCCAGAGAGCGGGCCGCATCGAGCGTAGTTGTCTGAAAAACGGAGTTGTTTCTGTCCCTCCAGACCACCCACCAGATCGCAGCCAGTAGGGTTAGACTTCGCATTCTTAACGATTTGACAGGAATGGCAGCTAAGTCGGCCCAAAGACTTCGAACGTCACCAAGGGTGGCAGTAGGCATATCCAATCCATCCACACTGACAAATAGGTATCGGACATAAACGCAGGAACAGAAAAGGTGGTCACAGCTCTCCGTTGATACAGCACAGAAGGCACATTGTTAATCAACGAAAATGTCTCGTTGAAGCAGTCTGTCAGCAGTGAGTAATCTCTTCCGAAGTAATAGCCAAATAAAGACTTTGATTTTGAGCGGAATTTTCAAAGTCCAGATATGGCAGTTCAACGGGGTTCGTTGTTCCGCGTCAGTAAGGAACTGGTAGAGAGATTTGACTGTAAATATTTGGTTGAATGTCCACCTCCATTTATACGAGTCAGGTCTGTCGTGGGGGGAGTGGTGTAGAAGCAAGTTTTTGAACATCGTTAGCCGTGTGCGTCGTTCAGCAGAATTAGCTGTCGAGAAGCCACGGCAGATGAAACGCCATCTCCATCCATTTGCATTCCAGCATTGAGATATTCGGGCCTCCTTGTGCGTAAGAACCGTAAAAATGTCCGGAAATAGGGTCCGAAGGGGGGTTTCTCCAATCCAAATATCGGACCACATTCTGATGTTTTGGCCATTGCCTAGGTCGTAGGTTACGCCGCAGATGAAAATTTCGCGGCATCGAACCACACCTTTCTACCATTATGAGTAAGGGGCGAAAGCCCTACATTCGTGCAGTGGCCTTCTTCTGACGTAGCAGAGGGATCTGATCAGTTTACACCAGTGGAGTTTTGGCTCGTTGACGAAGCGCCACCACCATTTGGTCAAGAGAGCAGTGTTCATTGATTCCATGTCCTTGATACCTAAGCCACCTTCTCTCTTGCTTTTGCAGATGGCTTTCCAGTTGACAAGGCAAGTGCCACCGGCGATTTTGGAGCACCCTTTCCAGAAAAATGCTCGTCTTAAAACTTCTATCCGAGTTGACGAGCCAATCTAATGTATGGTATATATGTATCATGCGTGATTGTTGGTATATCAATAAATTTTAAGAGAACCTTTTTAGTTCGTGTAGGCATTCGCGTAGCAATATTTTTTTTTGAGAGATAGGTAGCACGCTACCCGCTTCGTTTATTTCATTTAGAAATAAACTTAGCTGGAAATGTGAATCAACTAGGATTCGAACTTGGGTCTCGGGTACCAACCATCAAGCCCTTTGCCACTTGCTCTATGGACGGTTCGCGTAGCAATGTTAATATATATTTTTAGTCTAAGGAGCTCTTCGGCGTGAACATGTATAAGAAATCTTTGACTGGTCAACAATGCCACATCAATATATATATATATATATATATATATATATATATATATATAATATAGTGGGCCGGTATGTTTCTGGAAGTACGGAGTCTTCCGTGTTTTCAAATCGTTTTCGATGTTGGGACTTTCGAATCGACGATCGGCTCTGTTAAACTTGATATAGAATATTTAAAGCACTTAGAAAATAAATTTTGTAATTTTTCGATATCATTTGCATAATGATGTTGAAAAATCATAAAATTTAGTTTTTAAATACTTTTAATAGTATAGATTAAGTTTAACTGAGCCGATCGTCGATTTGGAAGCCGCATCATTAAAAATAACTTAGTAGCACGGAGACTTCAATGTTACCGATAGTATACCAGCCTAGCTCATATATATATATATATATATATATATATATATATATAGAGAGAGAGAGAGAGAGAGAGAGAGAGAGAGAGAGAGAGAGAGTTCGGCTACTATGCTATTAATAGCACGAAGCACTTGGTGCTACCAAATTTTCCGCCGTTAGATCTACCATTTTGATCATTTTTACCCGTTAAATCATACTATTAAACCAACCACCTACTCAACCCTAGGAAGCCCATATCATTCTAACCGCACATCTCTCTCCAAATAAATATAAATGCTGGTCGTTTCAGCTTGTTAGCTTGTTGAGAGAGAGCTTTTCTCCT
The DNA here is from genome assembly GCF_001540865.1 of Ananas comosus. Taxonomy (NCBI): domain Eukaryota; kingdom Viridiplantae; phylum Streptophyta; class Magnoliopsida; order Poales; family Bromeliaceae; genus Ananas; species Ananas comosus. Next base: position 608,063 of record NC_033643.1, on the reverse strand, counting down.
AAGCACATGGCTGCTGACAATGGAATTATGAGCATACTACTGCCTACATAAGCTTTTTCACTGTCCACAATTATGTTTGAGTTTTGTCCCTTCTATGTATCTCCTTAATATATATGTATATATATAGAGTTAGGCTCCTATGCTTTCAAAAGTACGGAGGTCTCCGTACTTGTAAGTTGTTTTCGATAATGGAACGTCCGATTCGACGATCGGTTCCATTAAACATGATCTGCACTATTAGAACTATTTAGAAACTAAATTTTATAATTTTTTGACTTCGTTTGCCTAGTAAACAAGTATCCTCAAAATGAACGGCTGAAAATAAAAATCACATAAAAAACAGTGATAAAGGACTCAAATTTCAAATCGGAAGTATTGTTCTTACTCTTGATGTTAAGTAGAATTTTCTATTAAAATTTCATGTAATTTGGATACTTATACACTGTTGAACTTAAAAACGTGCTACATCGGCCGTTAAAATAGTCATTTTTGAGACCCTATGATCGCTTAGTAAATGATGTCGAAAAATTATAAAATTTGGTTTCTAAATAGTTCCAATAGCATAGATTATGCGTAACGGAACCAATCGTCGAATCGGATGTCCTATCATCGAAAATAATTTATAAGTACGGAAGCCTCCGTACTTTCGAAAGCACGGGAGACGTACTCATATATATATATATATATATAGAGAGAGAGAGGAGAGAGGAGAGAGAGAGGAGAGAGAGAGAGAGAGAGAGCAGGCTGCTGTGCTCAGGAGCACGGAGGCTTCGTGCTCCTGAGCCATTTTCGATGATGAAATTTTCGAATCGACGATCGCCTCCGTTATACTTGATTAGCGCATTTGAAGTTTCTAGAAAATAATTTTTGCGATTTTTTGATATCATTTTACTAGTGATCGAAGGATTCAAATCCATAATTTTAATGGTTTGAATTGCCGTTTTCAAGTTTAACGGTGTATGAAGTATCAAATCAGATGAAATTTTGATGAATTCTTTATACTATCTACAACAAGATTATATTTCTATTCGAAATTTTAGCGTATATCACCATTTTTATAGGATTTTTATTTTCAGCCGTTAAAAATTATTGATATTGAATTCTTTCGATTGCTAGGTAATGATATCGAAAATCGCAAAAATTATTTTCTAGAAACTTTAATAACGCTAGATCAAGTTACACGGACGACGTACGATATCGAAACTCACTGCATCCAAAAACGGATCAGGAGCACGGAGGCCTCCGTGCTCTGAGAGTACAGTAGCCCTGCTATATATATTATATATATATATATATGATTAATATTATATATATATATATATATATATATATATATATATATATATATATATATAGTTGAGTTATGATACTTTTACAGGTATCACCATCATGGTGCTATTAGGTTTTAAGCTATTGGATCTACTTTTTGATTATTAATAGCTCTTGGATTAAACACTATTCCAACTACCACCAGCTACCACCATCATCTCAACCTCATATCTCTCCATCCAAGGGCTAAAAACACACAAGTATCACCCCCATGATACTTTTATAAGTATTCTAACCCTACTCTATATATATATATTGTAGGCATTTGTGAGCTCAATGCACATGAAACTAACTGTATTTAACTAAACATTCGATGTATCGACTTGACCACTTAACACATGCACAGTTCAATATGGTTTTTTTTTCCCCCTATTCTTTTACTGTTATTTTGAAATACTTGTCTTGTATTATATGCGGATATATATATTTTTTAATATTATATATGAGTTTGGAGAATATGAATCCACCTTAGCCATTATTTGATATTGTCTTTGTCGTTTTGAGTGTCAAAAATCGCATCCCCATCCCGTTGACCACTGACCCACAACTATATATATTTTTTATTATTTAAAGTATAATAGATTAATGCGAATAATAGTAAATAAAATGTTCGTATACCAAAAAAATAAAAGAAATAAAAAAAAACACAACATTTCTCAAGATAAAAGTTTAAAATGAATTTCTTACTCTTATAAAAAAAAAAACCATAAATAAAAAAAAGTCTCTTATCAGTGTGAAAAAAAAAAAGAAGAAAACAATCATTAAAAACAATCGACGAATAAACAAAGGTTTGCCTCCTATTGGGCCTAATGTGGCCCATAATACTCAAACAAACTAAGCCTGGGCCCCAAAAGGATGGACCGGGCTTGAGACTTTCCCAAACGCGCTTTCGCAAAAGCGATTTTCCAACGCGGCGCGTTTCGCCACGGGCTGGGTTCAAAACGGGCGAGGCCCCCGCTTCCCCAACCGCCGTAACTACTCGGAAAACGACAAAAACCCAAACGTGCACAGAGGAGCCACCTGTCACCCACAACGATCGCCTTGTACGGGACATGCGCTGTTCGGAGCCAAAGAGCGAGCGATCCCCACCACAAACGCCGATCCCGGATCCCCCACCCCCCCAATCGCTTTTCCTGTTGTTTTTGACCGAACCACATTACGCGTGCATTATTCCCTACGCCCGGTGCATCGACAAATTCCATACACCACCAACTGAAAAGGCGATTAAATAGACGGAATAAGGAATTTTGAACACTAATTTCTTATTACACTATATAATTATTTTTGGTGTAAATATTGATTATTTGGTATTAGTACAACGTATGAAATGTACGGATGAACAGGGTCTAGGCAATAGCATCTTTGTAAGGTGGCAGTGAAGTGTCAGGGCCGAGACGAGGCCCGATGGGCTGTAGCCAGGTTGGTCTCAGCGATCGAGGTCCGGTCCACCATGTATTACTCCCAGTGCTACAGTGTCCTCCTTGCAAAAGCTGACCCAAAATTTTCCACTTGGAATAGGCACTTGGTCCTGCTTGTTTGAAAGAAAAAAAAAAAAAAAAAAAAGCAGTGGAGAAATTATTGCATACACCTGGTGCACTTTGTGCATCACGCCTTCGGCGTGGATTCTGCGCAGGTCGATTCCGCTGCCGCATGCCTGCCACCAATAGCGACTAGATTATCAGGTGTGCAGAATTTTTCTGCACTTGGAGATGCAGCCACTGAGTGTCGAGTATTGTGAAAAATCACTAGGATTAGTTCATTACATGTAAAACGTAAAACTTTTACTAAAATTACGTATATCTAATTTATTGAGATCTTGTTTTAGGATATTAGAATAAGTTATTCAAAAATAACTTATTTCATATGCGGATTTTTCAATAAGAGTTTGAGTTTTGTTTTTTTAAATATCTTATACTATTCATGAATTAATAGACCAGCATATTTCAACTGCGTGGTAATTTATTGTATTATAAAAAAAAGGTTTGAAATTCTAATATGATATTTCATTCTAAACCTCTAAGAATACTTCTTATTAATTGAATTAATAATATTTTTGAATAAGTTTTTTTTTAAAAAAAACTGAATAAGATATTCTAGCTTTCAAATTTGTCTTATTTGGTGTCCAAATAATTAGATTATGAAAGTTTTGATCTTTCATAAAATGACTCTTCCAGATATTACATATCAATAAGTGACTTTCGAAGCATACACTTGTTGCACGTAATAATTTACTCTCTCTCTCTCTCTCGCTGTACTGTTATTTGCAGTGTAATCTAAAGATTTGGGACTCAAAAGTTTTTTCACCTCTTTATCAGGAAAAAAATATATCTTTTTTTACTGCATACCTCGGGGCTGGAGAAGACCCAATTTAAGATGTATCCTACGGCTCACAAATGTTCGTACCGAATCTTTGTAAACATGTAACCCTGTAAAGTGGTTATTTTGCAAACTCCCACCTCCAAGGAGTAGGATACTAAAACCCCATGTAAATCTAATTTTCGCCTGAGCTCATAGATAGGGTACCTGAAAAAAAAAAAAAATAATTTGGATTTAGCTTTGGTCTATAAACCATGAAAATGATACATTGGGGCAAAGGTGAGTCATTTTGTGTGAAATAGATTAAAATTGGTCCATATTTTCAGATAATTCATTAAAATTAAAATTTCAGATGATTCAGCACATCACTCAAATTCGTCGTTTATTATGTTTGGATTGGCCTCTTTTCTATTCAAAACTACTTTTATTAATCATTTATCTAAATTTTAACTTTTAGCTAATCTAATGATCGATTGGCTAGCAGAATAAAATTTTAAAAGATTTATTAGAGATTGACTATTTAAATATGCATTTGAAAATTTGAAGACTTGGAAGGGAGGAAACATAAAATTTGATCTAATATTATATTATTTTTTAAAAAAATAATCAAATAAAAAACTGATATAAAATTAGTCCTATGACTGTGCGCATGAAGACAACATTATTAAAAAAACAAAAAGGGAAATAGAAAATTCAAAAAACGAATCATGGTGGCCGTTGGTGTGAGAGAACAGGTTTATTAAAGGGTTAATTTCGTAAGTTTTCTATAAATATATTAAACAGTAAAAAAATTTTTACAAAATTCAACTTTTTATATCTATTGCTACAAAAGTCCAATAATATTTATATTTATCCTTCTGATTTATAAGATAAATGAAATGATATTTTTGTCATCATAAATATATCTTTTCAAAAATTTCAATGGTTAGAATTATACAAAAATATTTTTTAAAAAATTTTTAAAAATTATTACTATTATTTTTTTTGGTATCACAAATAATATAAAATAAGTAAAAAAAAACTAATTTACCTTATTCACCAATAAGGATGAAGTATTATACCTATAGTTAAGTGTATTCTTTTAACCGATCCTAAGAGCACGGATATATTTAAAAATATTTAAAAATTTTTGTAAAAGTAAATATAAAAAAAATTAAATTATGTAGAAATATATATACTATTCGATATATTTAGAGATATCTGTATGCAATTAATCTTTTATTAAACTACACATGAAAAAAAAAGGAAAAAAGAAAATCCGGCATTTCGAGTCGCGACAATGCGGACCCAACTGATCCCCAACAGCTACAGTGCTCACCACCAACACATGTACACTCCCCCCCCCCAACCGCTATATANGTCATTATGTAAGCATAAATAAGGAAAAACTTTAAAAATTTCTCATGTGGTTTTGTAGTTTTTCACTTTACTCTTCTGTGATTTAAAATGTATCAAATTGCTTCTCTATGATTATATTTTTATCTTTTCGGTAGTTTTTTCGTTAATATTTTATTAAATTATATATACAAAAAACTTCAGATACCCATCAAATATTCACTTTAGTATCCTTTAATTTTAACTTTATCACTGATTTTTTTAAAAAAAGAAATTGATAAGAAAAAGAGAAAAAAGAAACTATAAAAGGGTAAATTGATACATTGTAAATCATAAGGGGGCAAAGTGAGAAACTACGAAACTACAGGGGGGGATTTTTGAAGTTTTCCCTATAAATAACTCCCCCAAACTCTCCTCTTCACCCCCCTCCTCCTCCTCCTCCTCCTCCTCCTCTCACCACCGTTCCCTTTCTCCGCTACTACTACTACTACTACTACTACGTACTACTACTACTACTACTACTACTACTACTACTAGAGAAGCAGCTGAAGCCCAAAGCCAAAAGCCCAAAGCGAAAAGCGCTTCTGGGAGAAGCGGTAATGGAGCTGTTCGTGGAGGAGAAGCTGAAGCTCTCGAAGAAGGGGAGCAGGAGCGGGGCGGCGACGGATAAAGGCCGAGGGAGAGGTCGGGGCCCGGGCCGGTCCTTCTTGAACCGGTGCGCGCGCCTCGTCAAGGAGCAACGGGCCCGGTTCTACATCGCGCGCCGGTGCGTCACCATGCTCATTTGTTGGCGAGATTACCCCTGAGCGGCCCCCCTCCACCCGCCTCGTAGTTTCCAAAACGCCCTTCCCTTCTCTTCTCCCCGAGAGATGGAGTTTTGACTTTTGACGACCTCTTCGCCGTCCATGGACAAGAAAGGGTGGATCTCCTTTTTTCTTTTTCTTTTTTGTATATACAGCAGCTTAGCTTTTGTGGTGCTAGTGTTAGTAGCTAGGGATCGATCGATGTGTTCGTTGGTTGTAGCATTGAAGTTGCTACCATTTTTGGTGGGATATTCTCTTTCGATCGCAAATGGAGATGACATGCATATTTGCGAAATATTCTCCTCAGTTGAATCAAATGTTTATTTTCCATTTATGGGATACTTTACACTTGTTATAATATCGTAGAGTTATTGACCCCGGGACAGTTATACTATGCGAAATAATTATGTCACTGAAAAAAATTAAAAGTGATGTTAAAAAAGATAATAGCATTTTATCTTTTTTTAAATTTAAATTGATTCGATTTGATGAAGCTTGAGGACAAATTTTAATTATAGTACTTCGTGAAAGGACTAGCAAGATATGATATTACATACATTGAATTGTACACCATACAGGACCGTAATTTGAATCCAATGAGGCTCTACTGGTCATGATGTTTGGATCCAATGAGAAGGTCCAAAGAGGACAACTTGGTTCAGGGTGGTAAATGGTGACTTAAATAGGATCTCTTGTCACTTTTGACGTATGCGGTTGTCTTCATATGCTGTCATTGTTTGCATGATTTGAAATATTTTGAAACTTGGGATCACAACAATGCCATGGTAGTGTGGGAAAAAGATAAGGAAAAAAAAAAAAAAAAAGTGTGAGAAGAAGTGAAGATTCATGTGCATAGTAAACTCGATTTCTTATTATGTCTGCCGCAGTTTATAAAGTCACGAATTCGAATTTCAGTATACGTATTACCAAATGAAAATAGAGTTCGAGTTATGTGCATTACCAAATGAAAATAGAGTTCGAGTTCTGTGCTTATCGAATAGTATATTAGTTTGGTTCTTAACGGAGGTCTTATCGCTCACGAGCAGAAAGGGATTAAAAAAAAAAAAGATAATGGGACAACAAGTTATTAATATACTCGAGTTAAAGATCCAACAAGTTATTAATATTAGCCGATTGAATGATTTTCCACGTCAGTCGTTTGGAGAAGTCAACAAATAAATTACGGGCGGAACCTGGCTTGGGGCTAAACCAGACTCGCCAGGCCGAAACTCTATTGGGCCGGGCTTGTCTCTCTAAATTAGAACATTAGGCTAGGGCCGGGCTTCAAAATATACCCCAAAAAAGTTTCCAAGTGAGTCTCACCCGGAATCTATAATTTTTTTTTTTTTTACTGATAAAACTGTAAGTATCTTGCTGTATTAGTTTTTCCCTGATTTTCGTTAGCAAAATGTATGTCTTTCATTTTTTCGCTAGTGAATAATAATATATAATTTTTCTGTGAATGATAATTACAATTTGTTGACGATATGAGAGTTAGAGATTGAGAAACTATACTGGTTTTTTTGCTGTTATTGGACTCGAATCTTCAACTAATTTTCCATGTAACTTGATACGAGTACAAATGTGTGTGACAATTTGAAGTGAGCCTAAACAGAGCCCAATGGAGATTGGGCTTGGTATTGGGCTTGAATTGTGGGCTTTTGTTTTGGACCGGGCCTTTTTGAGATTGTTTGGTTCCCCGAACGGGCCAAATGGGCTAGTGGGTTCTCCTACAAGAAAAGATGTGTTTATCGTGGCCCAGTCCATCATTGTGACGTAGCCCATCAAGGCCCACAAAGGAGGGGATAGAGAGAGAGAGAGAGAGAGAGAGAGAGAGAGAGAGCTCGATCTCACTAGGGTTTGAAGAGTGTGCCACGAGAGGGGATGAGAAGGAGCGATCGATCGATCTCGGAGTCTCCTCTTCCTCCTCAGATCAGGTAGATCTCACGTCCCCCAGTTTCTCCGCCTCAATCGCTATTTAAATTCCAAGTTTCTCTAGTTTTCTTCGATCTGTAGCATTCCATTTCATCTGCTATAGGTTGATCTAACTAGGATCTCGATTTGAGTTTGCGCTATCCATAACATGTTTTGAATGCTATTTGATCATCTCTCTACGTTCCACCATAATTCACAAGTAAATCGACGCTCATCTTATTCAGATTAAGTGTATTTTTAGTCTAATCACCTGAATTCAGCAGACGAAACTAAGATTTTGTTCTCTATTTTGTGAATTTATGTAGTTCTATTGGTTCATTGTTGTTGCTGTTGTTGTTCTTATTGTTGTTGTCTTTTAAGCATTTGCTACATGGTAACTTGATGTGTTTGAATAGTGGGAAATGTTGTGCGAACGTGCTTTTGCATTGATCCCACTTGGCAAAATTCATATACAGTAAATGAGGTTTGAAATTTTTGAATGTGAAGGTGTTTAACTTAGATAGATCCGCAAAAAGGTTCTCTATAATTCTGGTCCTACTTTATTTGTATATATCAGGTTTGTTTAGAATGCCATAATATTACAATAAGAAATAGAAGTGTGCAGCTTCCATTGATACCTTTCCTATAGGCTTTGAGATTCGCCATTTCAATAGAGTGGTTGTAAGTTAAATGGGTTGTTTATTGAATGAATTGTACGTGCAAATGCCCTTCATGTGGCTTTTCTAAAGATTTTAGTCATTATGTGCTCTGCTGGTGATTGTCACGGTTCCCTTCTGTTCTTTTTTCGTTTTCAACCACATGCCTCTTGATGTAGTTTAATTGGTTGATCTTTCCTCTTTTAGGTTCTTCTTAGTAAAGGCATATGATAAGATGAACACATCTTTTAGATTCACACTTGAATTTTTGTCGTTTTGTTGCACATATATGCTATATGCTATCTCGGTGTCGTAATACAACTCTTACTCTCAAATATAACAAAATCATGGACCTAAAGAGCTTGTTGTTTTTAATCGTTAGATATGGATCATATGTATCATAACACTATATAAAGTGGTAGTGACACTAGTTGGTTGAATTGCCATGCTCATTTTGAGGTCCTTGCCTGACCTTATTTATCTTACTGTCTTTCAGTTGCTACTTAAACAGCATTCTAGACGTTGGCAACCATGGCTGAAGAAATAGATTTAACTGGAGATGGAGGCGTTCTTAAGACAGTTATTCGTAAAGCCAAAGATGATGCCATCATGCCATCAGAGAATGTTCCCTTTATCGATGGTATTTAAAGCATTCTATGTTCTATAATCATTGTTTTTTCTTTGCAAGCACAAAACGGTTATAATATGGATCTGAAACTTTCTTTTGAACTGTAATGAATGCAATTTGAGTTGTAAATGGTGATGAAACATCTGTCTCATAACTTCAAAAACAAAACAATTTTAGGATTGAATTGGCCATTTCATGTCCAACCGAGAAATTGTTGATGAGAGAAACTCTAATGATGGGGAATACCTGTTATATTCTGATTTTCCTGTTTATTTTACTAGTTATAATGCGATTGCATGGAAAAGTAGTGTTCATAAACTGTTCAAAATAACATGCAAAATTACATGGAATGTGACAATCAAGTCGTATTTATATGCACAATAAACAGTCAGCTCTTTTCTTTTCAATCTGCTACTAGTAATAATGAATCTTTTGTATGGACCTACCTATAGTCATTAGAGCTCTCGTACCACATCAATGCGTATTATAACTGCCAACAATTTGCAGTCTTTTTTTTTTTTGATTAAATGCAATGGTAGTCCATCCCTAACTGTAGAAAAAAAAAAGGCAGTTTTTCCTGTAAAATGACCATTTTATCCCTTCTGTAATATGACGTCCTAGATTCATTAGACTTGAAAAAGAGTTTAAAGAAGCCAATTTATAGGGAAGCAATGCCCTCCTGTCTGTCCTTCTTAGAAGCCAATTTATAGGAAAACTTTGTGGGTTGTTAGATATCTTGTAGCTGACAGGGATGGAATTGCACTATATGAGAAAGTTTTGGGGCAAAGTCTTTAAGTTTAAAGTTCAGGAGCCGAATCAAAATTCTGGAATAGTTTAGGGGCCATCTGCACATTTTTACCTTTCCTTTTTACCATTCCACTATTTCATCTTGCTTTTTTCATGTCCTTTGACAGTTCATTATGAAGGCACCCTTGCTGAAACTGGCGAAGTATTTGATACAACCCATGAAGACAATAGTATTTTTACATTTGAACTGGGGAAGGGCGAGGTTATCAAGGCTTGGGATATTGCATTAAAAACAATGAAGGTAGAAAAAAAATATTGTGGACTGGTTATTCCTTTTAATTATCAACAGAGGTATGCAATTAAAAATGTAGCTAATGTGTCTTGGATTCTTAAAAGGTTGGGGAGGTCGCGAAAGTAAGGTGCAAGCCAGAGTATGCTTATGGAAGTGTTGGTTCTCCTCCAGAGATACCACCAAAGTAGTTTCTTGCTATTTTAGTTGTAATCCTAGATACTTGCAGTTTTCTTTTAGCAACTTATACATTAATTTAGAGACTAGAACTGATAGTTACTCTGATTTCAGTGCAACACTCGTCTTTGAGGTTGAGTTAGTAGCGTGCAGGCCCAGGAAAGGTGCCAGTGTCAGTAGTGTTTCAGTTGAAAAGGCCAGGCTTGAGTAAGGCTCTGATTTATATATGAATGCTCTCTTCTCTGCAATATTTTCTTTTCGTAATCCATTATTCGCTTCTGATGAAGATCAGAAAGGCATCAACTTCGATTCCTACATTTCTAGCTGCTGATGAATTTGGAAAATTCGAGGAAGAGCAACTGTGAAATTTTCGAGGAAAATGATAATAAATCATGAGAATAACTCAGGATGATTGATGATTGTATATCATTAAGTTGTACCTCATCTCTAGCTGCAAATGAATTTAGAAAATTTAAGGAAGAGTAACTGTAAACTGCTTGAGGAAAATGATAATAAATCTTGAGAATAACTTAGGACAGCTGATGATTATGTATCATTAAGTTTACCTGCATGGAACTGGCCAATTGCGTACTATGTTTTTCTGGAGCATGCTCGCTTAAGCAAGTGCATGTCTTGACATTTTTTTCTGGTCAACCAGGGAATTGAGGAAACAAAGAGAGACTGCTGCAGCAACCAAGGAAGAAGAAAAGAAGAAGAGAGGGGAAGCAAAAGCCGCCGCCGCTGCCCGTGTACAAGCCAAGATGGAGGCAAAAAAGCACCAAGGGAAGGGCAAAGGGAAGGCAAAGTAGACCACTTTAGGTTTTGTTTGCTATCAAATTTAGTGGATATTACAGAAACATGCAATAATACAGACATTGTAGCGAACTTGTCATTTCTTCCTGCCTTATACTGTCAGTGAAAAAACTGTAAAGAGGGAAAGGAGTGAAACTGTATCTGATAACATTATACAAAATGTGTGATTCTGGTAAGTGGGGTGTGAAAATTGGTATAGTGAATCATTACGCTCCTTTGAAATTGTTCGGTCGTCGAGATCATTTATGAAATTCTTTTCCCCTAGTAATCGTAAATTTGTTAAATTTGTTTGGAGATTCTAGTTATAAGTTCTGATTCTAGTCGTAAGTTCTGGCGCAGTGGTGTTTTTTATTTCGATTTTGGAGTCGCTATTACTAGTTGATCCTGGTTGGTAGTGTGTTTAGCTTGGTCGGGGGGTGGGCGGTGGCAATCACATTTTAGTCACGAGATAGTGAAGAGACATTTCATATCAAATTTTGTAGCATTCATTTATCACATGTAGATGCTCTTGCCGACAGGGTTTCGCAGTATCTACAGAAATACCCAGTGAACGTATTTCAACGAGCAAAAAATCTCCAGTGCCAAGGGCGCGACAAGGCTGCCTTGGTCACTGATGCTGCAGCTCGTCTGCCCCATTGGCAATCCTTTTCAAGTCTCTGGTTTTGTCTCGCTCAAAAAGAACATTTCAGAGTTTGCGAGTGTTTTAATGGTTGGTGCAAAATATACATCTTACATGCATCACTCAATAACTCAATATTTTCGGTGAACCCAACCAAGTTGTACGATAATGTCATCAATCAAATCAGATAATAAGTCGACTTTTTTGTCCCAGATTTAATTTGTCAATTAAGAATGAAGAGAGGGGGAACGATTAACTTTGCATTCACATTATACACCACCAGACGACTTCATAAAACTGACCTAACATTGTGTACTACAACGGCTTGAATTTGAAGAGCTTCTTAGTTACAACTCCCAAAAGGGGCACATCTCTAAGTTGTTTCTCACACTTGAAGTGCTCTTTGCCCCTGTTTCTCACACTTGAAGTGCTCCTTGCCCTGTCACAATAGTGTTTTACAGCTGAAGCTTCCTTTCTAGACCATTAAATAAGCATTCTTTTGCATCATGGCCTTCTTAATGGCTGAGTCGAACAATGCACATGTCACAGTACACAGGAGGCAGATTAGAGAATTCTCCAAAAAATTGCCATGAACCGAGCCTCAGTAATGACCTAATCTACATGTATATGCTTTTTGATCACCTCACAGTGGTGGAGTAGATAGTGGAATGTCGTATGAAGTGCGGAACCGGAGACCAGAGCCTATGTTCTTTGATATTGGGCAGACCCAACAGAATATGTTTGGCCCTAATACCTGCATGCAGAAAAGGGAAATGTTATTTGGGTTTTCATGGCAATATACAGGATGAAGAAGCATAACCTCATATGCAGCATATCTACAAGAATCTAATTATTTTTCCGTTTTTGCCAATGACAGGCTAAATGGCATGAGACAACAGCTAACTCAAACCTTTTTTTTTTTTCTTTTGAGAGAGAGAGAGATAGGTAACACGCTACTCGCTTCGTTTATTTCATTTAGAAAATAAACTTAACTGGAAATGTGAATCAACTAGAATTCGAACTTGGGTCTCGGGTACCAACCACCAAGCCCTTTGCCACTTGCTCTAGGGACGGTCAGTAGCTAACTCAAACCTTAATAAGTAGAATTGCTCGTTTTCTCTTAAGTGACTTGTTTGCAGGCATAAATAGCAAGAATAGGCTAAATAGCCAACTGAAAGAAAGACTTCTATAAACATGTAAACTACAAAAAAAAAATAGTCCTCTTACTGAAACAAGGTTTTCATAGACACCAAGGTTATATGGATGTCGATAGACGTTGCCTACTTTTTCTGCCAACCACATTGCTCTCACTCCTTCATGGTACTGCAAAGCACAAAACAGAAAAAAATACTTAAAGTGCCCTATTCAATTTCTAAATTAATAAAAAAGATCTTCCAGACCTCTATTGTTGTCTTGTTCTGCAAGATGAGGTAAATATGCCATCCTAAAAGAATTGTTAATGCCAAAGTCAACGGACAAAGCAGAACACCGCAGACAATCTGTCAAGATAACCAAATCTTTCAATTGTCAATGTTAATGCATAAGAAAATGAAAATTTATTATTACTTACAATTGATGTTCTAGAAGAATCACCGCTTGGCTGCTGATCCTTTTGGAGGTTTTGAGAAGCACTTCCAAGAAGCAAGACCTGAAACAATATTGTGAATCCTTCTATTGAAGCTTGAGAAAAACCAGTACCACTAATTTATTTGATAAATTAGAGTACCATTGAGTAGATGCAGGCAATCACGGCATAAAACACGAAAACGAGGAAGATCTTGTAGTTTTCATGGCCAACACAATTGTTTATCCAGATACAGTGGTGATCCTGTGCAGGACAATTGGCCACAACCGAAATGATAAATAATTTCTGAGATAGAAAACAACAGAAGGAAATCTTAAGAGCATCTGCAAGTACCATTCTAAGAACACATCTTTTGCAAACACGGCAGTGATGTGCACGCGGAGGCTTATAATGAGAACATTTCTGACAATATCTCAAATCTCCACCCTGCAGAATACCATGACACCATCAGGAATCAGAGGGGAGAACAAGCTTTAACTTCACAAGGATATATTTCCTAAAGAATTCTTTTGTAACATATAGACACCTTTAGTTCGAGATTTCTGTCTTACAGATTAGAATATATAGACCTCATGAGGATCCGAGCTTCCAAGTGCAACTTTTACTACGTTTGGTTGATGTGCAGGGGGAATTGGCTAGAATAGCAGGCGGCCCACGGGAAAAGCACTACTACATCCTGCCTCAAGAAAATAGCTACCCTTATATATAGTGCTAGCCTGGTAGATAATTGCTATGCCTATTTCTAGATGAAAATCCCAAATTCCGAAGGTATTTGGTATGATAGTGGAACATTTACTATTATAGAATAGCTATTTATTCATCCATATAAATTGCCCCACTTAGACTTGATAGAGGAACTAACACTGGGAATGACCAGATAAAAGAATATAAGGAAGATCTATTACATTCACCCATCAGATTCATGAGTCTCTTGATAGACATCTTAAAGCCCAAATTCCTAGATCGTCTGCTCAGACTAAATCCTAGTTATATAAACAGGGGATTTCAGTTGATAGTTACTTCGCCGATCTAATCCAAATGCCATAACATTGAACTGCAAAAGGACAACAAAGCAAAGGAGGAAGGAGGAGAAAAGGGACGAGGAGATCGAATGGTGCTTTCAGCCCATGATGCCATCTAATTGATCACACTTTAGATGAAGGTCAACGACGTAAACTCATACATGCACAAGTTTGTCGCATGCAACTCCAGATCCAATCTCCTATTATATTGTTTAAGCACTTCAGTAAAATCCTAGAGCACAACAACGCACACGCACTATATCGTCTCAAACAATAGCAAAGCCAATGTCAAATTCTGACTAAAGTTTTGCAGATTGCCTTTTGGCTATTTCCACATATTTCCTCTCAAAATCGCTTAATGAATCCATTGATATAAAAGGCACATCTATGGATCAAAAACTAGTTTATCCCAACATTTTTCCCTCACTAGATCTGTTTTACTCATCTGTTATTCTACCAAATCAGGCACATGAAGCTTATATATATAGTTAACTTCAGAGGAATCAACTTTATATCCCATTAAGGCATCAATCTACAAACCCATCATTAATGCTACCCAAACAAGTGAAATTTCACAACGCACATAGCGAATTCCTAGTGAATACTGAGGAAATCAAAAACTCTAAAAGTGAAATCCCCAGCACTCGTACCTTTCTCTTGATCTCGTGGATGGGACTATCGGGATCCTCGACGTCGGGGACGAAGGAGGCGGGGACACGGCCGGGGTCGGTGAACACGGCCATGGCGTAGGTGACGAGGGACGCGGCGGCGAGCGCGGTGAACGCGGCGGCGTTGGCGAGCCCCGCCGCGGTGGCGATCCCCAGCCACTCCCCGATCACCACGAACACAGTCGTGTAGTACAAGTACCCGATCGCGGCGAGCACGGTGAGGATCGGGAGCGTGACGTAGCCGGGTTGGGAACTCATCCCTCCCACCTCGCGCCCCCCTCCGATCCCGGATCTAGGGTTTCGATCGTGGCGTGGAGGTGGAGGTGGAGGTGGAGGAGGAGGGGGAGGTCGGGGCAGGAGGGGAGTGGATGGGTATAAAGGATAATGCAAGGGGCATTTCAGGAAATAGACACGGTCAGCAGGTGACGGATGCACTGGCGCCGTTAATAACGACGGCGCCTCGCCGTTTTATTAAAAAGCGTAATTTAGCCTTAGAATTAATTGCCTTGTTATCTGTTTAATTATTATTTCAATATTACTAATCTAACAATTTTTTATTTTCTTTTTTAGCACGCGCGAGATGATTTTTTTGGATTTAGGTTGAGGTTGGAAGTTTAGGTTTTCGAATTTAGAATTTAGTACCAATACATAGAGAATCATAATAGTCAGTTAAATAGACATTAATTGTTTAGGAAGT
Source organism: Ananas comosus (assembly GCF_001540865.1). Taxonomy (NCBI): domain Eukaryota; kingdom Viridiplantae; phylum Streptophyta; class Magnoliopsida; order Poales; family Bromeliaceae; genus Ananas; species Ananas comosus. Next base: position 592,465 of record NC_033643.1, on the reverse strand, counting down.
TTTAAAAGAATGCAAAATTAACATTAATTGTTTCAAAAGTTTTAAGAGAATACAATGGATAAGCATAATATATGCAAACCTAGGAGTGTGGTGACTTAAAGAGTTTAAATTTAAAAACGCTTTCACTCTTTTGTCTTTCCATACTGTAAAGACTGAAACTATCATAGAAAATGCTAAAGCCAAAGAAGCAGAACAACCACATAGGCTGCCTCAGTGTAATACATAAGATGATAGTTGGAGCAGTTGACCAAAGTCCAAGCTGATACCAATAAAAAGCATGCGATCACGTATACGTCAGTGTGATTTACTTTATAATTTATAATAGAAAAAACTTTAAGTATCACCTATGTAGTTCCGCACTTTTTTTCACTTTAATATATTATAATTTAAAGTATATCACTGTCGTACTCTATAATTTTTATTTTTATTTTTTATCCACTCTACTAATTTTTTTGTTAAATTAATAGATAAAGTTAAAACTAAAGGGTATTAAAATGAATATTCGATAAACTATAGGTTGGTATTTGACGTTTTTTATATATAATTCAAAAAAAAGGTTAATGGAGGTACTAACAAAAAGAGAAAAAAAGAAAAGCACAGAGCACAAATTAATACACTTTAAATAATATGATACTAAAGTGAAAAAGTACAAAATTACAGTAATGATATTTGAAGTTTACCTTTATAATATAATTATAGAAAAAGAGCATATTAGAAACACCTTTAAACTTTTGAAATCATTCTTTCTAAAGCACTAAAGCAGACTCTTTTAAAAATTACATTAAAATACTAGGTAGAGAAGTCTAAGTGCTCACTTGACCCAAATCCGAAATTAAAAGAAAAGGTCAAACATATTTACCATATTTACCACGAAAGTTTTCACAAGCAAAGAAGAAAACCTTCGCCAAGTTAGTACTAAGATAGTTTATTTTCACAAAAATTCACAAAATTATCTTGCATNATTATTAATTAATTATTAGAGAAGCAGACCGAGCCTCTGGGTCGCGAGGTCGCAGCGGACCGGGGCGAACCCGAGGCGGGCGTTGTCGAGATCGTACTCGACCCACAGATTCTGCTGGTGGTGGTGCCCGATCACGAACGCGGAGATGCCCGCCAAATCCGCGTTCCCAAACGTGAGGCACCGAACGCCGTTCCCCACCTCGTACAGCAGCCTCTCCCCCTCCACCGCCACCTCCGCCCCCTCCAGCTCCAGCGCCACCGCCGGCAACCGCCGCGTCGCCGGCGCCGCCGCACCCTCCGGCGTCCGAAAGCAGAGGTCGAACGCGCCTTCGAACGCGTAGTCCAGGGGCCGGAGGACCCCCCGCGTCCGGCGGAGGAACTCGGCCCTGAGCGCCGCGTAGGCGTCGCCGAGGAGGAAGGTGAACTGGGTGCCCGAGTCCACCATGGTCTGCCCCGCGCCCGTGTGGTCCGGGGCCAGCGCCGACGCCGGGAGGGGGAGGAGCGCGCCGCCGACGCGGATCCCGAGGAGGCGGACGGAGTAGGCGGCGCGGTCGAAGTAGGGGAGCGGGAGCGGCGGGGGCCGGGACAGAGGGGTGTAGTTGAGCGGGAGCGGGAGCGGGGAGCGGCCGAGGAGGAGGACCCCCGCGGCGTCGCGGTCGGAGATGCAGTAGGAGAAGCGCCGCGTCCCCGACTGGGTCACGAACGAGAGGGCTCCCCTGTCCATGCCCAGCATCCCCGTCGTCGTCGTCGTCGTCGCCGCAGCGGCGGCGGAGGAGGAGGAGGAGGACGCGGAGCTCATGCATCCGAAGACGGTGCGCAGGGGAGCGGCGGCGTCGCCGAGGCGGAAGAGGTCGGAGGCGAGGGCGCCCTCGGAGGAGGACCCGTCGGCGTAGGAGACCGACACGTCGCAGACCCGGCCCCCCGCGTCGCACGCGGCCGGGGCGCGGGGGTCGCGCGCCTGGGCGCGGCACGTGGGCGAGGAGCAGGGGATGGGAGAGAACGAGGTGGAGGAGCGGGGTTCGAAGGCGAGGGGATTCGTGGAGGAAGAGGAGCCGCTGCTGCAGAGGAGCCATGAGAGCTCGCTCCCCGTGTCGAGCACCATGGAGACGTTCTGAGGCGGGTTCCCAGCAGAGAGGGTAACGGTAAGGGAGATGTTGTGGCGGAACCGGAGCTTGTTGGGTGGGCGCGGGAGGGATAAAGACGCTACCTTTTGGGCTCGCAGTGCGAAAAGCAGCGGTTTTGGCTCTGCAGTAGTCGGTGCTCTTACACAAACAACACTTACCACTTGATATAGAAGAGAACACAGGAAAAGGAGATTAAAGAGACTAGCTTTGGAGGAGGAGAAGGATGCCATGGTTGGTGTTTGATCTCTTTTTGAGAAAGTATAATTGGGTGCGTGTGCGTGTTGTATATCTATAAATATGAAATGAGGGGATAGGGATATAAATGAAGTGGGGTAGTGGGAGACTGAGTAAATCAATTGGAATTTAATATAATTAATTATTAATCATTCAAATTAGTTTTTTTTAAATTTGGGAGGGGCTGGAGATGGAGATGGGATACTGTGGAAAGCGAGTGGAGGAGAGAAGCATCACTGTCGCCATGAGTGCGAAGGTGTGGAGTAGGTTCCTTGCAAATCGCCGTTTAATGCTGAGAAGAAGAAGAAGAAGAAGAAGAAGAAGAAGAAGATTTATTACCAGGGGAAGAGGAATTAAATTTCCTTTTTTTTCGGGTTTTTTTAAAATTTCTATAAAGAGGGAATGAATTAATTTGAAAATTAAAGCAACCAGAGCAAAGTGCGCAAACCAAAAAGGAGGTCTACACTATGACTTAGTCAACAACTTACAATTAAAGTACTTCTGCTGAAAGTAAAATTATAAAGCAGATTGGATAACTCTCAACTTAAATTTGGAAATTCTACTTAGTATCTTAAATTAAGGGCACTGGAGGAGAATTATCATAGTGCCTTTTTAAGCAGTACCATGCATAAACTCAAATTAAAATGGGAGGTGATGAAAAGAATGCTTACTGTGATCCGCCCCGCTCACTTTGTCAGCTATCAACATCAAATCTGCTGGTTCCAGTCTCATCACCGCTGTACGGAAGAACCACAACCCCATGCATGCATGGATCCTTCCAGAATCCAGATGGCTGGCTGTACCTCTCAGTATGCCGACGACGATAAGTACAAGAGCAATACCAAACTCAACATGCGCGTTGTTCGTTCGAGAGTCTATTTTTCGCACATTTATATATTTTTTACAAAAATTTACAAAATTTAATTAAATTTTTAGATGGATAGAGTTCTGAGATACGCTCCTCTCATATTCAAAGTAACTAATTAATTTGTCCCTATATTTAAAATTATTTACGTCCCATGCCACGAGCCACTTGTAAAGGGTAAACAATTAATGGCACTTTCGAGAGTATTAAAGTAGTCATGGATGGACGACACGAGTTTGGACACTCCTGCTTAGAAACATGCGCGTACAAATAGAATCAGCTGGTAATTAAAGGGATCATAAATTATCTACGTATTAATTCTCCACGCGGTGGTCTCCGTGTGGTGTCCACCAACCGTGCATGGGGCAGCTCTCGTCCACTTCTCGATCATTCCTTTGTACAAAATATCCTTTTTAATTGGCTTAGCAATTCCACAGTGCAATAACAATATCCTATTAAATATCTTTATATTGCATAAAAAGTACATAAAAAATGAACACAACATTGTTTTATAATTATAATAAAACCACACTGTGCAAGATTACACTTCTTAATTACTGTGTCACGTAACACAATGTGCGTGATTTGATTGATTCTTTCAAACATAAGCCTCCGCCTGCTGTACAATCTTTCTTTTTTTTTTTTCTTTACTACTGTAGCACTTTTGTTTTTCTCTCTCTCCTTTTTTCTTTTTTTTTTTTTTCTTTTTTTTTTTTTTTTTTCAGTGTGTCGACATGACCCGAGTTGGTCCGAGGTGCCAGTTTGAGATACTGATCGATCGAAAGGGGCGTGGGTTTGAACCCCATCAATTCTTGACATATTTTTAGAATTTAAATATGTCCTCAAACTCTGCAAATAATATTAGTTAATAAAAAGATTAATTAAATATAAAAACTCTTAGCAAGTTCATATTCTACGCGCTCTTGAAAAAATAGTTCAGGTAAAAATGCATAAGGCTCCCCAGCCATTTGGAAATGGCCCCTAAGTATTTTTTTTTCAAAAAAAAGATTGAGATTTCTTTAACTTTTGATTCATCAGAATTTTATATTCATACATCTAGCTCATGCTATTATTTACGGTCGTGATTCTCAATCTGTGTTTAATTAGATTTCCATTTGGACACTGAATTATATAACGAAGCTTGGTATTGACTCTTGTTTTCGAAGATGCACAAATGTAAGAAATAGAGCATACTGAAGAGCACAAGAGAATTAGGAATTGATATATAAACAGCTGGTTTTTCCTTTTTTAAAAAAAATATTGTGGGATGATATACATGTACGTAATTATCTATAAAAGTAAGATGCATGCCAGTAAATATCTCGTAGAGACCATGCATATATACACCTTGACTACATAATTAATCGAGCCAGTTATTGCTGTAAGAAATCACAAATAGGGTACATTCCTGTTTTCTCAAAAAAAAAAAAAAATACTGTAAGAAATGAATCATCATAAACAATAATAATCCGCTTTATATCTACACGAATTGAACTTGTAGCTAGCATTGTAAATGAAAAACCCACTCATCAACTCCTTTGCCACTCGAACAAGAATCATACGAAAAGCCTGCCTCTCCGCAAAGATGGTCAACTTAAAAGTGTGGACGGTGGATTAGACTGTCTCACGGTGCCCCGAGCTTCCCGTAAAATTGTTGTTCACATGAACACCAGCTAGCTAGCTAGTGCAGCAGAAACCCGAGCACCTCCTTCACCCGCCGGGCCCACGGCGCCACCGCATTCACGGCGTTCATGCTGACGGTGCCGTCGTTCCCGGCGAGCACCCGGTACTTGTCCTTGCGGGTGAAGTTGGTGCACTCGAAGCCGAGCGTGGCCGCGAGGATGCGCTGCACGTAGTTGGCGACGTCGTGCGGGCTCTTGCCGGCGGAGCAGGTGGCCTCGGCGGGCAGCTGGCTGAGGAAGGTGACCTCGTAGATGGGGCGCGGGTTCATGAAGAAGAAGATGGGGTCCATGGCCTTCCAACCCCTGGCGGTGGTGGGGTGGAAGAAGCCGACGCGGTAGTTCATGGCGACGGGGACGATCCGGTCGGTGAGCTCGGCGAAGAGCGCGCTGAACCGGAGCAGGAAGGGCTCGCGGCGAGGTCGCCCTTGGCGAGCTCGGCCTTGATGCGCTCGGCGTCGACGTTGCGGTCGCGGGTGAGCCGCACGGTGGGGATGGGGGAGAGGAGCTCCNTCGGGGCACGCCACGAGGTCGCCCTTGGCGAGCTCGGCCTTGATGCGCTCGGCGTCGACGTTGCGGTCGCGGGTGAGCCGCACGGTGGGGATGGGGGAGAGGAGCTCCGAGAGGCGGGAGATGGAGTAGGTGAGTGCGGGAACTCTGCGGCCGAGCACCGTGGCGAGGACCACCGGGTCCATGAGGGTGCGGTGGGTGCAAACGAAGAGCACACCGGAGGACGAAGAGGGCGCGGAGGAGGAGGAGGAAGGGTGCAGAGGAGGAGGGGGACGGCGACCGCGGATGATGACGGCGCCGCCGAAGATTGGGGCGATGTGCGGAATGATCCAGAGTGGGACGAGGAGGCCGACGGCGATGCGGACGAAGGCGACGATGGCACCGAGGGGGATCCAGAGGAGGATTATGAGGGATGTCAGCGGGGTGGGGCGGGGCACCAGGCGGCCGTCGTGAAAGATCACCGGTAGAGGCCGGATTTGTTGGTGGGCGTCGTCGCGGTTGCCACCGGTGAACGGCGGATAACACTGTTCCTGCTTCATCGGAACAAAACGGCTCAACGATTAATATTTGATTTAGTGCATGCATACTATTTGACCTACATTTTATTTATTTATGCTTGCAGATACAGCTCTATCAGGAAAAGAGTTTAATAAATGCAGTAAAAAACAAAAAAAAAAAAAGGCGATTCTTTTGCTATGAGAAATTTTGAAATATAATTCAAAGCTTCCAAATTAACACATTAGGCTTCGTTTAAAATTACGTGAAAATTACATTACGTACGGTGAAAAAATAAGATAGAAAAATACTTTATTTGTTCCCGTATATAATATTGCGTTCGCATATCGCAATAAATCGAGTTACGATATATTTTCTACGATTTCATTAAAGAACGTAGAAGTATAACCTTATATATTTTTACATTAATTTTATTTTATCTAATAACGTCGGATAGACTTAATACCAAATTAAATCTTAGTGCAATTGTAGATGGTGGATCTAACTTTGAAAATACATTCCAACTTTGTTCCATCTGTAAAAATAGTTTTATCCTATTCACGCACCCTTTTCCTTTTTTTTTCAAGGAGTGCAAATAATAATTACATAAATTTTCAATGAAGTATGAACAGCGGCTAATAAATAGCAATGATGTTTTTAAGGGGAAAAAAGGAAGAGAATAACTAACTTAATACCACAAAAAAAGAATATACTTCTCGTGACTCTATATATATACAAAGCTGTTGTGTACCATGCATTTCTGTAATTGATGGGGACGTGAAAATGGCTCACAAACGCACCTTGCATAGAGATAAGAATGAATTATTAGCCGAACCCGGTCGACCCAGGCCCACGTCGGGGGCTTCCTCCTCCTCCTCCTCCTTAAAGAGCTCCCTGACCCGGCCCCGAACCGAGCCGGGCTCCAGCGGTCGGACCAACCCGGTCGCGTACCCGAAGCGGTTCACGTCGAGCTCGGCCCCGACCACCTCGTCCGCGCCGAGGTGCTCCCTCGCGAACCTCTCCACCATCACCCGCGGCCACGTCGTCACCACCACCCTCCTCTTCTTCCTCCCCCGCCCTTCTCCGCCGCCGCAGGAGCTGAAGACGCCCCACGCGGCCATGTCCACGTCGTCCATGTAGAACTTGGGGAGCACGGCGCGCGCCACCGCCTCCACCTCCGCCGCGCGCGCCCCGGCCACGGCCGCGAACGCCGCGAGCCGCAGCGCCGCCGCGCCCATGCCCAGCGCCCGGAGCGCCCGGAGCGCCGGCCACAGGAGCAGCAGCGCCGCGAAGCGCGCGAGGCCCGAGACCTCGAAGGCCACGAGCATGAAGTAGGGGAAGGGGTCGGGGTCCCTCAGGAGCCCCCCCTCGAGCTCCGCCACGATCGAACGGCCCTCGGCGTATCTCTCCCCCCCACCAACCCTAGTACTTGTAGTACTACTACTAGTACTACTACCACCACCACCAATGATTCTCATCATGGCGACCATGGCTTTTGGTTTCTGCGTAGTGTTGGGTTAATTTGTTCGACTAAGGGGACTGTACGTAGTATATATGAGGGAGGAAAAGGTGGGGTGGTAGGGGGGAGAGAGAGAGAGAGAGAGAGAGAGAGAGAGAGAGAGAAAAGTGGGTTTCGTGTGGGAAGTGGCATGGGTTTGACGGGTTCGCGGGGTTTGAGAGAGGGGGTTTAGCGGCTCACAACCACCGTTAACAAGAAGTGAGGAACGACATGCGACGCCATTAGAGAGGGTGGTGGGTCTACATCACCTACTTCACAACAAACATGATCTACTCTATACTCTTCTCTCTCTTCTCTCTCTCTCTCTTATTTCTTGTACTTATCTTCTAATATGGATGGCTTTCTAAGTGCTTAATTACAATTAGGAGATTTGATTAATTCGCCCTACTTTAGCATGCTTATAGTTTCATCCAAAGCGCACTGCCTCCTCTGGAGAGTTCTACGCACAATATGGTTGACCGTGTGGAGAGTCCAACATAAGCACGCAAAAGTTGTGTATAATAGGTGGAAACTATTAAGTTTTGAGATCCATTGGATGAGACTTTTTCTTTTCTTTTTTTTTTTGGCAATTAATGGGAAGAGTATCTATTGGTTAGAACTAATTCGGCGGTTGGTTTAACTATATATGATTCTCATGTTGTTTGATTCTTGGGTATTTTAGTGGCTAAGAAGCATCAATTCAAAAGCAAATAAAAAGATTGCCTTTTCACGATTATTAATTATTTGCGGCAACATAAATTCTATTAAATTGGTCTTTTGTGATAACATGTATTATTAGCTACAGCTAGTCCTATAGCTCGATCACTTTTTTTAAGGTCGACACAACTGATTTTACTTTATTTTCTTTGTAATAGTTTGCATTCGTAATTATCTTTAATTTTATGTAATAATTTGAATGAATTAATTCTGCAGTACGTGCATATTAATTAGGACTAAAATCAACGATAATGTTAAGAGTATCGATCTCCGGATGGAATCTTCTTACCAAATTCTTCTTCTTCTTCTTCTTTTGTATTTTAGATCTGGTTCTGCTACATCAGTTAGCTAAGGCTAATTGAAACGTGACATGTATTATAAATTAATTAACTGCTTTCATGACATCTACACTGATGTACTATATACTGATTCACCAGGTGCAAAAGGTAATTATTTCTCCCGAAAAAAAATCTCTCCTATTCTTGCATGCATAATATATATTCTCAACCAGTCAAATGGATAAATTGTCCTAGATATCTTCATCTAGCAGACCAAATTAACTGAGGCAATAATTAACTCCCTGGTTAGTTGTGTTTGTGTTCTAGATAATTGGTGCAATATTAATGTACCTTGGAATTTAATAATTCCATCCATGCGACTAATGCTGTTGTATTGTAGTCACAACACAATGCATTTGAAGGGAAGAAACTGCAGAATGAGACTTAGTAATATCAGATGAATATATTTTCGACTATCCAGTGTGGATTCCTGTATATGTTTGGTATTAGCTTCTCCAAAAAAGACCATAAATACATATAAATATTGATCAGTAGTATAAAGTTCTTCATCTTTACTTGGCCCTCTGCATCATTCAACATTGATAACTTTGATTCATTTCGGATCCACATGTTTTAAGTTTGCTCTACTCATTTAGATCCAGCCAGAAGCTTCTCGAAGTTCAATTTTAACTTGGGCAAACTCAAATTTATTGCTTCTTAGGTGGTTGTTTAATAGAAATTCTATGCGAGGACATCTTAAATGCGTTAAGTTCATCTTTAATGTTCGACCTGCAGGCAAAAGAAAATCTAGCGCCCTCGTACAGGTCAAAGCTGTTTTTGAGAGAACCACACAACCTTGCAGCAGTGATTATCGCATTTGCGATCACTTTGTTGAGTTCATTGCCAAATATTTCAGGGGCCAATGCTTGAAAACAAAAATTATTGAGTGCATATTGAACATGTAAAGATTGTGACCAAGTTTGCCGAATTCATAAAGGTACATGGTGATCATGTGGGAATTCGCGGTTGAACCCGAAGAAGGTGGTGGTGCACAAAGTTGTGCCCTACCTGAACATCAGTTATTAGGCAAAACGGTAGAATAGATTTTTTTTTTTTTTTTTTTTTTTTTGAGAAATAGGTAGCATGCTACCCGTTTCGTTTATTTCATTTAGAAATAAACTTAGCTAGAAATGTGAATCAACTAGGATTCGAACTTGGGTCTCGGATACCAACCACCAAACATTTTGCTACTTGCTCTAGAGACGGTCGGTAGAAGAATAGAGTTAATATGGTAGTTGAGTCAGCAACTATAGTTTCACTAAAATTGAGTTACAGCAGCTGTAGTTTCATAAAAATTGAACTGTAGCAACCACATTACTGGAATATCACTTCTATAATAATCTCGGCTGGAGCCAGCTTAAAATATATAGTTTTAACAATTCAACAATGTTGGTTTGAGCGATCTTCAAGTCATCCTGGATTGACCCAATAGTAGGTGTCTACAAGATCAAACAACTGATGGAACAGTGGAAGACTCTTATCCCCGACTGATTGATTGAATTTTTTTTTTTTTTTCGTCTTTTCGTTTCGTCTTCGATCCATTTCTCGCCGAGGCCTTGCTGTCTCACCCATGTAGCTTAATTTACTTTCTTACTGAATGAAGCGGGTAGCGTGCTACCCTTCTCTCAAAAAACAATGCTGGTTTGATTAAATTAAGAGAGAATTAAAACACAAACTGTTCAAAATTTAGATATTTTTCTTGTATTTAATCAACTAATTTTCTTCAAAATAGTGCATTTCTAAATTGCTCATATCTTAATGCTGCTGTATCCCGAAGTTCTTCTCAATGATATACATTCTCAAACTGAAATCATAGATAGTTGCATTAATTATGAGAATATATATTAAGCACTTTTATTGGTATCTATATACCGGGTTGCTCCTCTTATCATGCTATTGTTGCGACAATCTATAAAGGTTCTGATTCTATAATTAGGCTTGATATATATTCCTATGTATCAAAGAATAATTTGACACCCCTATCTACTTTTGTCTATAACCATATCTAGATACGAGGTTTTATCGAAAAATAATCGAATTGATGGTCAAATTAAAAGAGGATTTCGACTAGGTACATCTCTTTGTTAATGTAAAATTTATAAATAAAATGTGTTTATATTGGTTTGGTTTGACTTCTCCAATGGATTCATCCCAAAGAATTGAGGAGCCAAGCGATTAATTGGCGCGCAAAAATTTATTATTAATTTTTAGCACGATGAAAACTAAAAATAGTTTTTGAGTTTTACAAATATATAGTAAACTAAGAAAAAAATTTGCTTCTTTCAAAGTAAATTTAGATTTAAAACCAAACTAGAAGTAAACTGGCTATACAACTCCCAAATGTTTGCACCAAAATTATAGTTCTAAAAATAGGAAAAATCACGAGTTCAGGACGTTAAAAATAGAATTTCGTTCCCCGTCCTTTTCCGAATATCTCTGAGGAAAATCAACTCGCCCATCACGTGCCTCCCGCACGAGCGAATCCAGCAGCGTCCACGTGGCATGCCTTCGGTGGCACGGACAAGATGTGACCTTCAGTGTAACGGTTACGTGTCACGGGTGTGTCCCAGGGGGCCCCACGTGTCAACATCACATCCGTGCTGTGCTGGTTAGATTAGGATTAAGGACTCCCTTAATTATCACCGAATTAATTAACTATAGGCTAAATTGTACGATTACCCCTCAACTATAGTTTTTTTTTTGTTGTTCTTCGCTGAATTCTTTAACTTCTATNCTGTGCTGGTTAGATTAGGATTAAGGACTCCCTTAATTATCACCGAATTAATTAACTATAGGCTAAATTGTACGTTTACCCCTAAACTATAGTTTCTTTTTTTTTGTTCTTCGCTGAATTCTTTAACTTCTATATATATATATTTTTATGTGTGTGATTGATAAATAATTTTATATTCAACATTAAATTTTAAATTTTTATTCAGCTTCGTAGAAGAAAATAAAATAATTAATATTATCCATTAGTAGAGGTATCAAGTACGATAAAGTTTTTAGTTTAGAAAATAAAAAATACTTCTTGTACACCCTAAAAAAAGTATAAATCTTACACTCTTAATCCTAGGGTTGATAAAAATTGAATTAGTTTTTAGTAAAGTTTTAAAAAATTGATATGATAAGAATAATTTTAGGATAAAGTAAGTATAAGATATACACAATATTTTAGAGTATATCTATAACATTACTCAAAATAATATATGTATCTATCAAACAATATAAAATTAAACAATCTATTTAAAAGATGTTTATAATTGAGGGGTCTCACCATATATTTTTTATTTATTAGTTTTCTAAAATTACATGTAAAAGTACCGTAAATGGAATTAACCAGGGCTCAATGCACGCATTAATGAAAGAAAATATATCTTAAATCCGCCTCCATATATAATAGTAGTCCTCGAATTAAGCACTTGCAATAAAACCCTAGAGCGTCGCTGCATGAAACGGAAATACCCTGCTCGGAGAGATCACGTCCGTCCATATGGTGCATCGGACGGTTGATACTCCCCAGATCGTTGCGCTCACCAACCCTCTCACTCACTCTCTCTCTCTCTACCCTTTTTGTCCTGTCTCTCGCTCTCTTCACTACAGCTACTGTGTCTTTCTCCCTCCTCCTCTACCCCTTCTGAGAGCTCCCATCGAAGAGCTCGGTTTTCTCGGCGAAAATGGCGGAATCGATCGCCGATCGCGGTAAAAATGGGCGGCGGAGTCGTAAAGCTCGCGCCTTTTGGCCGTGATCTCTCGGATTCCTGCTTCAATTCGAGCTCTCCACCGCCTCTGTTTGGGGTTTTAGAGCGATCGCTCCCGACACTAGGATTTAGATTTTGTTTTTTATTGAGGAATAGTGTGCATCGCTGCTCTAATGGCGAAAGTTCTGTATTTTTTAGCTAGAACATGCCTTTTTGGGGGCGTTTTATGAGGATTTGAGCTGGTAAAGTTGATATCTTTTGCTCGAATGATCTCCTTCTCTTTCCATTAGAATGGTCACAGAGCCCCTAAGCATGTTGTCGGAGATAAGAGCGGGGAGTGGCGGTGGCGGTGGTGGGGGCGGAGGAGAGGCGTTCAGTGGTGAGGGTTTAGGGAACGATCTTAGCTTCCTCCTCTGCGAGCAACAACGAAGGCAAGAGGCCGACGATCGCGAGGGAGAGCTCAGCATTTTCCGCAGCGGCTCCGCTCCGCCCACTGTCGAGGGCTCCCTCAATGCGGTCGCAGAGCTCTCCCGCGAGCAAAACGGGAATTGGCTCTTGTCGGAGGAGGAGGAGCTTCGATCCGATCCGAACTACCTATCCTACTACTTCTCGCATGTTAACCTAAACCCCAGGCTGCCGCCCCCGGTCCTGTCCAAGGAGGATTGGAGGTCGACGCAGCGGCTGAAGGCCGGGAACTCGGTTTTCGGAGGGATCGGCGATAGGAGGAAACAGAGCACCGCGGAGAACGCGGAAGGCCAATCGCTGTTTTCGAATCAGCCGGGGTTTAGTTCAAGGGAGTGGGTAGACGAAGGAGGAGATGGTTTGATTGGATTGTCGTTAGGTCGCCAGAAGAGTTTTGCCGAAATCCTTCAGGTGAGGCAACATTGCAAATCTAAATTCTTTTTAGATTCTGCATTTCCGCACAATAATCATTTAGGCTGTAGATAGTGCAGGTGCTTTCCACTCTTTAGTTAGATCATTGTTGCAAACTGTTTATTCTTGGTGAATCTCCTCACAATTTGATATTGAAGTTTTATGTATATGGAATGGTGATATAGTTTGTGTTCCCTTTTGAAGTTTTATGAATTGTCCACGCAGTGTGGCTATCTCACAGGTTACAAATTGCGTACATAGTTCTTTTAATCTGTGGAAGCAAGTAAAACCTTCCAAATGAGGCTTTATATCCATCGCCTGTTCGCATGAGTTTTATGTAGTATATTCTATATACAGTTTCTGAAATTTGCTCCAATTACATTCAATCGCTTAGTTACATTTTTTTTTCTTTTTTTGGTAATTTTTTTAGCTATCCACATTACACTATGTCACTCCCACTGAAGTTTGCTTTGTTGTTTTTTTCCAGGATGATCTTGGCCGCAAAACTCCCAATTCAGAGCATCCATCTCGCACTGCAAGTCGAAATGCATTTGCCGAAGGTCCAGATTCATTGCATTCTTCTGAGACCCCTTTTTCATTGAATAATGATGTATTTTCCATAGATGCACAACAAAATCTGGCTGGGCCTAACAAAATTAGTTCAGCGACATCTCATACTTTTGCCTCTGTCCTCAACTCATCTCTTTCGAGAAGCAACACTCCTGTTGGTGCTCGTCTTAACGCCTCTGAGAAGGAGCTTAATGATCCTTCTCCCTTCAACAGTGCCCCCAATATAGTGGAATCTGATGATATTTTGGCCGCTTTGTCGGGCATTAATTTGTCTACGACTGGTGCTATGAACGATGATCACCGAAGTTTCCTTTTTGATTCACAAGGCGGAGAAAACCATAGAAAGCAGCAATCTGCATCGAAGAAATCTGATTCAGAATACTTAACTCTGCCATCGCAGTCATCGAACTCTTCATTTCGAGATCTACAGGAGTTGAGAAATCCAGCACTAAGATCAGATGGTCCCGTTGAAATGCGAAAGCCTGCTATATCGGCTCGTTCTTATCAGAAATCGCCTTCCTTAACTTCTGTTGCCAGCCCAGGTGGTTCACCTGGCCCGTATAACAATCTTGATAGCCCAAATAAGTCTTTTATGAACTATGGTGTAGGTGGGTTTTCTCTTAATAGTTCGATCCAACAAATGATGGTCAATCCTTTTGGTTCTGGAAATTTGCCCCCTCTTTTTGAAAGTGCTGCCGCCGCCTCTGCTATGAATAGTAATATTTTCTCACCACCAACTTTATCTGTATCAGAAATGCAAACTCTGGGCCGAATCGGTAATGTAGATCCACTTTATGCTCAGTACTTAAAGGCAGCTGAGTACGCAGCACAAGCTGCGGGCAATTGCAGTGATCTTTCTTTAGAAAGAGCTTACATGGCTAATTCTTATGCTGATTTTCGTGGGATTCAGAGAGCTTATGGTGGGGCTCTTCTTCAAGCGCAAAAGCAGTATGACGTGCCCCTTGTAGGTAAAAATGCGGCGTTGAACCATGGGTACTATGGCAATCCGGCTTTCGGGATGGGCTTGTCTTATCCAGTAAGCCCATTGGGTGGTTCAATACCTTCTCCTGCTGGTCCTGGCAGCCCTATGAGGCTCAGTGACCGGAACATGCGATTTTCTTCTGGACTGAGAAATTTGGGTGGGGTCTATTGGGCTTCTGACCAAGCTGGCCTAAACATGGACGAAAGCTTTCCATCTTCGCTTTTAGAGGAGTTCAAGAGCAACAAAACCAGATGTTTTGAGCTTGCTGAGATTGCTGGCCATGTGGTTGAGTTCAGGTATTTCTCTTTTTTGATCTACTTGACTATCAGTATGGTTATTAGTCTTCTCAGTGTTTGTCGTGTCAGCAAACAATATTATATTACTGTAATCTGATTCAATTTACAGTATTGTGGAACTCTTTGATTATTTGTAAACTCAATTCTGGGGAAGTGGAGCAATGTTACTTAGGACCTCTATGATCTTGTCGTCGCTATGCACTCTTAGAGAGTTTGAACTATTTCGGTTTATAGTATCATTGGAAAACATTAGCATGTGCTTGATTGGCCACTGTAATTACTAACATTGGGTTTAAAGGAGCCGGTCACAAGTGTTTATTAAGCTCAAGGTCAGTTGTTCATAGTTGAGCAGAGCTTGAGCCAGCACATATAGGTATTAACTATTAAGTCAACTGAGATGCTTACACATGGCTCATTTAAGAGTTTGCCTTGTGGAACAGATTATTTTGGTTTTCATTAATATGAACTAAGATCAAATATATGTTGCTTAACTCAATGTAACATTTAGAATGTCATTACTATAAAGTAAAAAATTAGCTACCCGTATTGTAATCTTATATACTTTACGATATTTTTATTTTAATATCTTCAAGCTTAATCAGACTGAACATGAGCAAGGGTGAGCTATGCTGATGCTTGGAATGTATATTGAATGAGCCCTTTTTTTTTACTTAACTATTATTTCTGTATGTATGTCCAGTTCTGACCAGTATGGAAGCCGCTTTATACAGCAGAAACTGGAAACAGCGACGGCTGAAGAAAAGAACATGGTGTTTGAAGAAATAATGCCTCATGCTCTCTCACTGATGACTGATGTGTTTGGAAACTATGTTGTCCAAAAGGTACTCTTAATACCTCTAGGCTGCTGCTGCTCAGATTTTTTATTTCTTGACTATTGAAATTTTTTGGGGCATAAAAATTTTAAAACATGGCATATGGTTTTCAT
Organism: Ananas comosus; assembly: GCF_001540865.1. Lineage (NCBI taxonomy): Eukaryota > Viridiplantae > Streptophyta > Magnoliopsida > Poales > Bromeliaceae > Ananas > Ananas comosus. The sequence continues at coordinate 576,677 of NC_033643.1, read as the reverse complement.
CTTGCCTTTTAGTTCTTTGAACACGGAAGTGCAGCTCAGAGAAGGGAATTGGCAAACCAACTTAATGGGCACGTTTTAGCTCTCAGCCTTCAGATGTATGGATGTCGAGTTATCCAAAAAGTATGTTAGCCTTAACTAATTGTCTTGACAAAATTCACAGTTGAAATAAATGTTATTTATGATTTACTTTACTACAGCCAGTAAAAAGGTTAATATTCACAATTTGTACATTTGTTATATCTACTTGGCTTAAGCCTTTTTTACTTCTCCTTCTGCTTGTGCAAAAAAAGATGAAAACTTTTTTTTTGATTTGTTCTAAATCTCATTTTCCAGTGTTCTGCATACATTTCTGAAGTCTCATAAGCAAATGCAAGAGAATTTGCATAAATCTACACATCTAACAATCTGATTAGCGCACAAGCAATAGCAACTTGTTGAGCCTAAAATAAATTCTTAAAAAATGTGGTATGCTAGTTCCTATAAGCCAAACCATTGTCCATACACTGCTCGATGTGAGGCGTTATATTTCATGAGCCCATGATATTCAAGTAGTTCACTTCTAATTCTACAAAAATCAACTAGAAAATAAGCTGTATGTGTGAATTCTATTGCAGGCAATAGAGGTCGTTGATCTTGACCAGAAGACAAAAATGGTAACAGAACTTGATGGCCATATCATGAGATGCGTACGTGACCAAAACGGAAACCATGTTATCCAGAAATGCATCGAGTGTGTCCCTCAGGAATCAATTCAGTTCATTATCTCAACTTTTTATGATCAAGTTGTGACGCTGTCCACTCATCCATATGGTTGCCGTGTCATACAGGTCCATATTTTTTCTTTTTGACGTACTTGCTTATATGTACCAATGTAAATCATCTGTTACATATACTTGCCCCTTAAAAATCTGACTTCTACACCCTTCGACTTGCATTTTCAATGCCCCTCTTCGGAAAACCTTTCTTAACAGAAAACCACTTTCCCCATGAGTTGGATTATACGCCAATTTATGATTACAATATTTGTTGTAGAAGGTGAACATTCAGCAAGTAAATGTAAAAATCAAATTTTATAGGGGCATGAACATAAATAGATGATTTGTCAGGGGATAGATGAGAAGCCCCTTTAATGTATTGCATTTTTGCTTTGTGTGTGATGTACTCAAACTTTTTATTGTCTTGAATTAGAGAGTTTTGGAGCACTGTGATGATCCTAAAACCCAAAAGATCGTGATGGATGAGATATTGCAGTCTGCTTGCCTGTTGGCACAAGATCAATATGGAAATTATGTCGTCCAGGTTTGAAATAATTTTGGAAATTGTTATCCATATGTTGACTAATTGGACCAATAGCTTTTTCTGTATTCCCTTATGATAAACTAGATTTAAATAAATCCTTCCATAAGTTCATTTCCGTGGTAGATTTTGGAACAAATCATGTCAAACTTTGTGACATCCTCGTTTCAAACAATTTTCTTACCAGCAAATCCCAACAGATCATGTTCTTTATTGACTTGGCTATTCAAAATATCAGAAATTACGGATATGGTTTTCTTTATCACTATATGGTGTAATAGAGCTAATTTCTTTCATCTCATTGCCTACGAATATTATTTCCTTGTTTGGATCTTTTATAATTCGATGTCACTTGGCTTCTACAGCATGTTTTGGAGCATGGGAAGCCTCATGAACGATCTGCTATTATTACAAAATTAGCTGGACAGATCGTTCAGATGAGCCAACAAAAGTTTGCATCGAATGTTGTTGAGAAGTGCTTATCTTTTGGTGGTCCCACAGAACGTCAGATTTTGATTAATGAGATGCTTGGAACTACTGAAGAAAATGAGCCTCTCCAGGTTTTGTACTCGTATATCTTACCCTTTTTATTATCTTCCTTTACCATTGGGTGAATTTCCTCTACCATATCAAGGAAATTTGTATAAATGGCTGAACTTTCTTTGCTGATTGAGGTATATTCATTTTCTTTTAAACGAGGGCTGTTTGACTTGACAGGCCATGATGAAAGACCAGTTCGCCAACTATGTTGTACAGAAAGTGTTGGAGACCTGTGATGATCAGCAACGAGAGCTGATCCTGTCACGAATAAAGGTCCATTTGAACGCACTCAAGAAATATACCTACGGAAAGCATATAGTTGCCCGTGTAGAGAAACTCGTCGCCGCTGGCGGTAAGTTTTATTGCCTTTTTAAATATTTTAATTACTTGGTGAATTATGATTCATAATAATTCCACATGTTATATTAGTGTGCTTGATAGGCACTCTAATTTGTGAAACTTTTAGTTGTTTGACTTCCCTTTCTATTATCTGGGTATAATTGTTTGAAAACCTCCTCAACACTCTAGGGCATCTAGAAGTAGATCCCTCCATATTGCTTCTTATATATCATGTCCCACAACTTTTGCTCGTTTTGCTTGAGGTTTACCTGACTTAGCTGAATAGGATAATGATGACTCTCTTATTTCCGACGATGGATTAATGGATTCTACTTAAACTTATCTATTCAATCAATAATCAATTGGTAGCAGATGAGCAGGGCCGTCAACTGTAATAGAAACCCCAATTCAGTAGACAGAATAACCCTAAATTAAAACAAATTAAAGTTGAGTGGGATCAAGAAGAAAAGGAAAAAAAATATGAAGCCAAAGGGTTCATTTCAAAATGACCTTCTAGTTGAGGAGTCTCTGGACATGTTTTTCTTATTTCTTACGAGAAACAATTGTAGTCATAAAAAAAGCAAGCATGCATTGCCGCCCTGAATGAATTCAAATTACATATTTTTACTTAAATATTGGATATCTCTAAATTCAGTTTTGTTTTCATTTTATATGAAGAGAGGAGGATTGGGCTTCAGTCCCCATATCCCTCTTAGAAGAAGGCATAGAGGTGAAGTTGTACAGCTAACTGGGAGGCTAGTGAGAGGCCTCTTTTATCTGTCTGTTTAGGGCCGGTACGATGTAGCTGCAAATAAGAGGAAAAATGTTTGCATGTACTTAAAAATTTGTACATTCTGTAGTGTGAGTTTAGAGCAAATTATGCGAAAGAGGCTCAGACAGTTAATTTAATTACCTGATGCCCCTGCTGAGGAGTTAGGCGTCTGTATAAGGTTTTCAATGGGTGTAAAGAGACAGTAGAGAAAGTTTAGTTCAATATGTCGACGAGACTGTACAAATGTGGCGAATGCGGCGAGCTATCTGTTGTTTATGAGGGAATGTTTGGTTCTGTTTCTTTCTGCTACTCAGTGGAGTTTTCACTTAATTATAAACAATTTTCTAATTCAGGTTTTAATTTTCTGAGTTACTGCTGTTTCATGCTTGATCTACTTTTCTCATGTTTCGGTGCTTGTAAGCTGTAACCCCGTGATGCATAACGATGAGTAACTGGTGAAAGTAACCTGTAAAATTCATATACTCTTTCTTCCAAGAACTTGAGTTGGTGATGTATATATATATATATATATATATATATATAGAGAGAGAGAGAGAGAGAGAGAGAGAGAGAGAGAGAGAGAGAGAGAGAGAGTTGCGTTGGAATGTTATCAGGAGCAAACGGATTCTGTTGCTATCAATTTATTTTTATTGATGGAGTCTTTAAATTAGTGATCGGTATTTTTGAACATGATCTATACAACTTGAAGTATTTATAAATCAAATTTTATATTTTTTGGGTATTGTTCTTTTGTACATCAAATGGGAACAAAAATAAACGGCTGAAAGTGAATATTTTTTAAAAAGTGATGATAGAAGTTTTGTAATCAAGATCAAGAATATAGATCTTGTACTAAACAGTTTAAAGAATTTTCTAATCAAAATTTAATTGATTTGGATGTCTTTATGTCGTTAAATAAGAAAACGTTTTATATCGAGTATTAAAGTTATAAATTTTAAAACTCTTTAATCATCAAACAATAATATCGAAAAGATTCGAAATTTGATTTTTGAATATTTCAAGTGGTACAGATCATGTTCAACGGTACCGATTGTCGATACGGAGGTTCCATCATCAAAAGCAAATGGATGACGATGGATGACAATGAAGCCGTTTGCTATTAATAATAGTCCAACTCAACTCTCTTTCTCTCTCTCTCTCTCTCTATATAAATATATAAATATATATATATTAATATTAACCAGCCAGTAAGCTTCAAAAGTTCAGGATCTATTTGGTTTTGATGGGAAGCAATCAAACTTCAGAAAATGGTTCCTGTCAATTTGTGGCTCTGCTTTTAGCTTTACCAGAAAGCAATTTATTAGGGAAAAGTGGGAGTAAATATGACAACCGGACACAATGATAAGCGAAACTACAGATAATTTAAAACAGGAGTGGACAGGAGCCGGTGCATTGTTGCTGGATAATAAGTTGGAAGCTTGCGCGAAGCGTGGCCCACTCCTGCACCGCGGAACGTCTCCGGTGGGCCCCCACCTCCTTGATTTTTCCCAGGCCCACTTGCCCAGTTGCTGCCCTTTTTCTGATTCTGATTCATGGACACATTCCCCTCCTGCTCGCCCCACACATCCATTTGGGAAGTTGTCTGTGGGACGTGGCTGTTCCACGTGGCTACTTTCTGCAACTACGCGGAGGAAGCTTTTTTCCTTTGTGCTCAATCCATTTTTCTCTTTGGCAAAAGAAATTCCACAAGAAAGCGAAAAAGCTCGGGGCACAACGTAAAGCGATAGCAAAACCCAAGAGCTCAGATTCATACTCCTTTACACGAACAACTTCTCCCAACTGGAGTTTAAGTTGGGACTTGGAGTAGCGTTTATAAAAGCTCTTCAAAACAGGATACAGCAAATGAAATTATACTGAACAAAATATCTCTGAGAAAAAGCCCCTCCTCGTGTAGAAAAAATCTCCTCAGTGGGCCCACCATCGCCGCCTCCACCGCCTACTTCCCCGCCCCTGCTCCTCCTCCTCCGAATGCGATCGAAACCCTAATGCCTCTGCCCTCCTCCATGGCTCCTCCCTCTCCCAAACACTAATCCGCTCCGATCGTGAGTCCGATCGCCCTATTATGGGCGAAGAAGGCGACTACGAGATGGTGGTGGCGGCCGCCGCCGGCGACGGCGAGGATGGGCGCGTCCTCGATTGGGAGATCGGCCTCCCGAGCGCCGACGACCTCACCCCGCTCTCCCAGTCTCTGATCTCGCCGGAGCTCGCCTCCGCTTTCAGCATCTCGCCGGAACCCTCGCGCACCATGCTCGAAGTGCACCGCGCCTCCGAGAGCACCATCTCCGACCTCCTCCGCTACCCCGCCTCCTCCTCCCGCCCCCTCGCCCCCTTCTCCGACGACCCATTTGCAGAAGTACCGCCTCTACCTCAAGAGGATGCAGGGGGTATCGGACGACGCCCCCTCCCCCTCCCCCTCCCCCTCCCCGTCGTCCGACCACCTGCAGAGCCTCTTCAGCAAGGCGCGCGCTCCGCCAATGCCCGTGCCGTACGGCGGGCCCGCCCCGGTGATCCGCGTGCCGGTGTTCGGGATGCTGCAGCCAACGGCGCACAACGGCTCGGTCACCATCATGCCGGTGAACGGGCATCAGAACGCAGCGGCTTATCGCGGCTACGATCCGAATCAGGCCTACGGGTTCTTCGGGAGTCATCAGAGGGACTAATCACGCCGGAATAATTGCTCTGGTTCTGTCACCTCCTCCCCTTAATTTCTCGTGCTACACCCAATTATGAATAATTGAGCTAATTGCTTTGGCGATCCGTCTTATAAATTTTCTGTATGATTCTCTTTGAAGTTACTGCTTTGCGAATTGCGATTGGTTTGATTTATTCACTTGTTGTACTGTTACATCCTAATTATAAATCAATAATCTGCTCATGGAGTAATTTTTTATTTTGATTCTGCTTCGTGCTCTGTTCTTACTCTGATGCTGCGTGCTGACACATGTGCGTCATCAGTTGGTAGAATTGTTGTATACGTGAGTTACTTTGATCGATCTTAGAATCTCTCGGTTTTCTGAATTAAATTCTAAATAATCTGTTCATGGTGCAACCTTCTGGCCATCTAATGCTTATTGGGAGTCAAATCTTCTTCTCATGTGATAGTTTCTGAGATGTGAAAGCATACATCTGTTTGCTGCCGCTGTACGGTTGTTTCTGTTTAGGATTTTTCAACTCCTTTCATTTGCTTCATGCTATAGTTTGGATGACAAAAGAATTTTTGCCGTGACCTGGATTGGATTATCCTGCTTCAAAATCGATGCGTCTCTTTATTAGCTTGCTGCAGTTGTCTTTTGTCTTTTTACAGTTTGTACTGTCTTGCAGAAATATTGATCCTTTTTTCGCGGCTTCGCATGTTTCCTTTTTAATTACTCTGGCTGGCAAAATGGTTGCAGTGAGATTTGAGCTTTGCACTTAAACAGGCGGCTATTGGAATTTTCTATTTTATGCAATTTTATATTGCAGGAGTTAAAAAGAGTCTTATGCAACCGATGTATGTTAATAATTATGTTAAACTTATTGAATCTATAGAACAAAGAAGAGCAAGGAGCACTTGGAAATTAGAAATTCAGCATGTTCTAGGAAATCCAGTGGACATTATTTGGCATGGTTTTATACTCAGAATGTTGGTACAGATATCTAACTAATCTTATTATCGCGTTCTTTATGTCCATGTGCATTCTTGGTATCTCGAAAGGTTGTGTTTAAGCAGGCTATGGTTTGACAGAAATGTAGATAATTCTTGCAGATGAGCATATGTAGAGTCTACGGTGGCAGATTTTACTGTATAATTGTTCTGCAAATGCGGGCACTCTTCAATCACAATGCATGTTTTGGAAGACAAAAATGTGAGCTTGATGAAAGAAGGCCTTGGGTTACAAATCTGTCGCAACCAATTGTTGTTGCACTACTTTTCATGAAAAATTACACCGCAGCTTGTCAGAAAAATTTGATTTGCCGGTTTAGGGCTTGGTTACTGCTACAATCTTTTGGAAACAGAAAAAATGTTTGCCCGGTACTTGAATCTGTACATTCTATCGTCTGAGGTTTATCTAGATTATTATGCAAAAGAGACTTACATGATTTATGTGATCATCTGATGTCTTTGCGTGGGTGTAAGGTGTAAAGAGATGGCAGAGAAAGTTAAAGCTATCAGTTGTTTGATGCGGGGATTTTACTTTAATTTTCCTTACAAAGTGTGATGTGATAAACAAATTTTCTAATTCATTAATCGCTTGTTTCTACTTGAACTTTATTTCCTGTAGCTTAGAGTTGTTTGAAAAAGACACTAGCAATAAATTAATTCGCTCTTTTTCTGGTAACTTAAACCTGCTTACGGAAAACGATAGTTTTACATTAATTTTAGTGTTACCACGGCCAACAGCTATAAATATTCTCTTGCAGGAAAAGCTAAATCCCTAGTTTTGAATTTTCCTTTTCTTTTGGGATAGATTTTTTATCACCTCATGACCTAATTGATGCTGCTTTTTGGAGTTAAAAAAGCTGTTTATAAAGCAGGAGAAAGGGCATATCACGAGGGGTCTGCGTGCATGGTAATAAGTTGATTATGATATTTTTTTTTATATTTTTTATAATTTTATTTTATATGTTTTTAGTTTAAACTTATCTTATTTAATAGGATCTGATAACTCATTAATGTCAAACGGATTTTAAATACATAGGAAAAATTGGAGTCTTTTACATTTGATGAAAATGAGGAATTTTACTTGGATCTAGTCGCTAACGAAATCAGGGCTTTTTGTTATGGAAGTGTGCACTGGTGAAAAATAATAAATGAGATGCGTCCAACAGATTTTGATTTTAACTGTAGACTAACGTTAATTCACCTACATCAGATAATTTCAAATTTAGACTCAAGAGATTATAAAAGGAAAGAAGCACTTAATCATCTGCAAGTAAATACAAAAAAATTTAAAAATTCAAAATATGTGACATATATTAGCTAACAAAGATGGAAAAGAAAAATACTTTGCTTAGCAAGGTAATAATTTGCAAACTGTTATTTGTCCATAAATTACATGGATTAACTTTTTTAGTCTTTGACATGTAAATGCTCATGATCGAGAGGTTGAGATCCAACGGCCTACACCACGTATAACGTCACTTCATCAAACGGCTCGCGACGCGCCTCGTGTCATCACAGTTCGAGAAGCGTTGCGAAGTTGATAAAACACGCGGGTCTCGCTCTCTCTCTCTCTCTCTCTCTCTTTTCTCACTCACTGTGTGTTTCCGCCGCGGCGATGATTCGCAGCGCTTTTGGAAAAGCTGTAGCAAAAGCTCTCCGATCGCAAAAGCGATTCTACGGAGCCAGCGACGGCGATGGGACGCAGCACGAGCGAGTAGCGGCGCAGATGATCCAGTACGCCCTAGGGCATGCGAGGTCTCAAAGATCAGGTTTTTTCTCCTCCTTAATAATGATCCAAAGACTCAATTTTGAAGCTAAAAAAGGAGCGTAATTTGTGATTTTTTATGAGTTCGCGTTTGTCTAGGGCAATCGTACGACGAAGCGATGTTGGTGCTCGAGCAAGGGGTTTCGAACTTGCGAGGAGGCGGAGAAGAGGGGAGTGTCGATGCGATTGGGACGATCATGCTTGCCATGTCCACATTACTCTATGAGAGGTCGTTCCTGTTTTAAATCGTTGGAATTGTTTTAACTTGTGTTTGGTTTCCTTGGATTGGATAAATTTTAATCCATATTTGGGGGAAAGGGGGGATTTTGATGACTAAAGAGGTATTTTTATCGTTTGGTTTTGTTGCAGGGGGAAACTTGTGGATGCCATGGAGAAGCTCGAGGAGATTTACCTGTTGGCTTCCCCATCTTCAGCTATTAGAGGTTATTCTCTATGCATTTTGCATAAAGTTCCCATATTTATATTAGGAGTTAACTGTTGACAGGGATTACCATGACAACAACTTAGATCACATTCTTAAAGTATATGAGTAGGACCCTATGGTTTTTGTAGGTGGATTCACTGTGCAATGAAACTCGAGTTTCCGTAGTGAGTACAAACATTAAATGTAAAGGGTACTTGGCCCTCACACTACATATGAAGCTAAGCATATTGTTGCTTCATGTAAGGCATCAAAATAAATTGACATGCCTGAGTTACTGTGCAGTGGCCGCATGGGAAGGTCTTATGGGACTAAAGATGGAGGCAGGGCAGGTATTTACAGACTGCCATATTTACTATCTGTTTTTCTTTGAGTTAGATTCATTCAGGGTTATTTTCCCATAATAGGATGCCACTTCCTTAGTGCTCGCAGATGATACTCCAAACAGCACAGCTTTGAAATTGCGCGCTAATACTATTCGGGGACTCGCTGATCTGCTAAACGGGGAGATTGAGCCAGGTTTACCTTTCTAATCCTTTTGGCATTATGAGGGTTTCATTGGAGATGGCTATTTCAAGTCTTTTAAGTACTAAAATGGGACGATGAAAGAAGTGACTTTAGCTTTATGTGTCAGCCAAGTCGTTCTTTGAAGGGTTTGAGGATTGCAATGTTGAAGCAGGCAAAGAACAAGTAGGTATGCCCTTCTTGTTGAGTTTAGCTGCAAAATGGGGAGAGCGTTTCTTTTCTGCCTACTGAATTGTTCCTAATTTTGTGATAATTATATTTGCAGGAAATGCTATGCTTTCATATGGGGAATTTTTGCATTGTACTGGGAATATTTTGTTGGCAAAGGACACATATGAGAAGTCACTTCGAGCATTGGAGAATGAAAATTTATCCGGCACTTCTTATAAAGCAGCTGCCAATATGGTTCCCGAAGAGGCTTTGCTAGGTGTATCTTGTGCATTGGGTCAACTTTTATCTCATTCAGGGTATGTGCCTTAGTTTATTATATGCGCTAGCCGCTAGGCTTATTTAGCGTATCTCACATTGTTGTTTAAGTGTATTTTTTAGTTTAATTTTTTGTTTTTCTCAAGAAAATGTATCTTCAATGTAGTTTTAACAAATGCAAATAAAGTTGGTGTCAGCAGTCTTCCCTTGTCTGATTAGATATTTGCGAATGAACAAATATTTACTCGTGACTTCTGTTGAGCGGAGTTATACTTGTAACTCAGGAAGTTTAATGAAGCAGAGGAGTTGCTAACGAAGGCTTTGACCAAGGCTGAGCATCATTTTGGTTTGTCATACTCTCATCAATTCTCTGTCCAAGAGAATTAAACTCAGAATTCGACAAATGAATTATTCAGAATATATGTTTTATTGACATCGTATTTTATGGTGCTCTTCAGGTTCATCTCATCCAAAAGTTGGTATAATACTGACATGTATAGGTTTAATGTTCAAACAGAAAGCAAAGTCAGAGTCATCAAGCTCAATATTAGTTCAGGAGGTTAGCTGAAATATTCTTCCTTCCATATTAGCATAGTCAAAGTATTGTTTCAGTTGTATTGCCATGCCGTGAATTTGTCCACAACAATAACTTCAGTCATCAAAGATTTTATGGATTCTACTATCTGAATATCCCCAGTAGGGAGTTTTTTTCATGATTTATTCTTTTTTGATATTGCTTAATTTTTATCTTTCTTAAAAGGCAGGATTATTTAGTCAAACACAAAGAATTATGTCATGCTGAATGATCTGTCAAATCTCAGGTTTTATACAGGAGGGTATTAGACCTGTTTTTTTTTCATGATTTATTCTTTTTTGATATTGCTTAATTTTATCTTTCTTAAAAGGCTGTAGCATTTAGTCAAACACAAAGAATTATGTCATGCTGAATGATCTGTCAAATCTCAGGGTTTATACAGGAGGGCATTAGACCTGCTTAAAGCCCCGACCTTGAATTCTGAAGGTAAGAAAACAGGGCTGTATTATTTTTCCTTTGGCATCTATCTAAACTAAATTCTTGTGTTTTGTGCTGTTTTTGGCAGTTACTGATCCACAGGGTGATAAGAGGGACATAGTTGCTCTTGCGAGAGGTTGTACATTTGTGCTGTAGCTATCCTGTTTGCTCTATTTATGCTGTGTAGTAACTTTTCATATTTGGAGAAATAAATTGGAAAACGAAAACTTTCACAACTGTTTGGAAAAAGAAGACTAAATTTTAAGGGTTATTTGTTACATACCCTACCGTTATTATGTTCTCCATTTATTGGCTCTTAGGGCATCATAGAATAAGGTCTTATTGTCAACGAATATAGTAATAATTGCCATATGTTTAAATGTTTGTGAATCTATAGCAAAGTAAAACCTAAATGGTTTCTATAGTTGTTTCGCATATAATCTTTCATGAGATGGCAGAGGAATATTATTCCCACTTCACCATTGTCTTTCTCGAGTGCTTCTCGTTTGTGATCTTTAGGTGAGAGATGAATGTCAACTGATAGTTCTAATTTTCAATATGACTGTATTGAAGATGGAATGAATCAATTTATGTATAAATTGTCTGATATATTCATAGTATCCAATGCCCAAGATAATGTAAATACTTGTGTGCATGTGCCGGATTCAATAACATTAGAAATATACATAAGCTGAAAATTGTCAAAATTTTGCGACACATATTAAGGTCTTGTATAAGTGCTTTCATTGTTCATTTCTTACGAATATGATGATGCCAAAATTTAATTTGTGAGAGGTAAGTTCACTAAAATTTATTTGTTTTGTAAAGGTGGATATGCTGAACTGCTGTGTATTCAGCAAAACAGGAAGGAAGAAGGTGAGCGAATGAAGAAGTGGGCCGAAGCTGCATGGAGGAATCGCCGATTATCTTTGGCTGAGGCACTGGACTTTTCTGAACCTTCAAAGGCTGCAGTTGTTGACACCCGGATCTGCAGACTTCTGTAGTTGCCATCATATAAGCACCCTACAGAGGTATTTCAGGGAATCCGCTCTTTCTGTGTGCACGCCTCGCGCGTGTGGTAATCTTGATCGGCATGCAGTTGATTTGTATGTTTATCATGTAGCACTTGTGTTTGAGAAACATGACATTGACTTTTTTTGGGGGGGGTTTTATTCAGGCATGCAGAGTCTGTCATTCGATCCACATGGGTGGCCACTTTAATGCTTTAAAGCTTTACAAACTCTGAAGGTTCTTTACATCCAATTGCGATGCAAGAGCGGTGAACTTGCTCCGAGGAAACATTTGAGAGCGGAGATATAAGACGCCTTTGGATTTTTGTGGACTCGTAAAGCATCAGAGTGGCAGCGGTAGGAGAAGCAACTACTCTAAAACAAGGCCTTAGCAGGAAATGAACGAAGGTGGAACTGGATAACTTAACACTGGACATGCCCTTTTTTTTTGCAGTTTGTGATTTACCAGCCAGTTGCGGCAGTCACTTTTCTATTTATAGTTTGGTATAGCGATGAGCAAGAATGAAATAATAATTCTACTCTTGGAAGCATATATAATACCTTAGCTAGTTCATTATACAAAAAATGTGTGCAATTGCTAAATGGTCGGTTGTTTATTCCGGATATAAGTTTTGTTTCAGTTGTTTTGAAGCTGCATGTATTTGCACCAGTAGTTCTGACTCGGCTTCAAAGAGGAAGGCAAGTGCCGCACGGGCGGTGGCTAGTGATGTGAGCTATAATATGAATGCTTACAGCAACTATTCGAGTATTATTCGAACAAATTAAGACCAAAATGTGTCTTCCATATTATCATTGAACCCTGGTTTGCTGCAACATGTTCACACAGTCAAATACCGTGCGTACTATTCAATCCTCGAAGAAGAAGAAGAGAAAGTAAGCGGATTCATAATCAAGCTTTGCAGGAAATTAAGCAGCAGCAAACTTAAAAAGAAGCCATTCGTTGATTGACTATCATGAGTTGAGAAGAGGACTTACAATGGTTTCCGACAAATATAAATAGTTATCAATAACTTATTGATGATGTTTACCTGGTGACAGAAATAAACAATAATAAATAGTTTCACACTCCTGTATTAATGGATCTCATTATATAACAATTATGTTCTTCATTTACTTCATGGGTCCTTGTGGTCCTTGAGCTCATGCTCATTAAAGTCATCTTCTGATATTGGCTCGGTAAACAAGCAACGGTTTATCCTCAGATTACAGCCTAGGGCATGATCACCATTCTCCACGGGGATAACGGAGACGGGGCTCCTATCGTTATTCTTCTTCGTCTTCTTCTTATCCCAAATCTGCTTCATAATCTCATAGCACTCCTCTAACTTAACCTATAATCCAGAAATTAAATAATCGAACGAACTAAAACACTGAAATACTAGGAATTTTCAATGAGCACATAATTTTGAAAGAGAACCCGAAACTCCACTATTTCTTGAATATAAACGTATCGTAGGATTTTACGTTATCGAATAAGAGCAGAGATATATTAATTTGGTCTTACCATGTGCTCTAACGGAATCAGATCACTGAGATCGGAGAAGGAAGCACCGTCGTCGTCCTGGAGAGCGCATCTAAAAGCCGACGCAGAGACGACGAATGCCCCGAACTGAAGCAGGCTTGTTCCTGTACCGTTTGATTTCGATAATGATCATGTAAGATGTCACCACTTAATGAAAACGTATGTGCAGAGATAAGGTGTATATATATATATTTCTCTCTCTCTCTATATAAAGGCATGTTAGCAGAAACAAGTGGGGGAAGATAGGGAGTTGTTGATCGAGTTGGTTATTAATACCTAAGAGAGAGAGGAGGAGGAGGTGGGTGACGCAGTCGGCGGAAGTGGTTTCTTCGGTGTGCTGCCGCGACAGAGGGAGGAGGAGGTCGACGTAGGAAAAGGGGGTGACGCAGGAGAGTCGCCAATCTAATGCTTTGAGGATCATGAGCTCCATGTCTTGTGTTGTGCTCGCCTGGAATCTGTGCTCCATCTCCTCCGTCTGATCACATTCATCAATCATAGAATCATCATATTGCAAAATCATATAGCAATTAATTCTACGAGTATTTGCATATATATATATGTGTGCTATATATTATTTGATAAAATAAGTGATAGAATAATGAGAAAAGTATCTGCTGGAGTGGACCCGATTTAGCTGCATGCACGTTAAACAGTAAGGGCTTCCCCAACTGCTTTACGTGCATTTATAATCAGTATAGAAATTGTAGTATGCACTCGGTGTATTCGTATACCTCATACACCACACTCATTTTGCAATGATTAATATCTTAAACTCATAATTCAATCAAACAAATACGACCTACATCATCTAAAGGATCTCTATATACTAAAAAAATCATAAAAATATAGAAATCTATTATTTAATTTGTAAGAGACGAATGAATGCCCAATTTGAATGTCGTAGGACATTTTAATTTAAGATTCTATCCTAGCATTTTGGAGCTGTCGTGCATGAGATGTATTAATACGACCGGTCGAGGTAACAGTTTCTCGTTTTTAGTGACTGCATGAATTGTAGGTACCCTTTACTAATCTTATTTTGTCTGAATTTTCTTTATACATGATTAAAAACCTGAATTTCATGATCAGAACAAATAGCGTCCTTTTTCTTGCCTTGAATTGTTTCTTTTTTCTAATATATCGGTTAAATACTTGAATTTGAAGAAATAGTTCCGACAAATAAAATCAAAACCCTCATGTTATCAATTAGAAGGTAGAATTTTGTAAAATTAATATACGAAAAGAAAAACCTCTCAACATGTTCGATAAATCAATCAATAAATGATTTTATCACAAGCTGATAAAAAGATTATGAAGTAATATTATAAATGAGTAATAAACTAGAGAGCTAGTTAAGTTCCCTTTTATAATGTGAGAAAGAAAAAGAATTATGAAGTATTATATATCAACGTGCAAAAGAATTATGAAGGATTAATTATATATCAATGCGTAATAAACTAGAGAGCTAATTAAATTCCCTTTTATACTTTTAGAGAGAGAGAGAGAGAGAGAGAGAGAGAGAGAGAGAGAGAGTACATAAATACCTGGAGATCGTGCAAGGACGGAATGTTCACCTCGTCAAACTTTGCTGCAATGGAAACACATGCAACGCTAAGCAGTTCTAACATCCAACCTTCCCAGTTCTATCATTTATAAATAAGAAGACACAAAACTCATTTAACCGAATTAATTTAACTATTCCCATCAAGATTTAATAACACGACCGGACGAATAATAATATCTACCGTGGAAGAATTCATAGAGAGGAAGCGATCGACATAGTTGGCAGCATTGAACACAGTTCCAACGGCCAAACTTAGCTTGTTACACACCTGAAATTACGCGGATACATAATTGATGCACGCATGAGCAGCAGAATAAGGAGATAAAGAGATTACACCACAAAGAATCCAAAATTTACCAAGATAATGTAACGCACGGCTTTAAACCTTGCAGTTGATAGCTTGATGGAACACTGCAGTTGCTTCAAGTACTCACGGTTGGGAGCAAATTGCTGCTCCTTACTGAGGAAATAACTAAACGCTTCTCGGCGTTCTTCTTCGCTGAGTTTTTGATTCTTATCTAACGAGCAGAATTGGATATCTTGCCGAGTAGGCGTTGGAGAAGGCGATCGACTATAAACAAAGGGGTCTTCATCACAGAGCAGCTCAATGCCGCTATCGTTCTCCGTCATCACCTTCTTTACGGACCCAGCGAGTAGGAAAAAAAAAAAGGAACTCTAGTTTTTGTTGCTTATCTCTCCTCTGAGGAAAATAAATATGCACTAGCTAGTACGCACTAGTTCAGGTTCGTGCAGTAGCATCTAGTAGTTGCCTAACGGTTTTTCAGAGCCTGTGACCTGTTCAACCCTCTCTCTCTTTCTTGTGTGAAAAATAATAGTAATATATATAGAGAGAGAGAAGGACATGGAGTAGTATACTAGAGAGTGGGAAGAGAGAGAAAGGGAGAGAGGGTTGTGGAAGAGTGGTTTGAGGGGGGAGTGGGAGTGGTGGGTGGGAGCTTTAAAAACGGAGAGGACCCCTCTCATGAAATGCGGTAAATGCCACAAGGGATCGATTCCATTCCCATCTCATCTCGTTAAATTTTTGACCATGAATTTATACAAATAAACCAATGGCGTGATGAGTACACGAGGATGGGCCCGTTTCCTCTACGCGGGCCTATAAATTAGTAGATACATAACGAGTACAGAACAGTAAAAACACTTTCGGTTTGGAGTTGATAAGCTGCAGATACACGCTGTGTCGCAATCCTGTGCATCCTGATCCTGACACCTGTTGCTTCGTCGCACCACGACCCTCCGCACGAGTCGTTTGCTTACGTCATTAACAAACATACCGAGCATTGGTACATGCTTGCTGTTCACAGTTTTACAATTTACAGATTTGTACCGACCGTCCCTGGCCTTGGTGATTAGTACCTAGGGTTATAATGGCACGGCCCACATTTTTCGGGCCAAAACGGGCCACGGCATGGCCCGGCCCGGCCCGGACATCAAATCCGGCCGGCCATGCCGGGCCCGAACTCCCTAGACTTCGGTCCCGCACGGACTTTTGCCCGGAAGTAGGGCCGTGCCGTGCCGGGCCGGGCCGGCCCCTATTTAATTTTTTTAAAATATGCATATACAAAATAAAATATAAATAAGGAATATTATTTATTTAAATTAATATTTTGGCTAAAACTTTAAAATTTATAAAAATAATTATAGAATAATAAATATATAAATTTATTATATATATATATTTATTTATTTATTTGTAAATTTTTTGAAAAAAAAGAGGAATTCGAATTTTTTTTGGTCCAATGGACCAATATTATTGGTCCATTGGACCAAAAGCTATGCCTCCCAAGCTAGCAGGCCTCGGGAGTTGGAGGAAATCTCTGGGGAGGCTCCAGCCCAAGAAGACTTGCCTTGGCCTGGAGTTCAGGACCGTGCTGCCCGGCTGGCACGGCCCAAGCAGGCCGTGCGTGGCCGGGCCATCGGCCACTAAACTCCAGCCAGTACGGCCCGAAGAACATGGACCGGCCGCGACCAGCAAGAAAGCCTACAGTAGTCATGCCGGTTCGTCGGCGTAATCGTGCCGGCCGGGCGACCCACGGCCGCCGCGCCTGTTTTACACTCCTATTAGTTTCAAGTTAGAATCCTAATTAATTCATATTTTTAGCTAAGCTTATTTCTAAATAAAATAACGAAGATAGCATGTTACCTATCTCTCAAAAAAAAAAAAAAATTTATAGAAATTTGTATCTAAAAATAGCAATACTAGCTATACACCTATAATATAAGTATGTAATTTATACATTAACCTTTAAAAGACTTGAATTTACTCACCTAGCATATCAACTTTTTTTTTTTTAATTAATACAAAAATTTCAAGAAAATGTTATAAACCTTTTGAATCCACAATGTGTAATATATACACTCTGTTTGGAGTGCACACGCAGCATTTTTCATCAGAAAAATAGCTACAGTAAAGATAATATTACTATGCAAAGCAATTTGAAAAAAAAAAATTGCTAATGTACCAAAGAAAAGTTATTGAGTTTCATATTAACCTCACGTTTCAAATATAACCCTCAAATGTTTTTTTTTGTTTTTCTTATATACTACTAATTTGAGGATTTATTTGAATGAATTTGAAATTTTAGAAGGGCAGATTTGAGCGCAACAATTTTTTAATGGAAAAATACGAAAGCCAATTCGTGAAGGACCATACAAGCAATTGCCCATAGAGTACAATCTGAATTATCTGATGCAGAAAAATCAAGTACTCTTGCATGATGCAAATCAAATGCTCCCTACAAGTAAGCACTATGAGTTTGCTGCTCACCCTTCTAATCCATCTAAACAAGTCAAATGATCAGTTAAGAAGTTGCCACTCTTCCACTGTATTCATCTCATAACAAATCAAACGAATTGATTAAGAGTTTACTACTACTCTGTCACATCCTTCTAATAACAAATCAAATTAATGGATTTAGAATTCGTTACTCTGCCTTAGAATCCATCTAATAACAAATCAAATTAAAGGATTTAGAGTTTGCAACTCTGCCTTAGGACCCATCTGATAACAAATCAAATTAATGGATATAAAGTTTGTAACTCTGCTTTAGAACGACAAATCAAATTAATGGATTTATAGTTTGTAACTCTGCCTTAGAATCCATTTACTAACAAATCAAGCTAACCAAAGAAGCATTCAAGCACTGGGAGATTGCTACTCTTTTTTTTTGAATCGATTCAATATACCAAACCAAACAAACTAGTCAATTAAATCTTTTAAAGCTCATCGTCTTTTCAATCAAATAAGCAACCATCAACCTGCTCCAAAATTTCAGAAATAGAACTAGGGTTTCCAAAACAAATCGAACTCACTGAACCTTATCTCCCTGTACCAAACCACAACATCAACAACAAAAAATGCTTACAACCCAAACACAGAATCAATTCAACGACCAAGAGAATGAGCAAAAAAAGAAAACGAAATCTCAAATTCAAAACTACCGAAACTAGTGTCTAAATCGCTCACCGTGAGAGAGAAACATTTATTGATCCTGTTATACTCCTCACGGGCATTGCCGATTTCGACACCCAAACCGTTAGCACGCCATTGCGCAGAATAGCAATGGCGTCACGGAGTTCTGCAGTGGGTGGCAGCAAGAAGCTTCTGAAGAAGTTGCCAGCGGGTCTCTCCTCGGCAACCACAAGCCAACGCTCCTCCTCCTCCTCCAGTGGACACACCACCCGATTCCGTGCGCCCTGGATCAGAAGGCTCCGGGGACCTCGATAAACTCCAGCTCCTCTTCTGAGCCCGGTAAATCAACCTTGAACACATGTTGGTGCTGATTTTCTTTCCAATCGACGAGCAGTGGCACCAGACGACACGAAATCACGCTAGGTGTACCGTCGCAAAAGGAAGCGTCCGGGTGGACGTTTACATTCCGCTGCGGAGGAGGAGCTCTCCTCGGAGGGGGAAGATAAAAGGTGAATGGAAGAATTTGCTCTCGACCCCTCTCTCTTTCTATCTGTATAGAAATGAGATAGGGGAGGAGAGTACTTCAGACATGCTATCTACAATTCTACATCTAGAAAGAGAAATAACAAGGGAGAGAAGGACTGTTACCTCGCTCACGCGCTGCTTGGGCACAGTTATCGAAAGAACGCCATCCTTCCTCTCCATGACCATGTGATCCAGATCTGCATTAATTGCGGGGTAGGCGGAGGCTTCTCAAAATAACTACCGGCGCTCCTCTCCTCGGCGAGGACGCGCCAGCCCTCCTCCTCCTCTCCCGCTGACACCAGCCGCAACTTGACGCCATGAATGACGAGAGTTTGGTGCGGGTAGACCCGCACCTGGAGTCGCTGCTCCTCCTCCGATCCCGGGACATCAAACTTGATCAAATGGTCGAGCGGAGTCTCCTTCCAGTCAACGTATACGAAGAGGAGCGCCTGCGCGGAAAACAGCGGCGAAGGAGCTGCGGCGGCGTCAGGGTGGATATAATGGGCCCCAGTTGCAGAGGGGGGTCTTTACTCGGACGCGTATAGTGAAACGTAAAACTCCACGCTCCATCGGCAGTCATCTCTGTCCTCCCTCTCTCTCCATCGGTATCAGTAAAAAAAGTATCAGTAAATTTTTTGGACGAGATAACTCGATGAGACGAGAGAGGAGGAGTTAGGGCCTTTTAAAGAACCGAGCGGACCAAAGTACCAAACTATTTTAAGAAAACGAACCGGTTCCGACCGAGAGTTATCGGCTCGGTTCAGTCATCTCGTCACACCTTTTGAATCATTCAACCTTAAGCGTATCTCATCCCTTGATCCATTCACATAAGTGATGGGCGACGAAGAGAAAAAAAAGGTGGGAAGCAACATAGTTAAAATTAGAATTATATTATAATTTATGTTTATGGAATTAGACTTTTTCATTTTATCCTATACTATCAAAATTGTGTATTAATTCTTTACCCATTTGGTTTATTTGATTTGATCAGTTTTTCAGTTTCATAAATCGAACCGGGAGCCAAACCCATTGCTTTTTTCTAAATTTCAACCAAACCAAACCAAACTTATTTTTCAATTCAACCGAACCAAATAGTCTAATAGGCTAGCTGCGGTTCGGTTCGGTTTTTTCGGTATTTACCGTACAGTGCTCACCCGGAGGGAGGTGCTCCAGAAGATACCTTTATAGAGAGAGAAAACGGTTAGAGGCGTCAAACAATTTGGCAGCTTCTACAATCATCTACAAGCTTCTACACCACTAGTCGACGTTCTTAACTTTTCTTTTTTTTTTTTAAAAAAAAAGGCAAGGGCCTCTACTCGGACGCGTATAGTGAAACGTAAAACTCCACGCTCCATCGGCAGTCATCTCTGGCTGTCTCTGTCCTCCCTCTCTCTCCATCGGTATCAGTAAAAAAGTATCAGTAAATTTTTTGGACGAGATAACTCGATGAGACGAGAGAGGAGGAGTTAGGGCCTTTTAAAGAACCGAGCGGACCAAAGTACCAAACTATTTTAAGAAAACGAACCGGTTCCGACCGAGAGTTATCGGCTCGGTTCAGTCATCTCGTCACACCTTTTGAATCATTCAACCTCAAGCGTATCTCATCCCTTGATCCATTCACATAAGCGATGGGCGACGAAGAGAAAAAAAGGTGGGAAGCAACATAGTTAAAATTAGAATTATATTATAATTTATGTTTATGGAATTAGACTTTTTCATTTTATCCTATACTATCAAAATTGTGTATTAATCCTTTACCCATTTGGTTTATTTGATTTGATCAGTTTTTCAGTTTCATAAATCGAACCGGGAGCCAAACCCATTGCTTTTTTCTAAATTTCAACCAAACCAAACCAAACTTATTTTTCAATTCAACCGAACCAAATAGTCTAATAGGCTAGCTGCGGTTCGGTTCGGTTTTTTCGGTATTTACCGTACAGTGCTCACCCGGAGGGAGGTGCTCCAGAAGATACCTTTATAGAGAGAGAAAACGGTTAGAGGCGTCAAACAATTTGGCAGCTTCTACAATCATCTACAAGCTTCTACACCACTAGTCGACGTTCTTAACTTTTCTTTTTTTTTTTTAAAAAAAAAGGCAAGGGCCTCTACTCGGACGCGTATAGTGAAACGTAAAACTCCACGCTCCATCGGCAGTCATCTCTGGCTGTCTCTGTCCTCCCTCTCTCTCCATCGGTATCAGTAAAAAAGTATCAGTAAATTTTTTGGACGAGATAACTCGATGAGACGAGAGAGGAGGAGTTAGGGCCTTTTAAAGAACCGAGCGGACCAAAGTACCAAACTATTTTAAGAAAACGAACCGGTTCCGACCGAGAGTTATCGGCTCGGTTCAGTCATCTCGTCACACCTTTTGAATCATTCAACCTCAAGCGTATCTCATCCCTTGATCCATTCACATAAGCGATGGGCGACGAAGAGAAAAAAAGGTGGGAAGCAACATAGTTAAAATTAGAATTATATTATAATTTATGTTTATGGAATTAGACTTTTTCATTTTATCCTATACTATCAAAATTGTGTATTAATTCTTTACCCATTTGGTTTATTTGATTTGATCAGTTTTTCAGTTTCATAAATCGAACCGGGAGCCAAACCCATTGCTTTTTTCTAAATTTCAACCAAACCAAACCAAACTTATTTTTCAATTCAACCGAACCAAATAGTCTAATAGGCTAGCTGCGGTTCGGTTCGGTTTTTTCGGTATTTACCGTACAGTGCTCACCCGGAGGGAGGTGCTCCAGAAGATACCTTTATAGAGAGAGAAAACGGTTAGAGGCGTCAAACAATTTGGCAGCTTCTACAATCATCTACAAGCTTCTACACCACTAGTCGACGTTCTTAACTTTTCTTTTTTTTTTTTAAAAAAAAAGGCAAGGGCCTCTACTCGGACGCGTATAGTGAAACGTAAAACTCCACGCTCCATCGGCAGTCATCTCTGGCTGTCTCTGTCCTCCCTCTCTCTCCATCGGTATCAGTAAAAAAGTATCAGTAAATTTTTTGGACGAGATAACTCGATGAGACGAGAGAGGAGGAGTTAGGGCCTTTTAAAGAACCGAGCGGACCAAAGTACCAAACTATTTTAAGAAAACGAACCGGTTCCGACCGAGAGTTATCGGCTCGGTTCAGTCATCTCGTCACACCTTTTGAATCATTCAACCTCAAGCGTATCTCATCCCTTGATCCATTCACATAAGCGATGGGCGACGAAGAGAAAAAAAGGTGGGAAGCAACATAGTTAAAATTAGAATTATATTATAATTTATGTTTATGGAATTAGACTTTTTCATTTTATCCTATACTATCAAAATTGTGTATTAATTCTTTACCCATTTGGTTTATTTGATTTGATCAGTTTTTCAGTTTCATAAATCGAACCGGGAGCCAAACCCATTGCTTTTTTCTAAATTTCAACCAAACCAAACCAAACTTATTTTTCAATTCAACCGAACCAAATAGTCTAATAGGCTAGCTGCGGTTCGGTTCGGTTTTTTCGGTATTTACCGTACAGTGCTCACCCGGAGGGAGGTGCTCCAGAAGATACCTTTATAGAGAGAGAAAACGGTTAGAGGCGTCAAACAATTTGGCAGCTTCTACAATCATCTACAAGCTTCTACACCACTAGTCGACGTTCTTAACTTTTCTTTTTTTTTTTTTAAAAAAAAAGGCAAGGGCTTCTACTCGGACGCGTATAGTGAAACGTAAAACTCCACGCTCCATCGGCAGTCATCTCTGGCTGTCTCTGTCCTCCCTCTCTCTCCATCGGTATGAGTAAAAAAGTATCAGTAAATTTTTTGGACGAGATAACTCGATGAGACGAGAGAGGAGGAGTTAGGGCCTTTTAAAGAACCGAGCGGACCAAAGTACCAAACTATTTTAAGAAAACGAACCGGTTCCGACCGAGAGTTATCGGCTCGGTTCAGTCATCTCGTCACACCTTTTGAATCATTCAACCTCAAGCGTATCTCATCCCTTAATTCATTCACATAAGCGATGGGCAACGAAGAGAAAAAAATGTGGGAAGCAACATAGTTAAAATTAGAATTATATTATAATTTATGTTTATGGAATTAGACTTTTTCATTTTATCCTATACTATCAAAATTGTGTATTAATTCTTTACCCATTTGGTTTATTTGATTTGATCAGTTTTTCAGTTTCATAAATCGAACCGGGAGCCAAACCCATTGCTTTTTTCTAAATTTCAACCAAACCAAACCAAACTTATTTTTCAATTCAACCGAACCAAATAGTCTAATAGGCTAGCTGCGGTTCGGTTCGGTTTTTTCGGTATTTACCGTACAGTGCTCACCCGGAGGGAGGTGCTCCAGAAGATACCTTTATAGAGAGAGAAAACGGTTAGAGGCGTCAAACAATTTGCCAGCTAGCTTCTACAATCATCTACAAGCTTCTACACCACTAGTCGACGTTCTTAACTTTTCTTTTTTTTTAAAAAAAAAAAAGCAAGGGCCTCTACTCGGATTCGTATAGTGAAACGTAAAACTCCACGCTCCATCGGCAGTCATCTCTGGCTGTCTCTGTCCTCCCTCTCTCTCCATCGGTATCAGTAAAAAAGTATCAGTAAATTTTTTGGACGAGATAACTCGATGAGACGAGAGAGGAGGAGTTAGGGCCTTTTAAAGAACCGAGCGGACCAAAGTACCAAACTATTTTAAGAAAACGAACCGGTTCCGACCGAGAGTTATCGGCTCGGTTCAGTCATCTCGTCACACCTTTTGAATCATTCAACCTCAAGCGTATCTCATCCCTTGATCCATTCACATAAGCGATGGGCGACGAAGAGAAAAAAAGGTGGGAAGCAACATAGTTAAAATTAGAATTATATTATAATTTATGTTTATGGAATTAGACTTTTTCATTTTATCCTATACTATCAAAATTGTGTATTAATCCTTTACCCATTTGGTTTATTTGATTTGATCAGTTTTTCAGTTTCATAAATCGAACCGGGAGCCAAACCCATTGCTTTTTTCTAAATTTCAACCAAACCAAACCAAACTTATTTTTCAATTCAACCGAACCAAATAGTCTAATAGGCTAGCTGCGGTTCGGTTCGGTTTTTTCGGTATTTACCGTACAGTGCTCACCCGGAGGGAGGTGCTCCAGAAGATACCTTTATAGAGAGAGAAAACGGTTAGAGGCGTCAAACAATTTGGCAGCTTCTACAATCATCTACAAGCTTCTACACCACTAGTCGACGTTCTTAACTTTTCTTTTTTTTTTTTAAAAAAAAAGGCAAGGGCCTCTACTCGGACGCGTATAGTGAAACGTAAAACTCCACGCTCCATCGGCAGTCATCTCTGGCTGTCTCTGTCCTCCCTCTCTCTCCATCGGTATCAGTAAAAAAGTATCAGTAAATTTTTTGGACGAGATAACTCGATGAGACGAGAGAGGAGGAGTTAGGGCCTTTTAAAGAACCGAGCGGACCAAAGTACCAAACTATTTTAAGAAAACGAACCGGTTCCGACCGAGAGTTATCGGCTCGGTTCAGTCATCTCGTCACACCTTTTGAATCATTCAACCTCAAGCGTATCTCATCCCTTGATCCATTCACATAAGCGATGGGCGACGAAGAGAAAAAAAGGTGGGAAGCAACATAGTTAAAATTAGAATTATATTATAATTTATGTTTATGGAATTAGACTTTTTCATTTTATCCTATACTATCAAAATTGTGTATTAATCCTTTACCCATTTGGTTTATTTGATTTGATCAGTTTTTCAGTTTCATAAATCGAACCGGGAGCCAAACCCATTGCTTTTTTCTAAATTTCAACCAAACCAAACCAAACTTATTTTTCAATTCAACCGAACCAAATAGTCTAATAGGCTAGCTGCGGTTCGGTTCGGTTTTTTCGGTATTTACCGTACAGTGCTCACCCGGAGGGAGGTGCTCCAGAAGATACCTTTATAGAGAGAGAAAACGGTTAGAGGCGTCAAACAATTTGGCAGCTTCTACAATCATCTACAAGCTTCTACACCACTAGTCGACGTTCTTAACTTTTCTTTTTTTTTTTTAAAAAAAAAGGCAAGGGCCTCTACTCGGACGCGTATAGTGAAACGTAAAACTCCACGCTCCATCGGCAGTCATCTCTGGCTGTCTCTGTCCTCCCTCTCTCTCCATCGGTATCAGTAAAAAAGTATCAGTAAATTTTTTGGACGAGATAACTCGATGAGACGAGAGAGGAGGAGTTAGGGCCTTTTAAAGAACCGAGCGGACCAAAGTACCAAACTATTTTAAGAAAACGAACCGGTTCCGACCGAGAGTTATCGGCTCGGTTCAGTCATCTCGTCACACCTTTTGAATCATTCAACCTCAAGCGTATCTCATCCCTTGATCCATTCACATAAGCGATGGGCGACGAAGAGAAAAAAAGGTGGGAAGCAACATAGTTAAAATTAGAATTATATTATAATTTATGTTTATGGAATTAGACTTTTTCATTTTATCCTATACTATCAAAATTGTGTATTAATCCTTTACCCATTTGGTTTATTTGATTTGATCAGTTTTTCAGTTTCATAAATCGAACCGGGAGCCAAACCCATTGCTTTTTTCTAAATTTCAACCAAACCAAACCAAACTTATTTTTCAATTCAACCGAACCAAATAGTCTAATAGGCTAGCTGCGGTTCGGTTCGGTTTTTTCGGTATTTACCGTACAGTGCTCACCCGGAGGGAGGTGCTCCAGAAGATACCTTTATAGAGAGAGAAAACGGTTAGAGGCGTCAAACAATTTGGCAGCTTCTACAATCATCTACAAGCTTCTACACCACTAGTCGACGTTCTTAACTTTTCTTTTTTTTTTTTAAAAAAAAAGGCAAGGGCCTCTACTCGGACGCGTATAGTGAAACGTAAAACTCCACGCTCCATCGGCAGTCATCTCTGGCTGTCTCTGTCCTCCCTCTCTC
The DNA here is from genome assembly GCF_001540865.1 of Ananas comosus. Classification (NCBI taxonomy): domain Eukaryota; kingdom Viridiplantae; phylum Streptophyta; class Magnoliopsida; order Poales; family Bromeliaceae; genus Ananas; species Ananas comosus. Next base: position 550,873 of record NC_033643.1, on the reverse strand, counting down.
TCCATCGGTATCAGTAAAAAAGTATCAGTAAATTTTTTGGACGAGATAACTCGATGAGACGAGAGAGGAGGAGTTAGGGCCTTTTAAAGAACCGAGCGGACCAAAGTACCAAACTATTTTAAGAAAACGAACCGGTTCCGACCGAGAGTTATCGGCTCGGTTCAGTCATCTCGTCACACCTTTTGAATCATTCAACCTCAAGCGTATCTCATCCCTTGATCCATTCACATAAGCGATGGGCGACGAAGAGAAAAAAAGGTGGGAAGCAACATAGTTAAAATTAGAATTATATTATAATTTATGTTTATGGAATTAGACTTTTTCATTTTATCCTATACTATCAAAATTGTGTATTAATTCTTTACCCATTTGGTTTATTTGATTTGATCAGTTTTTCAGTTTCATAAATCGAACCGGGAGCCAAACCCATTGCTTTTTTCTAAATTTCAACCAAACCAAACCAAACTTATTTTTCAATTCAACCGAACCAAATAGTCTAATAGGCTAGCTGCGGTTCGGTTCGGTTTTTTCGGTATTTACCGTACAGTGCTTACCCGGAGGGAGGTGCTCCAGAAGATACCTTTATAGAGAGAGAAAACGGTTAGAGGCGTCAAACAATTTGCCAGCTAGCTTCTACAATCATCTACAAGCTTCTACACCACTAGTCGACGTTCTTAACTTTTCTTTTTTTTAAAAAAAAATGGCAAGTTTTTATTTTTAATTTTTTGTTTTAACTAAAATTTTGACAACCTTTTAAATAAATTCATATTTTCCTTAGTTATTTGGTATTTATGCTGCAAAACTTTTACTTTAAATAATATTTTAGCTCTATTATTATTATTATTATTATCATTATTGAAAAAGACGTAAGTTGAGATTTTTTTAAAAAAAATTATACATTATTCGTTTCGTTTATTTTTAAAAATAAAGTATATTAAAATATAAAATGATTAAGTTTTAAATTTTTTAAAATGTCCAACACCAACTGTCAAATTTTTTTTTTTTTTTTGATAAATTAGTATTTCTACTGGTTATTGCTGGGCATCGTGGAAAGGACAATTCTAGAATGCAACGGGTATATTAGTGATGTGGCGTAACAAACCAATCAAATTAATCCTTTTAAAAATATATGTCCCATCATGATTGTAAAAAAGTATTTTTATTGTACTTTTATTTGAAAAGAAGGAGTATGATTGGCTTGTTATTGATGACGTGGTGCAAGTGTGACAGTGTAGAATTCCTCCCGCCTTGGAAGGGTGCAGGATGTGCCATTTTCCCGCGCCCTTCTCCTGTCTTTCACACTTTTCCGCCTTTTCTCCTTTTTCTTTTATTTCTTGAGAAATGGCAGCATATATTTTTTTATGTATTTTTATTGTATGATTTAAATTTTTTTAATTATAATAAGAGGTCATCTTGAGAAAAATATCCATTATCGGATATCTCAAAAAAAAATATTTCGATTTTTTAATACATGGTATTGGTAGGTGGTTATTTTTGTCTCGTCCATTGCCCCAAAAAAATTGAAATTATTGCATGGATTAAGTATGGATTTTGTCTACCAACTTTGAACGAAACCCAAATCCTAATTAATTTTATATTATATAATGTATATATATCTTTTTTAATATAATATTTGAATTTATATTTTAAAAATTAATATTTAAATATAATATATTTTAAAATATGATAAAGAGAAATTATTATTTCAAATTTGGATTTTTCAGTTTGGGTTTGGATTTTGAATTTTTGCTCAGTTTTCTAATTTGGATATGAATTTTTAAAGTACGCCGGGGGTTTCAGATATGAATTTTGAGATTGATAATCAATTTCGGATTCGAATTTTTGAAAACCTGTTCCAAATCTAACCTATTGATATTGCTAACTATTGCTTTTTTTTTAAACCACTTATCTTAACTTTTTTAATTTTTATATATAAAATTATATTTAAAATATTTATTATCTGTAATGATTAAAATATTATTATGTTTAAAATATATATTATCTCTAACCGTTTAAAAACTGTTCTTAACATTATTCAGTTCAAATGGTTGAAACCAAGGAACTTGATAGACTTGGATTTCAGTCTGACCCGTCAACCCACTCGGCTTAGTCTGGTTCTTAAATAATTAATACTACCTTAATTAAACTGTATAATAAAGGTTAGGAAGGTAATTGCAAACTAAAAAAACAAAAAAACAAAAATCTTAAAAATTGACTAAAACTGAAAAATTTTAAAGATAAAAAAAAAAAAACTAAACCAACTTAATAAATCTAATCAGTTAGACCGATCAAATTAATAAAATATACAAATAGTTTAGAATTGCCCATATAGATTTATTTAAGTTATTTACGTCCTAATTTTATTTAATTTTATTCTGCTAAACTCTATGGTAAATATTTATTATAAACTTCAAATTTGAATCGTACAGTTTAAATTTATTCAGCCATGAATTTTTAGATATATAGAAGATTTCTATATACGGTTTAAGTTCTAAGTTTTAAATTTATTTTCAGATTAAATTTTAAATTATAATAAATGTTCTCATTATTTTAAAAAAATTAATTTTTAGTATTAAAATTTGAATTAATTTAGCTAGTACAATTCTATTCTAAGAATAAATTTAAATTATACCATATATTCCTATTGAATCAAATATTTATTGACATTCAAACTTTTATTAAATAGAGATACAAAATTAATTTCTAAATTAGAGAAATTATAAAATTCCTCAAAACATATTAAATATGTTGAATTTAAATATTTACCTACATTCAAATTTTTTAAAATATTCACACAACCTTAATGTCTAAGTTAAGAGATATTCTAAAATTTCTTAAACATATTAAATATATTGAATTTAATCATTTACCAACATTCAAATTTTCTTAAATATTAATGCAAAATTAATAACTAAATTAGTATAATTCTAAAATCTATATCTACATATCTATATCTATATCTATATCTATTAGTTGAGTGTACGTGCAAATGCATTTGGCACTGAAACAAATCATTTTTAAAAGTATGTTTTATACATGACGTAGAAAGAAAATAATATGTGGTATTGCAATATTACTAAATAAAAAGCAATCTATCAACTAATAGATCAAACCATATAAATAAGGCCCAATCGGTATGTATCGTTTATTGCAACTTCACATCCTCTCTTTCACCTCCTATGTATAAAACCCTAAAATTAGTGTGACAATTTATGAATTAAAAGACTTTGAATAAATAAATTGATTGACATAGATATTAAACTATAGCGTAAAGGCATTTTGATATTGAAAATTAGGTCCATATCTGATGATCGAGTTTGGAATGGTTTTTATAAAACGCCAACAGTCAATAAAGGGTTAATCACAAATTGTGTTATCTATATTATAGCTTTTTAACTCAAAAAATAAAAATAAAAATAAAAATTTACAAAAAAATATATATATGGTTAGTGTTCTCCACATTTTTTATTTTTTATTACGACAAATAAAAAGGAAAAATTCTGTGATTGCTCAAAAGAAAAAGTGCCTTAACCAAAAAAAAAAAAAAACGTTACAGCATAATTTTGAGCTCAATAAAGTATTTGAAAACGATAGATAAAAAATTTGACCATAAAACCTATTTTAAAGGCTCTAGAACTAGAAGGAGAAAAAAGCTACTTCTCCAAAATTGATTCTGATTTTGGACTTAAACTTCAATTTTTTTTATTTTAGATTCAAAATATAAATTTAACATTAAATTTAAAATTTGAAATTTTAAATTCATATTTAAATTTTTAAATCTCAACAATTCAAATTTAAATTTTAAAATTTAAATTTGAAAATTTTAATTTATTTTTCAAATCTCAAATTTTAAATTTTAAAATTCAAAATTTTAAATTTTAAAAGTCAAAATTTTAAATTTTAAATTTAATATAAAATTTAAATTTTTGAAATTTCAAAATTTAAAACTTAAATGTTTGAAATTACAAAATTTAAAACTTAAATTTAAAATTCAAAAATACAAGTTTTAATTTTAAAATTAAAAAATTCAAAATTCGAATTTTAATTTTAAATTTCAAAATTCAAAATTTTAAAATTTTAAATTTAAAAGTAAGTATTAAATTTTAAATTTTAAATTTTAAATTTTGATTTTTGAATTTAAATTTAAATTTTAAATTTTGAATTTCAAGTTTTAAATCTTAAATTTTAAATTTAAATTTTAAATTTGAAATTCAAAATTTAAATTCAGATCGGAAAATTGAAATTTTAAATTTAGGTTTAAAAAAATCAAATTTAAAATTTAAAATTTTGAATTTCAAATTTATTTTTTGTGTAAATTTTAAATTTAAATTATACTTTTAATTCAAATTTAAATTTTAAATTATTTTAAAATAAAATTTAATAAAAATATTAATATATGTATGCATTAAAAAAAATTTACTAAACAGTTTTTACATCATATCGTGATAGAATTGGTAAGTTTGTTTGTACTTGGATTAAATCCGAATACAAAATCCAAATCCAAAGAAAATAGCGAATTCGAATCGGAATTCGAATCCAAATCCAACAAATTTTCGAACTAGAATCCTGATTTGTGATAATCCCAATCCATATTCATAACAATAATATATATAAGTTATAGGGATGTATGTAAAGCTCGCCCCGACGGACTATTAGATCCTGATTTTTTATTTCTCTCGCGTCTCCTCCTGCAATCTTGGGCTTCGAAATCGCACCCCCCTCTCTCACATCTCCTCCTTCGATTCGCCCCTGCTTCGACGGCTCGTCCCGCCTATTCTCCATCCCGTATCGCCCCCCAAAAGGTCCAGTCTCAGCTTCTCTTTTTGTCTGGTCTAATTTTGTATGTTAAAGTATTTTATTTAATTGATTTGTTTTGATTTCTTCCTTGTATGATGAATAATTTGTATCTATGAGATTGATTATTAAAAGTCACCAATTCGAGATTTTTTTTTTTTTCTTTCTTTTCCTTTTCTTTTTCTGCCCATCAAAGAATGAACTGGTTAACTGGTCCAACCAGTTTGAACAGGGGTCGCACACAAACCAAAAAAATTAGATAAAATAAAATAAAATAAAAAATCTACAACGCGCGCATCACCAGACGGTGGAACCAGCACATTATCAGGAAAAGAGAAATATAAAAAAAAAAAACTTTAATTTTCACCAAATCTATATCTCTAATCAATTTTCACCTAGTCTATATTATCTCCTAATGCTATTTAGTATAAAAAGACCTTTCATCTAATCAATTTTCTCTCAATATATATCTCATATTGCTCATAGTCGCGCCCGGGCTCCCAATACTAAACCGAGTCTATGTGAAACGAAGCCTAGATTGGTTTAGACTAGAATATCTATTCGGATTTCCGGCAGAATATATAGGAATCCTTGTCCCATATATATATATATATATATATACACACAAACACATATATATGTATGAAGAGCGATTGCTTAATTAACCCACGCCTTCTCTATACTGAATTAATCTTTGGCTCATATTCTCTCTAATTCTCTATTCTGGATAGCAGAAATTATGCTGGTGATTACCGCAAGTAAGTTGTGGTTGGATCAGCCGAGGATCGTGCTGAAGATCAGCTGGAAGGGGATCGAGAGTCCGGAGCGTGGCAAGGTCTATTATCACCACGACAGCACGACAATCACGACGACAATCGCCAAAGACGTCAGCTGCTTCATCGAGAACCTGGATGGCTGCATGACCGAGATCTTCCAGGAGCTCGACGTGGCCGTTCCTTTTCTGAGCCGCCTGCCTCCTTACAGCATCGATAAACTCTACATAGAGCGGCATTTGCGGAACATGGTATGCAAAGCTGTAAACGCGTGCGCCTCCGGAGGAGGCTTTATGCTCACGTTTGAAATCACCGTAGCATTTGATTCGGATCCGGATCGGTATCTGTTTACAATTACAAACAAAAAGCCTGTACTCGCAACCGTAGCTACAGACGCAGATCCTTTGCATTCTTCTATGGACCAACAACCGAGGCTCACGACCGTGCTGCCTACAGATGCAGATTCTTCGTGCTCCGATCTGCTTGGATAAGTTATTCGGAGAGGAGATGGCGGTCGAATGGCTTCCTTGCGCTCATTGCTTCCATCATTTGCTGCATTAATGGTTGGCTCAAATCCAACTGGACCTGTCCAGTCTGTCGACTTAGTATTGAAATAGATACTTAGCTTAGTATAGAAAAATTATGCAAGTAATTTTTATCCTAGAATCAAACGATATTAGGACTAGACTAACTTAGTGGTACAAGGTCATTAGGAGAAGGGAAAGAGTATTATACGGCTTCGATTGTTAAAATATATATTTTCTTCTTATTCTCAAAAAAATATGCACTATGCAGTTGAGATTAACTCAGTAATAATTTATTATCTTTATAGTGAAAGAAATTTGATAATTTATTATGTTTAAAATGCGAGGGGCATTGGTGGTCGATGTGTTATTTTTTTTTTTTTTTTCAGTTCTGTTTTTTTTTGTTTTAGTTTTCAAAAAGTGATAACATCGGTTTTATTATCAAGCAAAATACTTTTTTTTAGTAGTTTATCTTTTTAGAAAAGTGATTGACTCAGTTTTGTCATATTAATAGTATATATGAATAGTGTATATATATATATATATACAAAATTATATACGAATTTAATAAATTTTAAATGTAAATATATTATAAATTTGTTTGATATTATTAAACTAGTAGACTGAAAAATAAGAATCGTATGAAAAAAATTTATTGGCCCTAACAAATATCACTAAATCTTATCAGATTTCATGAATATGTAATTTTAGAAAAAAAAAAAAAAAGTGTATGAAAAAAAAAATCACACTTTGTTTATTTTTTTAATAGGTAAGCCAACTCCGACTCAACTGCTGCAGTTGGTACTACGGCCAATTTGGTTGTAGTACCAACTGCTGCAGTTGAGCCTTCTTGTGTAGATACAACTGCAGCAGTTAAGCCTAACTGCACCAAACAACAACCCCTAAGAGGAGGTGTGATGGCCCATCACCCAATAACAATTAGAGCCAACAACCCATTTTAGCCATGTCCCCTCTTTTTTTTATAGGTAAATATGCATGAAGCCCCACTCAAAAACTGGCCATTCTTGAAATACACCTTTTAATTAATTTTCTATTTACCAACCGTCCCTAGAGCAAGTGGTAAAGGGCTTAGCGGTTAATACCCGAGACCCAAGTTCGAATCCTAGTTGATTCACATTTCTAGCTAAGTTTATTTCTAAATAAAATAAATGAAGCGGGTAGCGTGCTAACTATTTCTCAAAAAAAACAAATTTAATTTTCTATTTATTGAGACCCCTCGACTTCTTTATAATTTATTTGACCAACATCTCTTAACCTCATTAAAAGGAAAAAGTCAAATGGATCTTAGTCAAAAAACAAAACAAAAGAATGAAATACAAGTTGAGGGAGCGGACATTATAATAAACAAAGTATACTATACAATAGACTATAATATAAATAGTACAGTATAAAATATTATACGGGTAAATAGGCCTAGAAACGGCCCAGGCATGGAGGGTTATGGGCTTCGATTAGTATACATTTTCAGGCCGGGTAAGGCCCTGCGGGTTGGGCTAATTGCAGTACTTTCCATTTTAGGTAAAGTCGGAAATAGTAACTTTCATTAATAGCCCGAAATAGAAAGTTTCAGTTGTGAGCTTAATATTATACTGTAACGTACTTTTTTTTTTTTTTTTTTCCTTTATTCTTTGGTTAAGGCACTTTTTCTCCAAGCAATCAAAAATAAATAAATTTGGAGAAATCTCATGATATTTTTTTTTTTATTCTTTTCTAATATAGAAAATGTAATATAGACAACACAATTTGTGATTAAAATTGTAAATTTCGTGTAATTAAGTTATACTTCTAATAAATCATTTAGTGATCCTTCTTGAGTATCCTCTCCCAATTGTAAATATTAAGATCATTTAATATATAAAAATTTTTCATGGACATTCCCAAAATACAATATAAAGAGCTCTCAATGAGCAAAAATTATATTTATACCTTCTAACTATATAAAAGTTTTCACATGAACTGAGTTATTTGTTGATTAGTATTTTTTTTTAGAGATAGATAGCATGCTATCAATTTTGTTTATTTCATTTAGAAATAAGCTTAACTGAAAATATGAATCGACTAGAATTCGAACTTAAAACCTCGGATACAAACCACCAAATTCTTTACTATTTGCTCTAGATATTTCGATATTTAGATAAGGCCCGATGTCTTATAAAAATGATTTATTCAGTATAAGATTTATTTAATATAATTGCAATTAAAAATTTTAAAATTTTAGGTCTTGATATTCATTTGTCTTAGGATAGTATTATTTAATTAAGAAGCAATCTATCTATTCTGAAAAAAAAAAAAATTCAAGGTCAAATATATTATCCCACTATAAACATATGTTACCACTCTTTATGTACCAAATATTTACATATTTTTTAATAAATTAAGGAGATATAAGAAATAAAATATTTATGAATGAGAATGAGGCCTAGAATAATTACATAACAAAAAGCATGATTTTCTCCAAATTTATCTATATTTTATTGCTCATCATAAAAAAAGGAAAAAACACTATTTAAGTCTTTAACACACGCAAGCGGCCGGGCGTGCAGGGCGGCCGGGCACAGGAGCGGGGGAATTAATTGAAAAGGAAAGGGGAAATTTGCGATCTAATATGGAGCCCCCCAAGAGAAACTTTTCATTTTTAAGGCTATCAACGAGAGTTCCTATTTCGGATTTTACTTAAAAGGTGATTTTGGTTCGCGCTATTTTTTAAAAATTTTTAATAATTTAATAGAAATAAAAAAAATATGTTGGTATTTGACTAAACGCATTAAGTAATTTAATTAATAATACTATATTTATTTAGGAATGAGATGCATCGTAAAATACTAATCTTATTTCTTTGAGGAAGAGTGGATATTCTTATATTAATGGATTGAAATAATTATAATATGTCCAATCTCTTTCTTTCTTCTCACTTGCCGGCTAGTTGGTATTATTTTTCTTTATACTTTAACCTCATCTCTCTCTAAACTTATCTTTTTCTTTCTAAACTAAACTATATATTTCTCTCCCTCTTTTTCTAAAATCTCAATCCTCTCATTCTCTCTGATATCGACTCTATTTATCTTCCTATTTTTTTTAATTATACTCTCTCTTTCTAACCTATATTCTCTCTCTTTTTTCTAAAAAAATATTAAAATTTTTTATAATATTATTTAAAATTAATTTAATTAATTAATTAATTAATTATATATTTTTTGTAATTTTAAATAACATGACTAAATAATATGACCGTACGAACCAAACACCGAAATACTATATTCTTAGGCCCCGTTTGGTTAGGGGATAAGCGGGGATAACGAAAGTTATCCCCACTATTCCGCCAAACGGGATCATTTTTTACCGGGATATTTTATTCCGGTCAAAGCTTGCTATTCCCGGTTATCCCGGAATAGCAAGCTTTTTACTATTCCATCATTTTGGTGGAATAGTGCTATTCCCATGCTTAATTTCAAACTTAATTAAAATTATAAANGAATCTTATTCATATTCTCTCTCTTTTTTCTAAAAAAATATTAAAATTTTTTATAATATTATTTAAAATTAATTTTAAAAATAAATAAATAAATTGTATATTTTTCGTAATTTTAAATGACATAACTAAATAATATGTACGTGCGAGCCAAACACCGAAATACTACTACATCTTAATAATAGGATGAATATGAATAAGATTCTCGGATATCTTTTTACTCATAGTAATATTTAATACTGCGAACCAAACGCGCCCAAAAAGGAAAGTCCCACTAAAACGGAAGGTAAATGATCAGTGGTAGGCCAAATCCGGCCCATAAGAGAAAATGGATCAAATAACGGCTCACTAACTCAAAGATGGGTACTCTGTATAAATAAAGATGGATGCGTTGAAACCTGGGCCTGTAGTCTTTCGGGCTGAAGGCCTATCCCGAGGCATAAGAATTGGGCATGATCAAAGCCTGTGTAGAAACCGGACCATGAACACCTTGTTCCAAACAGCATTCCAGTATTGGGCCTTATGTACAGAAACATATTCATAGTATTTTTTTTTTTTTTTTAAAAGTTTGCATTTGATAGTCCAGCCCAGCCTAAGTTTAAAAAAGACCCAACCCATACCATTCTCGCGCAAATAGATACCGCCCGGAAAGCAAAAAATTATATTATGAAATAATGTTACAATGAAACAAAATCTTACAAATTTAGCAGAGAAAGAAACTATCAAGATAATTTGTAAGACCTTATTGAACTTGTCATGTAGCACTTTTTAGCACGACTTATCATACGAGTCAAAATAGGTCTAAGGGCGTCACTAAGGGTGATATTCCAAAATAGAATGGATAAATAAGTCTTAAAAAATGGACATGATGTAGAAACGATATAGACCGCTAGTGAATCGATAACAATTGTGAAACTAAAATGTTTTTTAACACATTAATAATTTTTTTTGAGAAATGGGTAGCACGCTATCCGCTTCGTTTATTTCATAGAAATAAACTTAGCTGAAAATGTGAATCAACTAGAATTCGAACTTGGATCTCGAGTATCAACCATCAAGTCCTTTGTCACTTGCTCTAAACACATTAATAATTATTATTTAGAATAGTTGGTTGCTCCGAGGATAATCCTCTCGCTACTTGAGAGATTGTGTAAGTTCAAAATTAAAATATCCAAAATTGGGGATTTCAAAATTCGGGGTTTCTCGACTGGACAAGAAGATCCAAGTCTATTAGTGCGAAGATCCAAGTCCACTGGCCTTTCTACAAATTAGATATTCTTTCAAGTGCTAAGTCTGCAAATGCTTCAGTAGGATCAACCCTCTTAACCCATCCTTATTCCAGTATGCAGAAAAATGCTAATGACTTATCACAAATTAGATATCCTATGACAGTGTCATACCTTCTATATAAGAAACTAACAAGGACTTTTTAACTCTCTTAGCCACAAAACCACAAAGGCGGTACAGATATTAACATCTGAAGGCACAAAATGTAACTAGATCTATTAAAATAACTGGTAATGCAATATTTTTGAGACCATTTAAAGATTTAGAATTTCGACAGCTTAAGAAAATGGTAGAACAATCTAGTGATGCAGGAAAGAAAAGGAATAAGCAATTCAGAGCACCCAAGCAAGGGCACTATTCTAATTCAGTTAATTTCGAAAAGTCTAATCAATTCCCTATAAATTAAACCACATAAGCACAAAGCAGCTAAATTCTCAGAGTCATGATAACAGAAGACGAGTAAGAATTCATGTTGTTACCCGGCTATATTTTAAGCACTTATGAGTTTCTTGCTCACCCTTCTAATCCATCTAACCAAGTCAAATGAATCAATTAAGATGTTGCCACTCTTCCATTGTATTATCTCATAACAAATCAAATAAATCAAACTAAGACCGGAGCTATCAACTCCATCAAATCCATATAATCAAATGAATGGATTTAGGGCCTTAGAGTTCATCTAATGACAAATCAAATTTATGGATTTACAGTTTGTAACTCTGCCTTAGAATCCATCTACTAACAAATCAAGCTAACCAAAGCATCCATCAACCTGCTCCAAATCTCAGAAATCGAACTAGGTTTTCTGAAACAAATTGAACTCACCCAACCTTATCTCCCTCTACCAAACCACAACAGCAACAAAAAAAAATGCCTACAACCTAAGCACAGGATCAATTCAACGAGCAAGAGAACGATTAAAAAAGAAAACGAAATCTCAAATCCAAAACTACCGAAACCACTACGGTCTAAATCGCTCTTACCTCCACTCCCCTTCGATCATTTCGATCTCCAAGTAGAAGAAACCGAGGATTAAACGAGGAAGGAGGAGAAGAAGAGGAGGAGAGAGAGGAACAAAATCGCACCATGCCCCTTTCTTCCACTTCTCCTCGAAAAAGGTTATAGCGGAGAGTTTTTGTTTTTTTTTAAAAAAAAACCAAACAAAACCGCCAGGAGATTGAGAGGGAAAATGAGTTACAGCAGTGACGGCGGTCGGGAGAATCCGACCGGCCGCCCCGGCCGGCTGAGCCGGAGCGGACGAGCGCACCGCAATCCGAACCACTTGGCCCTTGGGGTTGGGGAGACCGGTAGTTCCGGTTCTCCAACGCCTCGGAACCGGTCCAATCCGGGCATTGACCAAGCCGAACCGACCGGGCCAGCGCATGGAAACCGAACCGATCCCACTCGGGAACCGGTTCAGCCGGTCAAACCCCCCAACCCTAACCCACTGCTATAAATACCAAACCGAACCGCTCGGCTCCCTTTCCCCTCTCTCTCTTTAGTTTGCGGAGGGCGAAAATAAAATCGGAAGCAGGAGGAGTCGGTCAATCGCTTCGGCCCCCTTCTTTTTCCAAAATAAAAAAAAACCCTGTAAGTTCGATTAACTTTTATTATTAAATTTTTTTTTAATCTTTTTTATTATAATTAATTATGTATTTTTTTAAGTACACATGTAAGGGTCTAATCTATCAAGTGGGAATTGGGATTGGTTGATACTCATTGACATGTTCTTCTGGTGGGCCACCCTGGACTCGTAAATTTGGTGCTTGGTTTTCTCCTGCGAAGATAAGCTAGCAAGGGATTTTTAATACATGGATTCTTCTAATAACCGCAGTTTGAAGAGAGCGTCATTAATAAATAGTATTACATTCTGTAGCAGGTTGATTATATTCTGCAGCTTCTTTCCTCTGCTAAAATGGATTATGAAGCTTTCCTCTGCGAAAATAGAATATTCAAATTTGGAGTTTGTATTTTGAGATCCAAAATCTCATTCAAGCGTTCCTCATGGTTATTATTTAGAGTTCTCTGCTTGTTGATTTGAAGGTAATTTTAGTTGAAAGCAAAAAAGAATGTAGGCAAGAAGGTGCATTGAGTAAAATGGTAAATAAATGTTGGGATTTAGTTGAATCAAATTCAAATTCTCGCGAACTCTCAGTTGCTTCCGGTTTCCGGTGGTGAGCTATTATGTTTTGTTTCTGAAATTAGCTTCCTATTGTAGTTGGAGCTCCATCCTTTTCCGCTTGTCAAATACTCTACTACATTTAACTGCAGTTGAAAGCAGAAGCCAACAACATCGCCATTGAATGGCATCAACCTCCGAGGTGATTCTGCCAATTGGGACGCAGAAGCACGACCCTGCATGGAAGCACTGCCTGATGATTCGTTCCGGCGGCCGCACGAAGCTGAAGTGCGTCTACTGCTCGAAGCTCTTCCTGGGCGGTGGCATCCACCGCATCAAGGAGCACCTCGCTCGGCAGAAGGGCAATGCCTCCTGCTGCCCCCGTGTTCCTACTGAGGTCCAGGATGCCATGCTCCACAGTCTCGAGGGAGCCGCTGCCCGCAAACGGAAGAAACTCAAGCTCGCCGATGAGCTCAACAAACTCCATCCCACGGCATCCTCCCATCCCGATCATGAAACTGATGATTCTGCACTTCAGGCTATCCCTATCAACAATGTGCTCGATTTCTCTGGAACCGGATCGGCTGAGGTGAGGGAAGAGAATGCAGTGAAAGCGCCGGAGAAGGTGAGGAAGAGGAGGGGCCGGAAACGCGCTTCGCCGCAACTGTTGCCTCGGCTTGTAACTGCTGGTGAGGTTACTGTGCCGCCGCTCAAGTCTACTTCGGGCTCTGCTGTTGGTAAGGAACTGGTCTTCATGGCAATCGGACGGTTCTTGTACGAAGCTGGGGTTCCATTGGACTCTGTGAATTCGGTCTACTTCCAACCGATGATCGACGCTATCTCATCAGCAGCGCCAGGGCTCGAATCGTTCTCCTACCATGACATCCGTAGCTGGATCCTCAGGAAATCTCTGGAAGAAATTGGATTACAGTTAGACTTCTACAAATCGACGTGGAATAGAACAGGTTGTTCTGTATTGGCCGATGAATGGACCACCGACACAGGTAAAACGTTAATCAATTTCCTAGTCTATTGCCCCGAAGGAACCATGTTTTTGAAATCAGTAGATGCTACTCACATCGTCACTTCTGAAGATACTCTCTATGAATTGCTTAAGCACGTTGTAGAGGAAGTGGGTGAGAAGAATGTAGTTCAAGTAATCACCAGTAATACCGAAAACCATGTTCTTGCAAGCAGAAGGCTCACTGAGGCCTTCCCTACATTGTTCTGGTCGCCTTGTGCTTTCCGATGCATTGATGGAATGCTAGAAGATATTGGGAAGTTGGAAGCTATAAACCAAATCATAGAGAGCGCGAAAACTATTACGGGATTTATATACAATAATGCGGCAAGTTTGAATATGATGAGGAAATACACACATGGGAAAGATTTGGTGCTAGCAGGGGAGACGCGCGCTGCTGTGAATTTTATTACTTTGAAGAGTATGGCTAATTTGAAAGAGGAATTGAAAGCTATGGTTAGCTCGGATGACTGGATGGATTGCCCTTATTCTAAGAAACCTGGCGGAATTGCTGTGAGTAATCTTGTTACTAGTGTAACATTTTGGTCCTCTTGTGCTGCAATTGTTCGTATAACCGAACCACTTCTAAGGCTTCTGAAATTAGTTGGGAGCAATAAGAGGCCAGCGATGGGTTATATTTATATGGGTATTTATCAGGCCAAAGAGGCTATTAAGAAAGAGCTTGTGAAGAAGAGTGACTATATGCCATATTGGGATATCATTGATTGGAGATGGGATAAGAAATTGCCCCGCCCTCTTCATGCGGCGGGTTTCTTTTTAAATCCTCACTTCTTCTATGGTGTTCGGGGAGAAGTTTCGAATGAGATCGCATCAGGTCTTTTGGACTGTATAGAGAGGTTGGTATCTGATGGGAAAACCCAAGATAAAATCCAGAAGGAATTAAATTTATATAGAAGCGAAGCTGGGGATTTTCGAAGAAAGATGGCTATCAGGGCAAGGCGCAATTTACTTCCTGGTAAGGAACATTCATGCTTAATGAAAACCAAAAAACTATTTTCTCTTTTATGTTTGACCTGACTATATCTCATATAGCTGTTGAGTGAACCTATTTTGGAAGAGCACTAACAGGCTAACAGCAATTTCACCGACATTCTTCCCAACAAATTCCTTCCCAGTAGAGGCATAAGCTTCAAATAGGAACTTGTACTTTTGGGGCTTGGGAGCGCAATGAAGCTTCTTGCGATGGCAAAAGCTCATGATTGTTTATTTTCTGGACATTTAGCTGCTGCTTTTCAAAATAGAGAAGCTGCTCTAAAAGCTAGAAAAAACCAATCTGTAACTAATGTGCTTGCCTTGGTCACCGATTTGGTTTTCCTGGAAGGTGTATTTTGGCCTGTTAATATTACTATATCCTCATGAATGATGAATCATGTATTGCAGCTGAATGGTGGTACACTTATGGATGTGCTTGCCCACATTTGACACGTTTGGCCGTGCGAATCCTTAGTCAAACTTGCAGTGCCAAAGGATGCGATCGAACAAACATTCCTTTTGAACAAATTCATAACCAAAGAATGAACTGCTTGGAACACCAGAGAATGTATGATCTTACTTTTGTCCAGTATAACTTGCGGCTACAACAAAGGCAAGCTTACTGATTGTTTCAAGGATTTTCTTCAAAAAATAATAGTCCCAAGGATAAAATGGTTATGCATCCCCCAACTGTAGGTCATGCGGAAACAAGTCGATGCTCCTTACTTTGTAGGATTTAAATCCCCACTAAATTGTTGTTTGATTTCAGAAAATCCTTTGAGCTCAACTGTAAAATATGACTGTAACTTTTTTGACAGAAATTGTTAAGTTTGATAGAATGTGATAAACATTAGACAACATTTTACTTTGGGGGCTCAATTCCAAAGTTAAATATATAGATAAATTAAGTTCTTTGACTTGTGTCCAAATGATACAGGATTTGGCGGATATTTAGACAGTTTTACCTTGTTTCATCTACGCTCATACTAATGCATACATCTCATTTTGACATTTTTAATGTAGCAGGCAGCAATTGAAGGTCAAAGCTTTTGATCCTATTTCCATTGATAATATGGACACTGTTGATGACTGGGTTGTGGAGAAAAGTGGACCGCTGTCAGGAGCTACCGATTATCCCAATTGGATGGATGTTAATCAACCCATAAATAATGTAGTATCACCAGTTAATTCAAGTGACGAAGAAATTGAAGCCTTTTTTTCCGGTAAATTTCCTTTCTATATCAATGTTGCTATAATCATCGCCCACCCTACGCAATTGGAAATAATAACCATTTTACTCACAGGACTTGATGAGGAGATGATCCAAGCAGCTGCTCAATACACAGCAGATGATGACAGTATCAAGGAGGATGATGAGAATCCTCCTTTTGAATAAAATTGGTTAGTGGAAGAGCAAAGTAATGATTGTTCTATGAAGAAAAAAGATCAGCTTTTGCCCAGGTAATGTGAACTTGTGACGTAATCTGGGTCAAGTAAGTGATAGATGTCATTGTAAATGTGTAGATCCTTTCACTTTACTTAAGTTGGTTGAAATCAAATTCAGAGGAAGGCTAATTCTAACTTCTTATGAAGTAAGGCTAGTGGTTGATTACTTGATGGCTTTGTCATTCTTGCTTTGCATTAGTATGTATATATTGTGAAGTAAGGCTAGTGGTTGATGACTTGATGTCTTCGTCATTCTTGTTTTGCATTAGGCATGTACTCTCGATATATTTGGTAGGTAGCTTTGTGAAGAAATGTCAGGACATGCCATAGTAGCCAATAATTTCCTTGACGAACTTTGATGATCTGGGAGGGAAATTAAAAAAACTTGGATATGTGACTGAATTGAGTGAATAATCTATAAAAGAAATATTTAATTTTTTGAAACTGTTTAAACTAGTTTGCTATGCTGTCATGTTTTGTATAAAATTTTCTTAACTAAGCTAAATAACTTCTTTGGAAAGTTCAAAAGAACCAAGAACTTCCACACGCTCATCTGACAAAGATAGCATCCTGAATAGCATCAAGATTTATAGGGCTTTGTGGCTAACTGGATGATTTGTAGGAATTTTCGTGCCATTGTACAAGTTTGATGCCCTTTTCACATTTTAGGTAAAAAATCTTCCTTTTGTATACTTTACATGGCGGGCTATTGTGCTCTGTAGGACTCCATACGTACAATTCTCAGAAAAATATTTTCCCTGATTCTGTGTTGATCTGCCAGAATATCCCTGATATTGTGTTTCCAGGAAGATGAAAGATTTCCTGCTCATACTTCCTTCAGTTCAATTCTATTTGTATTCTAGCAATTCTGATTATGGATATTGCTCTGCGACTTGCTCCTTTGAAGCAAAAAAGGTATTTTGATGTTGAACACTTGAACTATCCTTGCCCGTGTATGTAGGTCACTGAGCAAACCACGTAAATTGCTTGCATTTTATTTTATTTTCTCTCCTTTTTGATTCTTTTACGAGTTTGTACCTTCCGAACTAGGAATTATCATCCTTGGCCGTAACATTGCAACTGCTTGTCCTTGTTTAGTTTGTGTTGATAAATTTCCCCTTGTTTATTGATATATGGAGGAAGTGATTTTTTTCTCTCGTGATCTGTGATTTCTACATAAATGTTGTTTAAGGAGAGCTAATAAAGCTGCAACAGAACCTATTTATCAGCAATAAGCAAATCAACTATTATACAAATCAAATGCCCTTCATGGAAAGAAGAAAGGTCACAAGCACAATTTTGGAAAGAAGAAAGGTCACAAGCACAATTTACCCATACAGGGCAAGCTAAAATCTGTTCATATCTTCTTTCTAGAAAAGAGCTTATGCTTCTAATTAATCTTCCATTCCTTCAAACATGACACTCAGATACTCCCTATTTATAAGGTATAGAGGCAGCTTCCATCATCACTCCTAGCTGTCGGATCGAAGTTTGTCGCTATCGGATCGGTGCAACCTTCAGGAACAGGAATATTCACTTGTTGCGCAGCTTTACCTGCAATCAAGTAAATAAGCATTTCTTTCTTAATATCAATCATAAATATAACTCTTTGAAAGATCTTTTACACATGAATCCCCCTAAATTTTATTTATTTACACATTCATCCCTCCGAGATTAGAAATATCATGCTTGCTTTGAAAAAATTCTTCCGTGCCCTTAAAAATTCTACTTCATGTAAATGTAGGTAGTCCTTTTTGCAGGAAGATGTATTAGTTTGTATTCATTTTGAACTACTTTGTCCAAAATATAGTGTCTAGGATTTTGAGGGATTTTACCGTAAAAGTTTCCGGTTTTCATGGCATCAGCATTGGCATCGCCAAGCGCGGCCTCGCTGAGGTACTTGTCAGCAAGCTGCACCCTCTTAACGTTCTCCTGCTCCTGGACGAGCATATTGCCGTACTCCATGAGCTTGTCTAGTGTCATCTTTGGCTGCTCGAAGGTCGGTGGCCCCTCGAGCGAGTTCACGAGCTTCTTGCCGATTGATTCAATGCCGGACTCTGCGACCCACTTCCTCACCTCGTCATCGTAAACTCGAGCTCGGAGAGCTCCAAAGAAGTCTGCATAGATCAAAATATCAATAAACTGTCAAACAGAATGGGGTATCTTCTAGGTTAATCTCCTTATTTTGCTAAATATGATAAAAATGCTAGTGTACAAGTCATGTTTTTGGTCACATCATATTATGGTAGGAATTGTGATATCCATGTCTTTTATTCTTTACAATCATTGCTATAACATACAATTGAATTCAAAATTGACTTTATTTTAACTATTTTTTAATGTTTTTTTTTTTTAGAGAGATAGGTAGCACGCTACCCGCTTCATTTTATTTCATTTAGAAATAAACTTAGCTGGAAATGTGAATCAACTAGGATTCGAACTTGGGTCTCGGATACCAACCACCAAGCCCTCTGCCGCTTGCTCTAGGGACGGTCAGTAACTATTTTTGAATGTTAGAGTATAAAAATAGGATTTGTAGAGAGTTTTACCGATAGATTGGCCTGGAAAGGCATCGACGAGCTTGATGATATCTTCCTTGGGAACATTATCAGTCCTGAAGATGCCTGTGCAAACGCCGATACGGTCCTCTCTTGTCGGCGCCCAGTAGAACTTCTCCATACGACCGTCACGAATGAGAGGTGCATACAGAGTCGAGAAGTCGTTCCCTGTAACTATAATCGGAACACGAGGATTATCCTGCTTGTTGTACATTCCGGGGAGCTGCACATTGGTCGGGTTGTCGGCGATGTTCATGAGGGTGGCATTCACCATCTGGTTGTTGACTGTGTACTGTGTGGTCCCGCCCATACGGCCTGCTCCCGCATCCAGATCATTGATGAAGAGGCAGCACATTTTACCCTTCTTAATGATGTCTGCGGCCTCTCGGTACCGCTGGCGGATCAATTTCGCGGGCTCTCCAGCGTTACCGCTCTCGAGCTCGCCGGCACTCATCATGATAGGACTGAAAGTTTTGCAGATAGAGATATTTGTAAAAGAGAAACAATGTTTTTATATAGAAAGAGATAGATTAACACAAAATTTGCAAATATGTTCTACTTGTGACTGATCGTAAAGCATTACTATAGTACAGGATTGCACAATCAAGTGGCAAAATTTAGCCCTGATTCCTTACTGTGACATGAAAAGTTAAAAGGGAAAGGGTTGGGGAGGGGTGAGGGGCACGTACTTGATTCCCATCTTAGCAAACACAAGCTCACATTGGAAGGATTTTCCTTGTCCTTTGCCTCCCCAAATACCCAAAATAAGGGGAACCTTTGAAAGAAACAAAAAATTATTACAAAAATACCTATATACTCATCAACTATACGAGTCCATGAAGTAATATAAATAGCAAAGGTAATACCTTAATGTTGGGCAAGTTCATGAAATTCTTGGTAATGTGAACCACAAGCTTATCCATGAAAGCAGGGGCTATGTAGAACCCATCCACGTTGTTATCCAAGTTGTACCTGAACACCATTCACTATACATTGTTAGAAAAGAAGTTCGACGCATGTAGGGAATAATGGGTAAATTTAACGGCAACTCCTAAACTTTTGACTTATTGTGATAGGGTCTCTGAATCTTTCAATTTAAACAAGTGATTACATAGCTGCAGTATATCAGATAAGTTCAGAAACTGATCTATGATTGAGGGTCGCGTTGTGTTATTAAATGAAATACTTTCAGAGACTGAATGGTTACAACTTACTGGCGAAGTCCCTGACTGATGTACTCCTGGGAGCTCATGACGGGGATGTGAGTGCCACTGTCCATGGGGGCCTGGAAGAGGGAATCCACCGTTCCCTTCCCTCTGGTGATATCCTGTTGGTCGTCCGACGTGTCGTACGCAAGGCCCTGCCACCTGTCCTTCTTAGTCTGCTTCGATTCATCGAGATCGGCTGCCACGACTTTGAACGCACCCGTCGACACCTTCCCATGGCTCGCACCGGCACTCACCGCCTTCTTCAAACTGCTTCCAAAGAAGGCCGAGCCCGGGGCTGAGGCTCCTGTGCTGGCACCATACCGGCTCAGCTGCAGCAGTTCATGACATGCAAGGAGTATTACCCAAATCAACTCTAAAGTGCTAGAGAGTCAGTAACTAATTTAAATTGCAAAACTGTAAAATGCTAGCTTTCGAGGTTTAATTTAACACTGCTGCATTTACTGTACAGCAAAGTAAGTTATTAAGAAAGCTCATAATCCTTTTCCGAACAACTCTAGTAATTAAGACTTGAGTACTTTTGTCGAAGACCTAAGTAGAGTTGATCCAATAAAGAACTTCTTAGATATATATAGAGTCAAGTACTTTTGTCGAACAACTCATATAGAGTTGGGCTAGAATACTATTAATGGTATTTGCCCCTTTTTGTTATCAAGTGTTTAATTCTTGGATGAGAAATTGTAAGGTTAGGATGATATTAGTTTCTTAGGGTTGAGTGGTTCCCCTAGGATTGAGTATTCTCCACTGAGTTATAACATTTAATCCAACGGTTAGAAATGATCAGAAGAATTAATCTAAAAGCTAAAAACTTGATAGCAAAAAGGAACAAATATTATTAATAGTATTCTAGCCCAACTAACTCTCTCTCTCTCTCTCTCTCTCTCTCTCTCTCTCTCTCTATATATATATATAGCCATATCTTATAAGGCTTTTGAAAATTTGAAATTTGGATAACACATACAAAAATACATAGCATACTTTTATAGAGGCATGCATATGCTTTTTCTCCACCAAATTACATTAAATNCTATATATATATATATTAAAATCTCTTCTGAGGCTTTTAATTTGCTATAGCAAAATTGGAAACTCCAAATGAAGATTCTCAATTTAGCTTCCAGTGGATTTAAAAGCTCCAGGTGATTAATTAGCTAAATCTGTTAATTGTTCCTTGAACTTATATTTCTTAAAGTAGATGAGCTATTTTAAAAACCTGACAAGCTAAACAAGCACTTAAACTTGTGTAACTACAGAACAAATTAACTGAAAATTAAGTTGGAGAGTCAGAAATTGTCCTAATTACTTTATAAAGCTATAAAATAGCTGTTATTCTCCAAAAACTTAAACTAACTAAGAAACACCGCATATATTCAACAAAGGCACGAATATTCATCAATTAACAGAAGCCGATATATCAAACTGATTGAAATGATCTCAAACAAAGGAACCAAATAAGAGAACAGCACAACTTTATAATTTAAATCATTATGTAATATTTACCCAGATCAATCATAGCATATTTACTATAGAGAGATAGAGAGAGAGAAAGAGAGTTACAGGTACTCTGTTAACAGCTCCCACAGTTGAGATAGCCGCAGCCATCTCAGTAACCAATGAAGTGGAAGTGGAAGTGAAGAGGAGATCAGAGATATTGAGCTCACCACAAGCCCAAGTATTGTAGCCAATGAGGAAGCTTGGATTTAATATACAAGCTTGGATTTAAAGATATATTGTTTTTTTTTTTTGGCTATGTTTTGGTTGGTGCATCTGTGGATCAGCTTCATAAACTCCTAAAGGCCACACACTGGAGATGGGGGGGAAGGGACACGTGGCGCCATCTTGGCCTCCCATGGAGTTGAGATAAACAGTGTGCTATGGTGTGTCTGAACTGCTTAGGTTGTGGGGCCCAACCGGAGAGAAAAGGCTGTGGTTTGTGTGAAATGATTCTTTCTTCACCACCAGATGGTATTTTGCTTTGGTATGAAATAGACCAGAAATAGTAAATTTTTCGTGAAATTTGAATTTCAATACAAATATTTTGAGAAATTTCCAAAAGATTTTCAATAATTCAGTGGTTTCAGCTCTTTAGAGGGTAGAAAAAGAAAATAAAAGAGTTATTTTTATATGTCATAAATATATTCTGCAAATATGGGAACTAAGATACCATAACCTCAAGTGTTCCAAAAATTTATGGTCCATGTTGTTTTCGTTCACACTCCATAGTGGGCCGTGTCACATTGCGTACTATGCCCAAAATTGAACTTAGACCCAGCTCAAAGTTCACATATGTCCAACCCATCCAGAGACTAGTATGATCGGCCTAGAGTGCACAAGGAAAAGTGAAAAATTACAATTATATTACCGGCCGTCCTTAAAGCAAGTGGCAAAGAACTTGATGGTTGGTACCCGAGATCTCAAGTTCGAATCCTAGTTGATTCACATTCTGTATAAGTATTAATTCAATAATGATGTACGAAATATCACTAATAAGCATATATATATTTTTTTATTGAAAACTGTTCAATAATTTTTCACTGCACAAAAAACAAAAATTCTTAGATTAGAGCATCAGCTTTAGAACATAAAGTCTCATTTCAATTTCATAGAAAAGATCCCATTCTAAGTTGCCAAATACTACTAGTTAGTTTTTGTAACTGAAGAAGTTATTTCTAAAAGAAAATTCTCTCCTTTCAAACCCTACCAAGTCCCCACAATTAGATAGGGCGCAAAAATCTCATGATAAATTTGAAAAAAAATGATAAGAAAGTCAATTTCTTCGATCAACGTGGCACCATTCAAGAAGAACCATCAAAGATGACAAACATTAGTGAGCAAAAAATGTGACACATTGCGCGACGGCATCGGCCATCCAACACCCAACCAAAACAAATAATTTGTCCACTAAAGTGACAAGAACTCAACCAAAACAAATAATTTGTCAACTAATAAAGTGAACAGGAGAAAGAATCAAGTTGGATGGAACAAACATTTCCAATATCAAACATGTGCCAGACAACTACAAATTATTACTAATTTAAAGAACATAAAGAGATCATAAAAAATTGTATTATGATTAAGATAATAGAACTGAATCAATTAACTGCAATGACCGATTGGACTCTTCTTAGTATTGTATATTGTACTAAATGGCTAAATCTCACATGCACCGCTTCTCATTATTATCATAGCCACCGCAAATTATTGGATCGTTGGTGCTAATCCTTAATTTCAAAATCTTGAAATATTAGAAAAGCACAATCAATTTACTTAAGACATGTAAACACAACGCACACAGGTCTTTATTGTGACTTGGTCGGAAAAATTTTGTAGCATGCAAGAATCAAACCTATAATCTCTGATCTGATACTATCTGTGGGATTGTTGGCACTAACTATTAATTCAAAAAGTTGGAGCCGTTAAAAATATATAATCAATTCACTTAAAACATATGTACAGCACGCACGGGTCTCAATTATGATTCGATCCAATCAGTCTCACACCACTTCGAATATATCTCGGTCAAACTCAACCTCATGTCATTTCGAATATGACTCAACTCAACTTGACCTTTTATCATAGGGCAGGATGCTAATCAATTTAACCCAATACAAACTACTGTATAGATTAATGATACTTACCAAAAAAGTATCTTAACAGATAGGATTAAACCTTGTACATGCGTATTTACAAAATTTTAATTATCAGTCGTTTCGAGTGTAAGTAATAAATTATTTTGGATGGAATTCAAATGTGGAGCCCACAAACAGGACTCAAGAAAAAAAGAAAAAGTAACAAAAGAAAGACTTTTCACCATTACCACATGCATTTGAAAGTGCAAATTTACGTTGATTTATGCATGAGTAAAGCCGCTTTGGCCTGACTATGACTTATATAAATTAAATTATAATTTGACTTGTAAATAATTCGCCAAAATAACCAAACTTATGATTCTAAATTTTTTATTAAAAAAAACAGTGAAGCTAGAATCCTATTGATTATATGAAAGTCACGTTTTTCTTCAAAATTTTGACCAATAAAATAGTAGTAATTTAGGGATGAAAATTGATAGTAAATACTATGGTTAATATTACAAAACTGAGTCTATCACTTTTCTAAAAAGATAAACTACTAAAAAAAAAGTATTTTGCTTAGATTACCAAATTTCTTTTACTGTAAAGATAATAAATTACTGAGTTAATCTCAACTAGTAAGAAAATATATATTTTAACAATCGAAGCCGTATAATACTCTTTCCCTTCTCCTAATGACCTTGTACCACCAAGTTAGTCTAGTCTAGTCCTAAAATCGTTTGATTCTTGGATAAAAATTACTTACATAATTTTTCTATACTAAGCTAAGTATCTATTTCAATACTAAGTCGACAGACTGGACAGGTCCAGTTGGATTTGAGCCAACTATTAATGCAGCCATGATGGAAGCAATGAGCGCAAGGAAGCCATTCGACAGCCGACTCCTCTCCGAATAACTTATCCAAACAGATCGGACAGCACAAAGAAGCTGCATCGGTAGGCAGCACGGTGGTAAGTCTCGGATGTTGGTTTATTGGAGAAAACAGAGGATCTATTTCGAGCGCGCGCGCATCTTTTATAATTGCAAACGGGTACTGAACCGAACCAAATGGTACGGTGATTGCAAAACAAAGCATAAAGCCTCCGGAGCCGCACTTTCTTAGAGCTTTGCATACTCGGTCCCACAACTCCCGCTCTATTTGCAGTTTATCTTTGCTGTCGGGAGGCAGGCGGCTCAGAAAAGGAACGGCCACGTTGAGCTTCTGGAAGATCTCGGTCATGCTGCCATCCAGGTTCTCGATGAAGCAGCTGACGTCTTTGGCGATTGTCGTCATGATTGTCGTGCTGTCGTAGTGATAATAGACCTTGCCACGCTCCGGATTCTCGATCCCCTTCCAGCTGATCTTCAGTACGATCCACGGTTGATCCAACCGCGACTTACTTGCGGAAAACTGCATAATTTCTGCTATTCAGAATAGAGAATTAGAGAAAATATGATGAGGCAAAGATTAATTCAGAATAGAGAATTAAAGAGAATATGAGGCAGGCGAGGCCCGAGGGTTAATTAAGCAATCGCTCTTCATATATATATATATATAAAATATATATATGTNAAGATACATGATTAGCACATATATCAATTATCCATAAGTTAATCACGTCACTTCAACTCGAAAACTAAAAACGGATCCACGATTAATGCATAGAATAGTTTAAAAAAGAAAACACTTTTAGAACTGAACCCTATATAAATCAAAACATGTAAATTAAATTGTATGCACTGTATAATTTACTCAGCTTTACCTACATATGTTAACACTAACTCTTTCCCAATCATACATGAGATTAAAATAGTATATTTTCAAGCAAACCATTGTGTCATAGATGAGCTTTTGGCATGTACTTAAAATTGTATATTTTCAAGCAAACCATTGTGTCATAGATGAGCTTTTGGCATGTACTTAAAAATTCCGCACATACAAAAACAAATAATCCTAATTCTCAGTGCCAAAATCAAATTACAGGGCACAAAATAATAATACAATCATAATACACATATCTGATGTTGTCAAGTCTTGAAATAAAGCTTATAACTAACTTTCGAGAATGGAAAAAAATTCTAAAAAAATTCAAATCTTGAACAAAAATAATGTTAGAAAAAGATAATAAAATAACCAAAGATGGAGTAAAAAAAAATCGAATTTTAGTCTCCCTATAGCACAAAATCTACATTGCATAAAAACAATAATTCTAAAAAAAATGCCAATAGAACATGCATCAATAGATTAATTAGAACAAAATCCATATTAGATCTCCCAAACTGCAACATAAAACTTAGAAACCCAACCCATTTGGGGAGTGGGGACCCTCAAAATTGGACCAAAGACTAAATTAATGCCAACATTAGGGAGCAATGCATTGTCAAGGATCAAAATCGGGTCTGCATAATAAAAGAAAAAAAAACACAATATATAATATTGATGTAAGATCTTTTAGCCAGAGAAGACATTTGTCTTGATGGATGAACAATGACAACTTATTCTCCTCGGCCTGCTTCTCATGCGCTAATGGATAACTTGTGACCGCAAGTACGAAAGAGCAAATTATTTTGAAAGTAGAATTTTAAACACCTTATTAAACTAAAACCACATTGCTTCAAACCCAACATGTCAAACTCACCATCCCAACTGACAGCAGCAAGTACTATGGTCTAAACACAGCTAATTATCTAATCACTCATAGAAAACAAATGAAAACATATCAAAGCAAGAGCAAACCAATCATCCAAACAGTGAAAATCTACTCAACCTCGCATCAATCCTAATATCAAAATAAAAACAAAAAGGGAATAACATTCAAAAAGCAGAATCATTGCTAGAGATGCTAATTAGAATGATTCGTGATTACTTAATCTAGTCAACTCTTTTGATCCCCAAGCAAAATAATTCTCACGCTTCAATATCGCATGTATCAGTTTATGGTTTAGGATTGCTCAAATTTTTTTTTTGGGGTCAAACCCAAATATCGTTTATTGATTGGCAATTTTTCGGCGAATAGTGGATGCAAGAGTTGCCTTGAAGCTATCAAGCTTTCTCTATTTTTTGGATATGCCATCACCATTTCTCATATTTGCCATGCTAGTAACCCTCCCTTCAAATTGGCACCTTTTCATACAAATTTTATTCAAAAAAGAGGAAGTAGCAATCAAATCAAGGTGAGGGAAAAATTAAAAAAAAAAGAAAGGTGAGAGCAAAGAATATAAGAAGAAACAATAAAAATTTTGAGCAAAATATAAGGTACCAAAGCATATAACTAAAATCCGGACGAACACCAGAGAAGAGGGAGTGCAACTAAATACAGAAAAAGTAGCAACTAATTGAAACTAAGTGAATCTATTTACTAAAAGAAAATAAAGAATTCAGAGAGTAGAGAAGAGAGAGCAGCTTGCCAACATTCCTCAGATATTAAGAGTACATATATATACGAACATCAGTGCAAAGGCTGAGAAGAGTGAGCAGAGATGGGGGCCAGAGCACGCATATGCGAGATTGTTAAACACAACTACTATTGATATGGCCCTTTTTGATAGACGAAACATGTAACAAATGATAAAAAATAATAACATTTACTAAGTACAAAAAGCAACCTGCTTGAAGTCCATTATCTCCACTTTGAGACTCTCCATCATGATGACGCTTGTGTTTCTTTTTCTTCTTCAACCCTTGATGCTTGTGTTTTTTTTCTTCTTTATCCCACGCATCTTGACATCTAATGTTTTTCCTTTCAGCTGAAGCTTTTCGGGAATAATATTTTCAAACGAAGAAATCGATAATATAAAAAAAGGAGGGGAAAAAAGATCAAGCCCTCTAATCAGTATAGGATAAAATTTTCAATATGAATATCAAATACTTTAAAACAACTAACACATTCAAAATATCAAATACTTACAATAATTGAAATATGCAAAAATTTTGGGAAAAAAAATCTAACCACCTTATGTTTTCTATACAAATTCGAATGATGAACAATCCGAAAATTTATATAATCATCAATACAATTGAAATTTAGTTTTTGCAAAATTCACAGCTTTTGCAGCATAAACTTACTCCTAAGTGCATTAATTAACTCTTTGTAGATTATCAATAATAGAAACTAATTAAAGCAGGATAAAATAAGAAAAAAAAAAAAAAAAGGAAGCGGGGATCATCCAATTAGTGATTTTTTCACCCAAACAAATCAACGCAGTATACACAAATCAGTTCTGATGCTCTTTTTTCAGCCACAAAATATGTATGAAGATTTTTTCCTTTTTTTTTTTCTATTTCTGGTTTCGAATTGAATAGGGGAGATCCCTAGTTCAAGGACGAAAATCCAAACCATAAAACTATAGGCATAAGGTAACGAAGCGACGAAACAGACGTATAATTAAACAATACAAACTACACAACGTAAAATACACAATGTAAAATGAGACAGAGGAAAAAAAATAAAAATTCAAAGAAAAGGGCAACCAACCTGATTAGGATTCGGAGAGAAGAGGAGAGATTGCGAGGGCGAGGGCAACCAACTTAATTGTTTTTTACCAAAGCAATTTTTAGAAAAATCAAAACCATGTTGAAGTAAAGAGATCATAAAATGTTACCTTCAATTTTCAACAACAAAATAATTTTAAAATGTTGAGGGGAACAAACTGATTAGGGTTCTTCTGGTGATGGCGCCTCGGGTGCTCATGAGAGGGTTGATGGGGGATTGGGAAATACAGATGGAAAACCTTACAATTTGTGGGTGCTAGTCGCGGGATCCTTCAGGATTGCAAGGTCGGCGAGATGTTCTGGGAGCGGCGTAAGATCTACGGCGGATTTCGTGGGATTCGAAGGACAGGCAGCGGCGCGGATCATGACAGATCAGATGGACAGAGAGGCCCAGAGGATCCCCGAATTGTAGGAATCCTGTCGCAGCGCGCGAAAATGTGAAGGGGGCGAGGGGCGGCGGAAGGGTTGGTTCCCTAAGGTACTTTGGTTCGGGTATAAGCAAGAACTAGCTATTACAGGGATAGGTACAAGTATGGGGATAAGAAAAATAGCGTTTGGATGAAAATTGGATTGTTCCTGAGGATAAAAAAAATATTAGGAAGTTTTATATAGAAAATGAAGGTGTTGGTGGGGATAACCGAAAACTACTATTCTCGGGTAAAAAATTTGCGTTTGGATATAAAGGGGGGATAAGGGCCTATCCCTATCCCTATTCCCAAACCAATTTGAGAAAGACGGGTACGAATTTCAGAAGAAGGGAGCACAGGGGTAAGAAAAATAGTCCGTGTGGGACCCACGTCTCCGAATTTGCGGAGCCTACTACTAACCGGTTACCCCTTTGTATTGACATTGATATTGTGGGGACAAGGATTCCTATATATTCTGCCGGAAATCCGAGTAGAGATTCGGAGTCTAAACCAATCTAGGCTTCGTTTCACATAGACTCGGCGACTATGAGCAATACGAGATATATATTTTTATACTAAATAGCATTATGAGATAATATAGACTAGGTGAAAATTGATTAGAGATATAGATTTCCTGAAAATTGATTAGATTAAAGTTTTTTTATTTTAATTTTCTTTCCCTGATAATGTGCTGGTTCCACCATCTGGTGATGTGTTGTAGATTTTTATTTTATTTTATCTTATCTTATTTATATAGTTTGTGGGCAACCTGTTCAAACCTGTTGGACTAGTTAACCAGTTCCTTCTTTGATGATGGGCTGAAAAAGAAAAGAAAAAGAAGAAAAAAAAAAAACAATCTCCAGTTGGTGACATTTAATAATAAAAAAAACAATCTCGAATTGTTGACTTTTAATAATCAATCTCGTAGATACAAATTATTCATCATGCAAGAAAGAAATCAAAACAAATCAATTAAATAAAATACTTAACATACAAACTTATACCAGACAAAAAGAGAATCTGAGACTGACCTTTTGGGCGAGACGGGATGGAAAATAGGCGGGGCGAGCCGTCGAAGAAGCAGGGGCGAATCGAGGGAGGAGAAGTGAGAGTGGGGGTGCGATTTCGAAGCCCAAGATTGGAGGAGGAGATGCGAGAGAAATCAAAATTCTGGATCTAATAGTACGTCGGCAAGCTTTACATGCATCCCTACTTATATATATATATAAAACGGATCGGATATTGTTATGAATATGGATTGGGATATCACAAATCAAAGATCCGAGTTTGAAAATATGTTGGATTTGGATTCGGATTCGAATTCGGATTCACTGTTTTCTTTGGATTTGGATTTTGGATTCGGATTTAATCCAAGTACAAGCATACTTACCGATTCTATCGCGATACGATGTAGTTGATTGTATTGAGGTCTTGAGGTTTACAACAACCCACCTTCCCCACCCTCCACATCCATCTCCATCCCCTCCCAAATTATGTCCTAATCAATTAAATATAAGTAAATTATTCCAGCACAATGTCTCCCTCTCTCGGGGGAGCGCGCCTCCGCCTCAGAACGTGTCGATGATGCTCGACACGGAGAGCGGGCTCTCATGCCTCCTCTGCAGCAACACCTCCACCGCCACCGCCGCTTCGTCCCCTCTCTCCTTCAAACCCAACTCTTCCACCTCGTTCTCTCCCGGCTGTCCCATCCCCTGCTCCTCGCCCACGTGCCGCGACCCCCACCGCTCTGACGCGTGCCGAGGGTTCCTCCTCCTCCGTGTGCGCCCTCGTCTTCCGATTCATGCGCATGAACACGGGGAACCCCGGCCCAGATGTGGGTCCCACCGGTTAAACGTGTCACCCCTACAGTATGGGTGTAATGTGGGCTGTGCCGGGCTGGTACGATCCACATTTTTCGGACCAATTCGAGCCAAGGATCGGCCTGGCCACGGTCATTAATCAATGTCGGGCCGTTCCGGCACGTTTACACAAAGTAGGAGGCCGACCCGACCCCCTGGCCCGCCCAGCACGGGCCGGGCTTCGTGCCAGGTTGCCAGGCGCCAGCCCCCCCTTTTCCTTTTTTATTTTACTT